>NC_030828.1:64513685-64885560 GCF_001704415.2 Capra hircus
TGATACTGGTGTCATACAGCTGGTGCTCAGGGTGTGTGTGTGTGTGTGATACTGGTGTCATACAGCTAGTGCTCAGGGGTGTGTGTGTGTGTGTGTGTGTGTGTGTGTGATACCAGTGTCACGCAGCTGGTGCTCAGGGGGTGTGTGTGTGATACCGGTGTCATGTAGCTGGTGCTCAGGGTGTGTGTGTGTGTGTGTGTGTGTGTGTGTGTGAGATCAGTGTCATACAGCCAGTGCTTGGGTGTGTGTGTGTGAGATATCGGTGTCATACAGCCAATGCTTGGGTGTGTATGTGTGTGGGAGATACCGGTGTCATGCAGCTGGTGCTCAGGGTGTGTGTGTGATACTGGTGTCATACAGCTGGTGCTCAGGGTGTGTGTGTGTGTGATACCAGTGTCATACAGCCAATGCTTGGGTGTGTATGTGTGTGTGCGATATCAGTGTCATGCAGCTGGTGCTCGAGGGTATGTGTGTGTGATACTGGTGGCATACAGCTGGTGCTCAGGGTGTGTGTGTGTGTGTGAGATATTGGTGTCATACAGCTGGTGCTAAGGGTGTGTGTGTGTGTGTGATACTGGTGTCACACAGCTGGTGCTCAGGGTGTATGTGTGTGATACCGGTGTCATACAGCCAGTGCCTGGGTGTGTGTGTGTGTGTGAGATATTGGTGTCATACAGCTGGTGCTCAGGGTGTGTGTGTGTGATACTGGTGTCATATAGCTGGTGCTCAGGGTGTGTGTGTGTGTGTGTGTGTGATATTGGTGTCATACAGCTGGTGCTCAGGGTGTGTGTGTGTGTGATACTGTGTCATACAGCTGGTGCTCAGGGTGTGTGTGTGTGATATCAGTGTCATACAGCCAGTGCTTGGGGGTGTGTGTGTGTGTGATACCGGTGTCATGCAGCTGGTGCTCGAGGGTGTGTGTGTGTGACACCGGTGGCATAGAGCCGGTGCTCAGGGTGTGGTGTGTGTGTGGCATACAGCTGGTGCTCGGGGTGTGTGTGAGATACCAGTGTCATACAGCCAGTGCTCGGGGGGTGTGTGTGGGTGTGATACCGGTGTCATGCAGCTGGTGCTCGAGGATGTTTGTTGTGATACCGGTTTCATACAGCCAGTGCTTGGGGTGTGTGTGTGTGTGTGTGTGATACCGGTGTCACACAGCCAGTGCTCGGGGTGTGTGTGTATGCACACAGCTGGTGCTCGGGGTGTGTCTGTGTAGCATACAGCTGGTGCTTGGGGGTGATGTGTGTGTGGAACGCACGAATGCCTGAGTGAACAGGCCCTGCAGAGCATTCCTGGGGTTCGCCGGCAAGCTGGTGAAGATGTGGGATGTCCTGGCCAGGTGCTGGCAGAAGGGGGTCAGCCAACAAAAGGTTTCAATGGCTGTCGAAGCCTGTGTCCTCTTCCCGCCAAGAGTGCTGTGAGCCTGCCCAGGGGCTTTGGCCTTGGAAACGGAGTCACGCCTTCCTCCAGGGAAGGGTGGGGACTGTCGGTCACCTCGTGCTGGCCCTGCTGTGCTGGGGAAGGGGCTCTGCCTCGCTCAGGCCACAGCCGTGGAGGCGAGGCCCTCTGGAGCGCGGAGATGAAGGGTGGGAAGAAGGGCCGGCCCAGAGTCGATAGGGCGCTTCCCAGGTGGCAAAGTGATAAAGATCCCACCTGCCGACACCGGAGACGTGGGGATGCGGGGTTGAGCCCAGTTGGGCCCGGCCTACCTCTCCACCTGAGTGGGCTCTCGCTGCCCCCAGACCCAGCTCCATCAGGCCCAGCAGACTGGGCACCCCTGAGGTGCCGTGAGGTCTGAGGGGTGGACACGAACAGTCATGGCAGCTGGGGACCGAATCTCACCTCACCGCTCAGACAGAGCTGGGCCGCACACCTGCCCATCCCGACTCAGGGCTTCTCTTGGCAACTATAAGAATCCTCTGTTTTTTTGCAAAACATGGGGGATGGGAGCGTCTGTGGCCCTTACCAGCAGTGACTTTGGGCATTGACCTCTGACCCAAGGCCCAGCTGACCCAAACACGAGGTGTCTGTTGCTTCTGTTACATCAGGGGGTGGGAATGAGGTCCCTGCCGCGCCCCAGTCATTGGCTGCTGTGGGGCTGCAGCCCTGCCCTCTGAGATCCCAGGACAATGCCCACCCTCCCCGGGGCCTTGGCTGTGGACCCTCCTGAGAGGCGGGCACAGGGGAGCAGAGAGATAACCTTAGCTGCCCAGCTGCACTGCCCCACCCTCTGCTGGGGGCTCACCTCCAGTCCGGAGGGAGTGGAGACTGGATGCGCTCTGGATGCCGGCGCCGCCCGGTGGGGAGCCTCAGAGCCTCCCGCAGGACGGCCCACGGGCAGGCACAGCTCGAGGCAGGGCAGGCCCGTCTGACACAGCCTCACGGGGCGGCCTCGGACAAGTCGCCATGCTCTCTACGCGGCCTCAGTCTTCCCGCCTGCAGTACGAGGCGGGCAGGCAGCGCAAGCTCACCCTCATCTGGCCAGGTCCTTGCTCTGTGACCCCTGCAAATGGCCTGGGGCCACTGTCTACACAGAACCTTTCAGACCACCCCCATGGCCGCCTCCCTCGACCACAAAACGCGGACATCTGTCTGCGTTCTCCACTGGCTGTGGGGAACATCCAGTGAGTGTGGGAGCCAGCACCACGCAGGGCTGAGGGCTAGGAAGGCGGACGGGCCATGTCCGGCTCATTCCCGGAGCCATACCTCCGTGCCGTGGTGGCTACCAGGGCTGTGATCCCAGCCTGCATGCATGCCAGGGGGACCTCTGCGGGCTCAAGGGCATCCACGGCACGGCCCTGGGCTGGAGTGAGGCCCCTGCTCATTCCTCAAACCCCAGACAGCACAGCGACACAGGTGGGACCGAAGGAAGTTTATTGTCATGAGAGAGACCAGAGTAGGGTGCCCAGGAATGGACCCTGTGCCTCCAGAAAGGACAGATACTCGGACCGAGGGCTTTCCTTTAGATAGGTCTCAGCGTTTCCCAACTACACAGGGTGCTCCATCAAGCAGGCCTCCCACGGACACACGGCCGAGGCCTCAAGGGCTGCTGGCGCTACCCAGCTACGTCCGCCCGTCTGGGGACACAGGCAGGGCCTGGTCTGTGCAGACAGACCTCCACACCAGTCAGGTGTCAAAACAAACGGATCTGCAAAGGCAACAGACCAGCCTCAGCGTCCGGCTCAGTCAGAACGGAGCAGCCATTGGTTCCCGGATGGAGTGTCTAGGATTACTCGGTGGATAGAGTATTAGTTCGCTCAGGGAAAGGCGCGTCACTTCTGGAGTACAGTACATGCATGGCCTGGAGTTTAGTAAGTAAACTGGAAGTTTCACCCACAAAGACTCAACTTAGTAAAAACTGGCCAACTCAGGCCAATACTCAGAAATGTTAAAGGCAGCTTTTAAGCTGTGAGATCTTGGAATTTAAAGTTTAGCAAAGCCTTTGGCCAGCACTTCCTCTTCAATAAGGTGGGAGGGGTGCATGGGCTGAAATGCCTCTTGCGCCCATTAAGCCTCCTTACTAAGTTAATATTTCAAAGCACTTAAAAAAAAAAGTTTTATGGCAACACCATGTTGATTCCAGGTATGCATAAACAGACTATTCTTTTATAGAGCAAGTGGAAGAATGTGTTTGGACACAGGATGCTTTCAAACAGGGAGTCGTCCTGTGGACCAGAACAGGCTGGTCGGTGGACATCCAGCCCAAGGGGCTGCTTTGTGGGAGGAACTCCAGCTGCACTTGTCTGTGTGACGGCACGATATTACCCAGCGCCCACTCACCCACACGGGCCGGAATGACAGTCAAGGGAAGAAGCAGCGCTGAGACAAACACAGGACTTACAGACCTGGGCCAGCAGTTACCATCTGATAGAGCCTAGGGGGTGCTGATTCGACTGGGCTGGGATTACGGGTAAATTACGTGTCTGAGTGAGCATAGAGGAAGTGAGCATTACTGAAAGTCGTAGGACAACTTCCGGGGGGTCATGAACTCTTTCACGATCTCATCGGTGACCTCCTTGCGCCTGGCCTGGTGTTCGGCAATCAAGGGCTGCAGGACGTCGATGAGCTCCTTCTTGAGCTCGCCGGTGAGCATGGCCCCGCTCGTGTAGTCCTGAGCAGGAGGAGACAGGCCACATGAGGCGGCTGTGCACGCCCGGGCACCTCCCTCCCTCGACAGCACCCACGCAGAGCCTGGCACGCTGGGCACACGGAAACACAAGGCCCTTAAACCACCCTTTTCTGGAAACGCCTCCGGGCTCTGTGGGCAGCTGTGACTCAGCTGACACATGAGGGTGAACAGCAGGGCTGGGCACCCCACCTGCCCGCCAGGTCAGGGGAGTCCAAGACCTGAACCCGTGGCTCTGCCCTTCAACCCTACTGGCGTCTCTAAAATCTTCGCTGAATTTGTTTTCATTTTCTGATTGTGATAGTAACATGTACTTGCTGAACAAACTTAACAAAGTACCCAAAGGTGACAAAAAGCAGCAAAGGAAAGGAAAAAAATCCCCTGCAAATTCAGGGCCCAGAGGTTGAGCCCACCGCTAATATCCTGGCATGTTTTCTGTCAGATTTCTCTGCACTGTATTTAGACTTGGTGGATCTTGCTGCACGGCCAATTTGGGGTCCTTCTGCCACTAGCATCGGCCAATCCTCCTGCGTGATTAAAGCCTCACACCTGCCTGAGAATCCCTCCTGACAATTCTTAGTTAAGGCTTCCTCTGCTGTGCAGTCTGTTCTGAACTTTTTGCCAACACCATTTCAACATATTTGCATACAGAGCTCTTTCTTATTCAGGATTAGCTTCTTGGAAAAGATGCCAAGGACTGGAAATTCTGAGGCAGGGCTATGAATGGTCCCCGGGCTCTTGGGCTTACTGAGTCCCGGAATTATAATCACTGTAAATACAACACAAGCCCGCTGGTAAGGCTTGGGGACTGTGTCAGCACTGACGGGGTCCCCTTTAACTTCTACTTCTCTGATGACTAGTAGGATTAAATCTTACAGTGTGGCTACTACTAGTTTGTATTTTCTCTTTTGGGAACCATCCGTGCACGAGGTTTCCAGGCACGTGGTCATGAACACGACCAACCTACTCAGCTCTGACCTCGTCTCAGCTGAGCGCCGGCCCCGTAGACCCAGGCCCCAGGAACGTTGGCCGCTGGGCCTTCCAGGGCCCGCAAGGGCACAGCCCTGCCTTACCTTCCTGATCTGCTCTAGTCTGTCGTCATCCTCCAGGAAGAAGGTCAGGTACATGAAGGACACGTCCACGTCACAGTTGCCCCCAAGCTGCCGGTGCTCCTCAATGGTGTCCCTGCCTCCGGAGAAGGCGTGCTTGTTGACCTGCACCAGGAGAGGGCACACAGATGCTCGCCAGGCGGCCGCCCTGTGTGGTGAGGGGAGCCCGCAAACCGCCCCTTCCTGTGGAGCCTGGGGACTGGCCACTGTGGGGCTCACTGCAGAGAAAGGGGCTCCAGAGGGCGGGCGAGCTCTGACCCCCTCCCCCGACCCACAGAGACAGAACACAATCGGAAGAACCACGACACTGCCCGTGCAGACGCTTGGGCAAATGTCCTCAGCTGTCCACAGGCTCACCTAAAGGACAGACACAGCCACCCGCCCCTCCCTGGGGACGAGGACAGGAGGCACAGTGACAGCTCCGGGGAGGCAGAGCCTGTGCGGGGCCTGGGTGGAGCGGGAGGTGGACAGGGCCTGTGGGCAGTGCCCACCTGAACAGGCACTTCCAGAAGCTGAAGACAGACAGGTTCAGAAACTAACAAAATGGCTTGCAGGACTGAAGATAACCGTAGAGAAGTCAGGGTCAAGAGCAGAGAGAAGAAAAGCCCCAAAGTGGAGACAACGTTCCTCCAATATTCTTTTAGCGAGTGTCCGAGAAACCTTCCATGTACAAACGTATTTTCCCGCGGGGAGAAGAGTGCGCAGAGTCAGTGGTCTCAAGGAGATGTCTGGTAAACCCCCCAGAAGGACTCCGGGCAGATTCTTAACTGGATCGCCCAGAAGAATGTGGGGGCAGAGGCTGGCGGGCAAGGCCTTTCTGGTGCGGGCGCTAAGCGGCTCTGAGAAACCCTGGAAGCTCTGACAAGGCCCCTGCTACTAGGCAGCTGTTCAGTGATCCATGACGGGACTGAAATCTCAAATCTGGGCCACACTCTACAGGCAGTAACCACTTGCACATGCGATCTCATGTGAGCCTTGCCTCTAGTCTGCAGTTCTGTAGAGTGGCTCCCGCTGGACAGTGGTACCTGATGACTGTGGTCCCTACCAACAGCAGGTGAGCGGCACAGCCCTGACTCCAGGCTGCGGGCCAACCTGGGTTACGGCTGGCCCTTTGTGACCCGGCTGTGTGAACGCAGAGAAGCTGCCAGACGCTCTGGGCCTATCTCCTTGCCCAGGCAATGGATGCAGCGTCCAGGAGGGTCTGAGGACTCCGTGAGCTCACACAGGTGAGCGTGTGGCAGGTGACCACACAGTCAGGCCACAGTGTTCCTAGCACTCTACTCTTAATTCTTGGGAGGGGGCTGGAGCAGATGCCCCCTCTCTCTGGGCTGAAGATTCTGCTTCTGGAGTTGAAGGGGGGCTTAGGGATTGGGAACAAGGGCCTGGCCTGACTCTGTCCTGTCCCCCAAGGTGCTTGTGACCTCGGCAGCCAGGGTGGTTCCTGAGCCTTGGGTCCCTGCTGGTCCCTGAGTGAAAAGTGTCCCAGAACCATGAAGGACTTCTTTTATAACAACTTCCCAAAAAATGAACGTAAACGACTTCTCTGCAGGAGGGAACAGGAGTGTCTCTCCCTGTCTTCTGCATTCCAGGCGCTGGAATTTTTAGCCAGAAGTGAAAGAGAAAGAAAAAGACCTGTTTACACCAGCCTCCAACTGAGGCTGGGAAAGCTGGCAGCTGCCACTTCCTAGAGGACTGTTCTGATACTAAGGGCTCCCCACTGACAACCAGAAAGCGGGACTTTCCAGGAGGGGCAGGGGCCTGGACTGACTCATGGTTGCATTACACGCCCCAAATGTAGTTTCGGTCACTCTTGTCGTAGTAATCTTCCAGACTGCAAACACACACACAGTTCCAACGAAAATGTCCACAGTGTGCAACAGCGAGGGGCCTGAACACACACGGGCAGCTCAGAATCGAGGAACGGAAGTGCAGGCCTGAAAAGTAGGGAAGCTCAAACGAATTTCCATTTCTCGTTTCTCTAGTGACTTGAAAAATATTTACTGAGCTCCTGCTCCATGTGGGTTGGGAGCAGCACTCCTGGCCAGGACCTGACTGGCCTGTGGAAGGACACTTGTCAATACTGAGTCTCAGCGGGAACGCTCTGGAGAGAACCAGCCCCCACACCCTGGTGCGGGAACATGGTGCGTGGGCTAGGAGGGCACCTTCGGTTTCTGGGGGAAACTGGATCAAGCTGGTCATCCTCGCTGGGCCTCATCCTTCTCATCTTAAAGGGACACACCAGTGAGAATAAAAACCAAAACATACAGAGAGTGCATGGTCCAGTTCCTGGAATACAACTGGTGCTCATCAGTGCACTAAATTTTCTCTATTGTTTAGCTGTGACTGAAGAAAACTGCCATAATTTTGTTTTCAGAACAGTGTTGGTGAGGAAATCAGAGAAGAAACAAAAGAAAAAAAAAAATCCCAAGTTTTGCCTACATGAAAAGACACAAACACATTCACTTCGTATCTGGGAACAGGGCAGGCTGCCTGGACCCTGGAATTCAGGGTGCCCGTGGTGGCCAAAGGACAGAGCGGTAGTTAGTGCATGAGTCTCCCCGAGGCCTGGGCCGTGCTCACCTTGGTCTTGATCTGCTTGGCTGTGTCCGTGAGGAAGATGGAGGAGTTGGGGTCGCTGGCGCTCATCTTGGTCTGGGCCCCCTGCAGGGCAGGGAAGAAGGTCGAGTGCAAGAGGGCTGGCTTGGGGTAGCCAATCCTTGGGGCCACGTCCCTGGTCATCCTGAAGTATGGGTCCTGTGGGGAGGGAGGGGCAGGGGGAGACGAGGGCTGCCATCAGCTGCTGGGCACCTCCTGAGTAACTCTGCCCAGCACCACCGTCAGACCCTCCTTCCCACCCCTGAAGCGGGTGAAGACTCCTGCTAACATCCAGGCTGACGGAACCCCGGCTCTGCCTCCTAACCTGGTCGATGGCGCATGGGATGAGGCACTGGACATCCGTCCGGTCTCGGAAGATCTGAGGGAATGAGTTGCTGAAGGAGGGAGCGGCCTGGATGGCAGGAAAACTGATCTTCCCTGGGAGGAAGGACAAAACATTTCTATACCCAAGACTGGTTCCTGTCTGGAACTGTAGAAGGGATGGACAAAAACGGGCTTTTCTCCCCCCTGGAAAAGTAACACTCGTTAAAGAAAATCTGAAACCTACAGAGAAGGATTACTGGAAGAAGAAAAATCTGCAGTCCCAGTTTGTGTCTTTTTCATCCATTTCCCCTCCATTTCAGGGAGCTTCTCCTCTGGTCTGTTCTTCACAGCTTCCACTTTGTGACACTTACCCACGCTCTATCCTGTACCTCAGCCATTCTCTAGCCACTCGGTGTCCAGGTTGTTCCCCAGTTTCAATTATTATAAATTATGACATTTTGGGACATAAAACTGTTCTTAATGTTTTGGATGCTGTTGCTGTTAACACTGCTATTATATTTGCTCAGACCTGCAGAAGCAGAATTCTGGGGTCAAAGGGCATGGATCCTGGTGTGACCCTTGACACGTGGAGGCAGGCCAGGCCGGGGAGTTTCCGGGATGGCCTGGGGTGGGTCCAGCCTGGAGTCCTGTCTTTGTGACGCTGGTTCCTGGCAGCTCTTTTCTCCTCTCTGCGGAAAGACGCCGCTTGTTTCTGGGCTCCTGCCTGTCTCTGGGGGTCCACGCAGCAGCTCCGTGGGCACCACTGTCTCCTTTACAGCACTGAGCATCCTGGGCTCGGGACCTCCTGTCTACACCCCGTGACTCTACAGAGGAAGTGTCACCGCGTCCCCATTTTATGTATGTGGACAGCAGCCCGGATCATCGCTGGGTTCCCAGAGCTAGGGCACAGCTCTGAGAGGCCGAGCCTGGACTCACACCTGGGTCTTAGCAGTACAGAATGTGTGGCTTCTTGCTACAGCCCTGGCTCTGCACTGGCTCGGGGCAGCTTCAGAGACGTTTCCCCATTTGCTGCCTGGATTCCCAGGATTAAAACACCGTTTCAAAGTAGAAAAAAGTACAAACAAACCTCCCCAAAACCATTTCAAAAGCAAAGGATTTATGCCCCAAGTGTCAGGAATGAATCTGACTGAGGCATCAAAGGGTTCTGCTCCTGTGAAAAGCCTCCCAGCAGAGCCTCTGTGACGTTTCTCTTCTGACAGGCCCCCCAGCTGGGCCCCAGAATGTGCCCCCCAACAGTGAGGCACGCCTGGTACAGGCGCCCGCAGGTACATCCTGGGAGCTCCACGCTGGCAGCTAGTGGGCCAGGGGCTGGGCACCTAAAATAAAGGGAAGGGTCAGGAGACCCAGCCGGTAGTCTCAGGACTGACTCTTAGCTCAAGGAGCTGAGGGTCTGAAAGAAGAGATGGTCACTGCATCTGAAAGGGGTGCAGAAACACGGAAAAGGGAGGTCAGTGCATGCACAGAGGCCTGTCTGCTGGGCACTGAGCCTGGCAGAAAAGCAGGGCAGGCAGGTGGGCAGGGTGGCTCCTCCCGGAGGTGGGGAGTGAGGCCCAGGGAGACAAAGACGGCTAGTTCCAGCCACAGAGCAGCCCTCCTGCAATCTGGGCCCTGCCAAGGCCTCCACACCGACGGGTTCCCAGGGACAGGTGGAGGGTCAAAGTCATCAACAGCCTCCTTTTCCTTCTAAACCTCAAAACAGACGAGGCAGGAGAGGGACAGAGTGTGACCTGAGGGGATACTCCACGTGGCCCAGAAAAGGGGCCAAATGCATCACTTTACATTCAGGGAAAACCCTCCTTTTTAAAGAGACAAACTGCAAACACTGCCACCCCAGACACAGTGCAGCCCCGCGCAGGCACCAGGCACGCCCACCCCTCCTTTGCACTTGGCTCCTTTCTGAGGGCCCAGCGGGCGCTGTGGGCAGTGGCGACTTACCAATGCAGTCGCTGTCAGTGAAGCCGAAAATGCCTTTCACTTGGTTGAAGGTGACGTGCTTCTGGATCTTCACCACGTTCTTGTAGAAGCCCGGGCTCATCCTGTGAAGAAGGTCAGAGTCAAAGCCAGAACTGGAGGGTGGTGGCCGAGGGCAAGGCAGCAGACAGCACGGCCACATGCGGGCCGGGTCAGCTGGGGAGGAAGGTGCTCTGACGCCCCCTGTGGGCAGAGAGGCCGGTGGCAGGCGAGGCGGACACACCCCTGCCTGTGGAAGGAAGTCAGCTCGAAGCTGAGCAGCGCAGGAGGCAGGAGCACAGCCGATGCAGACTCAGGGGCTCACGTGAGGGTGTCAGCTCTGCCAGGACTGCGGGCTGAGCATGCGGGGCTTCACGTTTGGGGGCTCCAGGGCAGTTTATCTGTTGGGACGGACTGTGTGCTTTGTTGTGGGAGATCACTGCTGACCCTGGAACAACACGGGTCCACTTACACATGGTACTTTTCAGTACTGCAGTGCTTGGCTGGTTGAGTCTGCGGATGTGGGGAAACCATGGCTAGAGAGAGCCAGTGGTGAGTTAAAGGCAGATTAACCGTCTCATCATTCAAGGGGATTGGCAACTTGCGGCCGGACAGAGTATCTGGGTAGAAACTGATGGGCCCCGGAAGGAGGGTTTGTCTCTGTGAGCTGCTCCGGCCTGCATCTGGCCATCGCTACCCCTCTACAAGCTGAGGATGGAAGTCTTAGCTGTCAATAAACCAGGAAACCAGACCATAACATTCAATAAAGTAAGAAAACACTTTCCAGACCTCAGGATGTTTCTGAAGCAGGCCTGGCCACGATGGCCTGTCTACAGCCTGTGTTCACTCCTTTAAAAGGTGGCCAGGCATTCTGTCCTTACCCCATGTAGTCAAGGTCAGAGAAGATGAACGTCTTGTTGATGTCAAAGCCGCAGGCGATGATGTCCTTGGCGTTCTCCACGGCGTAGCCATAGGCCTGATCCAGGGTCAGGTCCTTCCACAGGTACTTCTCGTCGTCGGTCATCTGGATGACCAAGGGCACGTTGAACACATCCTGCAGCCACCTGGGAGACACGGGGGAGAGAGGCCCACACCTTATTTCTCTGCTGTGCCTCTGAAACCACAGCTCCTACTAACAGTGTATGTCAAAACTCCCCCGCCCAGGAAATCTCACCCTCTGACCACACTGTGAACTTGGCTCCTGTAAACAGGAACACACTCTGAACTTGACTCTGTGTAAGTCCCCGTTAACAAGGGCTGTGCCATGTGTGTGCTTAGTCCCTCAGTCCTGTCCAACTCTCTGGGACCCCACGGACTGCAGCCTGCCAGGCTCCTCTGTCCATGGGATTCTCCAGGCAAGAACACTGGAGTGGTTGCCATGCCCTCCTCCAGGGGATCTTCCCGACCCAGGGATCGAACCCAGGTCTCCTGCATTGCAGGCTACCACCAATTATTAGCCTGGAGACGATGCATGTCAGCTCCGAGCTGGCCGCTCTGTACTCTACTCTGAAGTCTTATAGGGACGGCAGGAGGGGGGCGCTGTCACTTCCTCTGGCAGAAGTGGAAACTAAGGCCCAGAGAGGTAACTCTACTACGGTCACCTGGACAGGGACAGGAGGACACAGGTCCGCTGACTCCACAGCAGTGCTCTCCCCACCACCCAATCCTGCTAAAGTGACCCTAGGGACAGGGTGGGGAGAAGCCACAAGGGCACCAGCTCCCCGAGGCCTTGGCTGATCAGGCAGATGTGATCTGGTACTGTCTCCTCAGCTCTACACAAAGTTTGTGATTAACATTTCTTTTCCTTGTTTTTTTTTTTTTTGGGGGGGGGCAAAATAATAATACTAATAATACATTTATTGCCTATAATTGGCAGATATATTGCTGGTTTGTTCTCTCCATGTTTCAAAACTCACTGACACGGGTGAGCACAGTCCCACGCTGCAATACTTACTTGGTGAAGATGAATGGGATGAGGTGACCCACATGCATGGCTTCGGAAGAGGGGCCTCTGCCCGTGTAGAGATAGAATGGCTTCTTGTTTTCATAGGCATCCAGAATCTGATGCATGTCTCTAAAGGACAGAGGGGACAAGACAACAGTGAGGTGTTCTGAGAAGAGAGTCAGGGTGTGAATGCTCAAGTGGGAATGAAAACGAGACAAGACAGCCCAGTCACTAGAGCCTGTTATCCTTGCTGTTGCTGCTGTTTAAGGCCGACAGGAAGCTGCTTCCGAACGGTTCCTCCTGTGCCTGCTGTGAAAGCATAAGCCGTGAAGGTTGGGAACAATGCGTTTAAAGGTTGGATATGGCTGGGCAGCCACTAGGCCTCTTTCGGAATTCTTCCAGATTTCGATGCTGATGTACTGTCTGCTTCACATCTTTCCTAGGAGTGACACCAGGTCGACACCACCCAGTCCTTGTTGAGAACCATGCAGCCCCAACTCTGCTGGCTCAGGAGGGGGCAATCACAGGGCTCCCTACAGTCTGAACTCAGTGGGAGATGGCGGGGATGTCCCCAGCTGGAGGTCTGCTTCAGGCTCCCTCGGCCACACCAGGACCAGGGGTCCCCATCTGGGGAGTTATCGGGTACCACATGAGCATTGGAGCCGGCACCCAGCGCACACAAAGGGCCTCCTGCCTGGTGGTGAGCCAGTCACCTGACTGGCCGTCTCTACATCGCACCTGCCCATGCCCTACCTTCCCAGCCTCTGATCCAGTGGGTCTGGGGTGGCATTTGGAGTCTGTAGCGTTAAAGTGTGTCAAATAAAAGAGGACTGGCTCCCTTTCCCAGAGGCCTGGGTAGGAGAACCCAGACAAGAGTATTCTGAAAATGACTTCTACTCCTGACCAGGGTTAGCAGTGCTTATCTGTGGGCTGACAGGATTAGGGCTTCTGGATTTTGTACTTAGCTTTGATTTGATGGTGACACACTGCTTCTGAAATAAGGAAAGATGAAAATGGCTGAGTTTGGAAGAAAAAGAGTCCTTTTTTGGTTCTTACAAATAACAAATCAAACATTTATTGGATTATGGAAGAAAAAAAGAGTGCGGCTGTCACGCGAGCTGCTGTAGATGGTTTTGCAGGAAGTCTCTGAACACTCGAGGTGCCATCCCGAGGGCAGGGCACTGACTAGGCCCCCTCACCGAGCGCAGTTTTGTGAAGGCAGATCCCAGCAGGGACCCCTCAGCTCCAAGGGAGTACCTGCCTGGTGCTGCCGCCCGACAGTGCGCAGCGGATCTCATCAAGTCCCTAAGGAGGAGAGTGAAAAAGCTGGCTTAAAACTCAACATTCAAAAAATGAAGATCATGGCATCTGGTCCCATCACTTCATGGAAAATAGATGGAGAAAAAAATGGAATTAGTGACAGATTTTATTTTCTTGGACTCCAAAATAACTGAGGATAGTGACTGCAGCCATGAAATTAAAAGATGCTCCTTGGAAGAAAAAATATGACAAACCTAGACAGTGTATTAAAAAGCAGAGACATCACTTTGCTGACAAAGGTCTGAATGGTCAAAGCTATGGATTTTCCAGTAGTCATGTCCAGATGTGAGAGTTGGACCAAAAAGAAGGCTAAGTGTGGAAAAACTGATGCTTGCAAACTGTGGTCCTGGAGAAGACTCTTGAGAGTCCTCTGGAGAGTTAGGAGATCAAACCAGTCAATCTTAAAAAAGTCAACCCTGAACATTCATTGGAAGGACTGATGGTGAACTTTGGCCACCTGATGCGTAGTGCCAACTCATTGGGAAAGACCCTGATGCTGGGAAAGACTCAGGGCAGGAGGAGAAGGGGGCAACAGAGGATGAGATGGTTGGATGGAATCATTGACTTAATGGACATGAGTCGGAGCAAATTCAGGGACATGGTGAAGGACAGGGGAGCCTGGTGCGCTGCAGTCCATGGGGTCGCAAACAGTGGACTTAGTGACTGAGCAACAAACAACTCACAAGAATAAACAGGTTATAAGAGAATAATCTGGGGCACATGCCAGTGTGTGAGGTGACTTTGATGAGCCAGACAAAATTCCTAGAGAAACAATCCACCAAACTGACTCAGAAAGAAACAGAAAATCTGAACAGATCCAGAACAAGCAAAGAAACTGAACCAGTAACAAAGTCTCAAAGAGAAAAGCCTAAGGTCAGATGGCTTCACTAGAGGATTCTATCAAATTTTCAAGAGAACTAACAACAATCCTTCACAAACTTCCAAAAAATGAAAGAGAGAATACTTCTCAACGCATTCTGTAAAGCCAGTATTATTTTGATACCCAAAGCAAAAACATCAAAAGAAAACTACAGACCAATATCCCTTATACAATTAAATCTTCAAATTTATATTTTTGAATTTTTTTAAATAAGAATAAATGAACTTAGCAAAGTTGCAGGATGTAGGATCAAATAAAAATCAGTTGTATTTCTATACAATAGAGCAATATTGTGGTTGATAATAAGAAATATCATATATTTTGTCTTTGTTTTATCCTATATCAGGCACAGAGTTCCTTAAACCATCGTGGGAATTTCCTAAGTGATAAGAACAATAGAGTGTTATTCACATAAAAAGTTCCCCTTTCAACTACATCAAAGTTTATGTTATTTAAGTGACTTTGGGAAAGTCCCTGGATACCCTAAGGAAGGGGGCTGGTTGCCGGGGAACCAGCTCTGATTACAGGGTTGGAACTTTCAGCTCCCAACCCCCGCCCCTCTTTCTAGGGAGGGAAGAGGGGATGGACATTGAGTTTAACCACTAATGGCCAGTGATAAATATAATCTCTGTAATGAAGGCTCTGTAAAAACCCAGACAGTGTCAAAGAGTTTCTGGGTTGGTGAGCACAGGGAGACACAGGGGCGTGGTGCCTGGGGGGCGGGGAGCTCTGAGCGCCTCCACATGCCTCTTCCAATCTGGCTGCTCCAGACTTACACTCTTTACAATAAACTGGCCATCTAGTGAGTAAAATGTTTCCCTTGCTTAAGCAAATTAATTCCAGATCAGTTGTGGGATTTAAGGCACAGGTAAGAACCTAGACTCTGATTTGTGTCTGAAGTAGGGGGTTGGGGGGCAGTCGTGTGGGACTGGACTGGACACCATCTGCAGGTCGATGGTGTCAGAACTGGTTTAAACTGTAAGAGACCCAACTTATGCTGCAGAACCCCCAATGGGTGAAAAACCAACCTCCTGATGTGTGAAAACCCTACCTCTCTGGTGTCAGCATTGAAGCAGAGCTGCAGTGAGGCTGAGCTAGAGGAGACACGCAGGGGTACACTTCCCCTTCAGAAACAGCAGTGAAACGTCCAGAAGGGAAATTCAGAAAATACTCTTTTCAAGAGCACTGGAAAGAACAAAACCTAAGGAATAACCCTAACAAAAGCAGTGCGAGGCTTGGACACTGGAAACTAGAAAACACTGCATGAAGAAGCCAAAGTGATGCGGGGAAAGCTGCTCTCTGCGCACAGACTGGAGGCCTAGTGTTCCACCTTAGACCCCACCCTAGGGTGCAGATCTCCAGACGGACCGACACGTGCAGCGCAGTCTCTGTCAACACCTGGCTGCTGTCTTTGTACAGAAATTAGCAAGCTGATTCTAAAATCCAAACATTCTAAATTCTAACAGCCAAAATAATCTTGAGAACGAAGTTGGAGGACTCACATTTTCCAGTGTCAAAATTCACTACAAAGCTACAGTCATCAGGACTGTATATTTAATAAATCCTTAAATATATTTTCAATTGATTTTCAACAAGAAAATTCAACAACAATTTCTAAAAAGTGGGGCTGGGACAACTGGATATTCACATGAGAAAGAAGGAAGCTGGATCCTCCCTCATACACATACAAAAATTAACTCAACATGGATCAGTGACCCAAGTGTAAGAGCTAAAAAAATACCACTCTTAGAAGAAAACACACCTGGATATGTTCATGACCTTGAATTAGGCAATGGTTTCTTAGATATGACACCAAGCAACCGAAACCAAACCAAACCAAACTGGAGTTCATCAAAATTAAAGCTTCTAAATGCTTCTAAGGATACTATAAATAAAGAGCTGATATTTGCAAATCAAGTATTTGATAAGAAACTAGTATCCAGAGTATATAAAGAACTATTATAATCCAATAAAAAGGTAAATAACCCAATTAAAAAGTTGGTAAAGGATCAGAAGAGACATGTCTCTAAAGAATATATAAAAATAGCCAGTGAGCACATGAAACGATGCTCATGATCATTAGTCATTATGGAAATACAAATCAAAACTAAAATAAAAAACTAGCATGGTTACAGAAAAACACAAACTGGAAAATAACAACAAATATTAGCAAGGATGTGGAGAAATTGGAATCCTTGTTTGCACTTTGCTGGTGGGAATGCAAAATGGTACAGTTGCTGTGGAAAACACTTTGGCAATTCCAAAAAAAAGCTAAGGTTACCTTAGGACCCAGCAACTCCACTCCCGAGTACACACTCAAGAGAAATCAGAACCTGTACACAAACACTCAGAGCAGCACTAGTGCTAACCCCAAAGGGAAGATCCCCCCCTCCCAATGCCCGTCAGCTGTCAAATGGGCGTACATCCACTCAACAGCGTTCAGGCATAAAAAGCAATGAGCACTGGCACATACTGTATCCCAAGCAAATCCACAGACATGGAAAGATGATGACTGGTGGCCAGGGGTGCGGGTAGGATGGGGTGGGGTGGTGGGAGGAATAGGGAGCAACTGCTAATGAGTAGAGGGCTACTGTTTGGGGTGATGAAAATGTAAGGAACCGGTCATGGTGATGTTTGCACAACCTTGGAAGAGACCAAAAAACCCCACTGAACTATGTCCTTTGCAAAGGTGAATTCTATGTCATGTGAATTAAATCTCAAGAAAAAACTGTGATTGTATTCTGCCCAGAAAGAGGGCTGAGTGGGGGCCTCTTCTCCCCATGTAGAATTTAAAGTGTTGGGTGTGTTGTGTAGCGCAGGGAGCTCAACCTGGTGCTCTGTGATGACCCAGAGGGGTGGGACGGGAGGGACAGTCAGGAAGGAGGGGACATATGCATACTTGTGGCTGATTCACAGTGTTGTAAGGCATGCTAAGCCACTTCAGTCAAGTCCAACTCTTTGTGACCCCAAAGACTGCAGCCTGCCTGGCTCCATCCACGGGATTCTCCAGATAAGAATACTGGAGTGGGTTGCCATTTCCTCCTCCAGGGGATCTTCCCAACCCAGAAACTGAACTTGTGTCTCTTATATCTCCTGCAATGGCAGGCAGGTTCTTTAGCACTAGTGCCACTGAAACCAACAAAACATTGTAAAGCTATTATCCTTCAAATTAGAAAAATAAAATCAAACGTTTGGCAGAGTGCTGAGTTCTGTCCTGTGTGTGCTCTCTGTAACCCTGGTGTGGGCAGAACAGAACAACCCTGCCTCGGACTATAAGCTCCAAGATCCCTCGAACCCAACCAGAGGCGGTGCGTGGGGCGGGAGAGCCAGGAGCTGGCTCCGAACCTGCCCGTTCTCTGATGTGATCTGCATGGAATTTATGGTCTCAGGTAGGGATACTCTGTGTCCTGTTTGCTCTACTAGTTTCTCTCTGGACATGATTTATGAGCAGGCCAGTACAATAGGAGGAAGACGTATGTAACTTCAGGAAGCCTCCTGCTTATCTCACGGGAAATGCTGGACCTGGTCACATTAATCTCTTTTGTGACATGCTATGGTTTATAGCATATAATCTGGCATGAATCTCATCTGGTGTGTACTTGACCTCCACCTTGCGAGATGGGCAGTTTACAAATGAATAAACTAAGGGCCAGAGGTGAAGGGACAGGTGTGATCCCACAGCCAGTCATTGGCAGGACAGGAGGCGGGACCGGCTTTCTGCCAACTGGCAGCCAGGTCCCCCGAGGGCCCGGCGGTTTGAGGGCCCAGCGTCCTGATAGCTTCCTTCTCTAAGACAAGAGGACGGGGGAAGGTCCTGCAGTGAGAAGCCCCTGACCTGTGTGAGAAGAAGATTCCCCTGCGCAGGAAGCGGTGTGGTCTCTGGCCCGTGGCTCTCTCTATTCGGTTTACCAGCTCCTTGTCAATTTTACTGCTTCCGAATCGAACTGGAAGAAAAGAAGAGATGCTGAACTTAGGTGGTGGGAGGCTTGGGGACATTGCAGAGACGAGAGGGAAAGACTTATGATCACGCACTGTCTCAGCAGAACCAGGCCTCTTTGGGCTACTGGCTCTAGACCCTTCCATCAGTCCAGAGCAGAGGTCACCGCCAACAGAACAGAAAATAAATGCAGGGCTAAAGACTCTCTGGTCTGGGACTGGATTCTGATGGGACAGATCCAGAATGCAGCCTAGTGAGGAACTCTAGATAACCCGCCCAGGCCCCCTTGCCTCACCTCCTACACACAGCTGCTTATTACTTATTGCAGTATAATTTATATATGCTCACAACCATCATTTTAGAGCCTAGAACCAAATTAAAGTTTGTCTTCCAGCGAGTTTTCTCTCCCTGATGGTCTAGGCATAAATCATGGAAAATGGCTTAGACTCAGATGAGAAAGCTTTAGCTCTGTTTCTTCTTAGACACCACCAATGACCTCAGGGTAAGGATGCTCCTGAGCAGGAAGCCCTCCACGGCAGAGCTGGGCAGTGAGGATATGCCACCTGTGAGAAGGCTTCCTTCTTATGCAATCCATGCCTGAATTGTACCCACTCAGTGAAAGAATTTAAACCACTGTGAAAATACTCGCTGCAATGGACCTTCCCTGAGTTCTGAATCGCTCAAGAAAAGGAAAAAGCTAACACTGAGCTGTGTGTGCTGTGCTTGGTCGCTCAGTCGTGTCCAGCTCTTTGTGACCCTGTGGACTGTGGCTCACCAGGCTCCTCAGTCTATGGGATTCTCCAGGCAAGAATGCTGGAGTGGGTAGCCATTCCCTTCTCCATCCCCATCCAGGGATCGAACCCAGATCTCCTGCGTTGGCAGGTGGATCCTTTACCATTTGAGCCACGAGAGAAGCCCGTTAAGCTGTCTACTATAGATTATTATTTCAAAACATATTTTATATTGTTCATTAAAAACAAACCTCTGGGAATATAATGGACCAACAAAAGATTTAAGGATCTTTTTTCCCTTGGCATTGAAGTTTGACTGGATTTATGATTAATTCAAATTAGAAAACATCAATAACATCACTTCTAAAAGTTGAGGTTTTTCCCATGAACGTACCAATGAGCTTGTCGTAGTCAATGCCTTTGGCACTGCTTGTCTGCACCGTCCAGGGGTCCACAAAGTCCTCATCTGCTCCGGTGGCATCTAGGCCCTCACCACTCTCGGGCGCCGGGTCCCCTGGAGGATGGTCCCCCTTGTAATCCTCCCCTGTGGCAGCTTTGTAGCTCGTTTTTAAGGATAACAACATCTTCACTGCAGAATCAATTTCATCCTGTACACAGGAATTAAGGGTAAAGGTGGAAAATATTAACAAACATCAGCGTTTGCTGAACGTTACTGCTACTGGGTGGCAGGCAGTGTGCTAAACGCTCTCCCACTTACTCTTACAACAATCCTACAAGGATGGCAGTGTTGTCACTGGCCTTTTCCGGCTGAAGAGTCTGAGACTCAGAGATGTGAAGGAGCTCGCCCATGCACACACAGCAAGTTGTGGGCCTGAACATATTTTATTTTTATCTGGGGGTCAAGTGTCATGGGTTCCTACCACAAACACTACAGGCTATGTGTAGCAACACAATTTGCACATGACAGAGTAAATGGCTAAATATTACTTAAACTTCACTGATGCCAGTGAATATATGTGACATGCTCCATTAATCAATTATAGTGAGCTCTACATTGGAACTTCACAGATAAGGGCAAGGAAAAAAATACAGACTTTCAGAAAATAAGGGGGGATTCACTGGGAAACAGTTATACCACAGCATTTTGGAGTCTTATCCAGCTGTCCAAACCGTTTGCATATTTACTGTTTTAAAATGAGTATAAGATAAACAAACAAGACAAACATAAAGTGTATCTGTGGGTCCGCTGGAAACCTATTAAAGATTTCCTCTTGCAGGAGCCCACACTAGCTGTCCCTGGAAGCCTGGCATTTAAAAGAGTAAACCTGATGAAGCAGATTGGTCGCGCTGTGCCCTAAAGCTCCACTCCCATAACTGGCCTTGCTGGATTTGATCACAAACAAAGAATATACACAGTCCAATTTGCTTGCCAAGGGAAATACAAGCAGTTCCATTTAAACTTTAGATATAACGTGCTATACGCTGGGCTTCCCAGTGGAGAAACAATGCTCGCAGTCCCAGACTGCCTTCCGAGAGCCCTTCCATCGGGTACGCCGGGGCCACAGAAGGCTGTTACTGTGGGGTGACTTCAGATGCAGGTTTGTGTTTCAAACTGAAGCCATCTGGAATTTGTCATTTAAATCAGTCTGAGTGTGCAATTAGTAGCCCATGGATATAGCTCATGCCAGAGGCTGGGTGCTGGCCCACCTTAGGCAGGCAGGTGGGCACGTTCCCCTCCCTCGTTCAGCGCTGCCCAGGCTGAGCGCTGTAGCGGAGCAGAGGCTTTGAGGGCACGCCCTATTGCTCTGTGAGCTATTACCTGAGCAGGAAGTACCCTGCTCCCAAGTGCCCTGTCCTCACCACCTTTGGTCACCAGTGGTGTGGCAGTTCATACTCTATCTGGCCTAACCCGGCTTCCAACTAGATGGCTCCGTGAGAGTCAAACATCTGACCAGAGTCCCAACTCAAGGACCGTCTGTCATCTGGAAGGGGACCGAAGAGACAAGCAGCCTCCCTTGTCTGTTTCCCTGTTCCCAATCTAACACGGACCTGGACGCTGCAACAGATTTTAAAAGTTGATGTTCTGAAAAGAGCCAGACACGGAAGACTCTATATATACTATGGGTGATTATATACAGTTCTTGCACAGGAATTCTCCGTGGAAGGAGAGGGAGGGAGACGCCTCTCTCAGGAGGGAAGAGGCGAGGAGCAGAGGGGCCTGAGATGGTTTCTGGGCTGTGTCTCCATTGGAATGCTGGTTATACAGGTTTGGTCATCTTGTGAAAACTCAGTGAGCTGCCTGTCTGTGATCTCCATATTTCTCTGAACGAATGGTGTATTCTAATTTTAAAAGTTTATTTAAACTGAAAGGAAAACAAAAAAGGCTCTGTTCCCTATCTTCAGCCTCATGACCCAGTGTCATCTCTCGAATCCTGCTCAAACTGCCTTCCCGTTAGAGCGCCAGATTCTGACCTGTCCTCCAGGAGAACCTCTACTGAGCTGCTACTTCTGAAAGCCATGGGCGTTCTTCTCTCGGTACACGGAGCAGAAAGAACACTGGAGACCATGACCTCAATGGCACAGAGACTGCGGAGGAAGAGCCCAAGGCACCCTTGCTGGACCAGCCGTGCCTGAGCGGCTCATCTATTTCGCCTCAAGTGAATTTCTAAAACATCAGGTGCTTCTAGTATAATACACTGGTACAAATTTACTTCACTTAACTCTGGTTTCATCATGTAACCTCTGCTGTCCTTTGTTGAATGCCATCTGACTTAGCATCAGTCAAAGACTATGCTCGGAAGACTCACTCTAAAGTGCACCAAGCATTGTTTGTTTGCTAAAGTGCTGAATGTGAGTAGGATCACTAAGAACAACTAACTAAAAGCATTCATTAACGTTATTCAAATTTAATGTTATGTGACAAAAATATCACTGTTAGGTTCCTAAAATGGGTTTATAGAGTAAATGACCAACATGAGTTCTTTATTTATTGTAGGTTTATAGATTAAAAAAACAAAACAAAACAATTCATCCTTATCTATTGAGCCCTATCTGCTGTGTAAACCTCTTTCTGTGAATAATCAACTCCTTTTTTGGACATCACTATTTATTTCTTTTAAAAAGTAATGGATTATTTAGGGTCCCAAGAGTCAAAGCAAACTACTGAAACGCGTGTGAGATGGTTGACCCCATCTGGTGAGAACTTAGAAAGAGATTTTTGAAAAGACGCCAACAGGGGTTGGAAGTGATGGATGAGGACGCTGCGGAGCTGAAGAAGCTGGGTGACCCAGAGTGAAAGGAAGGGCTGGTTATAGCTGCAGACTGACTGAGTTATGCTTCTGAAACCCAACGCAGCAACGACAGAGAGGTCTTTAAAAAAGGCACAGCCCGCGAGGACAAGGAAGCACAAGAGGACGGCAGCGACAGGCCCCAGCCGGGGGAGCCCGGAGGCGCGCGCAGCCTGTGTGAGCACAGCAGAGCAGCAGAGGCTGAGACCGAGCGGCAGCCGGGGCGGCGGCTGGACTCCTGCTGCTTGCGATCCCCGAGAGGCTCGGGCACCGGCGGCCCTAGATCCTAACACACGTGAGCTAAGAGTGGGCTCCAAGATCAGGAGCAGTAGCTGCAAGTCTGAGCAGCAGCTGAGGCGGTCTCTCCGCGAGCCCCGCCCACAGCCGGCACACCCCGTCCAGAGGTTTAGTGTCTCGGCAAGGAGAGCCAAGCGTCCACGCGGAAGTGCCCTGCACAGTGAGGGGGACCGGTGGCGGCAGTACACTGCAAACAGGGGCTTCAGCGAGGGGCCGCACGGTCAGCTCCTCAGCCCCACTCAGCTCTCAACGCGGGCGGCCACACCGCGACCTCTGGAGAGCCAACCGGAGGAGCCCTCTCTGGGGACTCGACTGGCCGCAAGGAGCAGCTCCAAAGCACTGGAGACCTCCTGAGGCAAAGGAGTGCTGTGGGCGCCGCCCAGGGAGGGGAAGGCTACAGCCTAAGCTCCTCCTGGTTCCGAGCGCGCCCTCCAAGGCAGCTGTGTCACCAAACGCCTGACAGTGGAGTCTACCACAACAGGCAGAAGGAACAAAAAGCTACGCTGGAGAAGATCGGGCGCATAACGTGGGGAGAGAGCACAGGGAAGGCTGTCACCACGAGCGCAGAGGCAGGCCAGTGCACCTGTGAAATAAGAACAGAGAGCCTCGAGGAAAGAACCTTTGGAGAACAAATGAGCTCTTGGAAATCGAAAGTGACAGAATGAGTGAAAAACAACAGCAGTGTTAGAGGTTGAGGAAACATACCTAAAAGAAAAAAATAAAAGGAAAATAAATCAAAAACTAAGAAATTTGGAGGACACAGTCTTTGAACTAAAAAGAAAATACACAAACAGGAAAATTAAAAAACCAACCCAGAATAAATCAAAGAAATATGATAAATTTCTGAGAATTAAAGGGCATGTATTTCTAGTTTGAAAGGAGTCCTGAGCACACAACACAGGGCGTTTCAGAGCTGGAGAGGTCCTGAACACCCAGGAGAGGGGACAAAAGAGTGGCACTGGCTTCTCCATAGCAGCCCTGGGAGCTGGGAGGATGCGGCAACGGCTTCAGAATTCCGAGGGAAGTCACGTCGTCCTGAGAATTCTCTACCGAGCCTAGCTATCAGCCAAATATGAAGTAAAATGCTTGCAGACCAGGCAAGAGCTCAAAAAACACTTCCTGAGCACTAATTTTTGCAGAAACCTCTAGAGGATTTGCTCTGCCAAAATAAACTGAGGAGGAGTAAGACACGGGGTCAGGAACAGGGACCCCAGAGAGAGAGTGCGTGGAAGGCTTGCATGGACAGAGAGGGTGGGTCCTGAGATGGGCCGTGTGGGAGGCGGGTCACCACCGGGACAGAAGCAGGCAGGGCATCCTGGGAGAGAGAGCTTGGGAGGATGGACCTGATCGGCAGCCTGCTGTGGCTCGAGAGGGGATTCACCCAACTGGGGGAGGGCCTGGAGGTCCATGAGCGTCAGTACACATAAAGCTAAGCAGGAGAGGTCCCAGATGGCCTCATGGTTAGGATTCTGGGTTTTCACTGCCATGGTCTGGGTTCAGTCCTTGATGGAGGAACTGAGATTCCACAGAGAGCAAGGCATGGCCAAAACAAAGACAAACCAAGCAAGGAGCAATTAAAACAACCCTGGAAAAAAACAGAAGTCGGGCAGGAAAGGAGAAGCATGCGTGCTGTTCTCAGGGGGGTTAGCTGTCATTGGGGTTTACACGGGGACTGGGGGGTGGGAAGTGCTACGAGACAGCTAATGCCTTGTCTTCCACAGTGGAAGCCCCAAACCTGAACATCCATAAGGAGCAAAATGATGAGTGAGTCTAAGAGATGTGGGTGTTGCATATCAAAAGAATCGGCTAACAGATTGAAAGTGGTTGCTTCCGCGAGCAGGACACGTGGAGAGCAAGGGTGGACAGTGGCTGTGCTTCCCAGCGGCTTCCCTTCAGACCATAGGCATTGAGGGCGAGTAAGGAGAAAAGACATTTAGCACGAGAGCCAAAAATGCCTCAGGTGATGAGAGAACAGAGACAGGTGACTGTCCTACAGACTGGCTGGGACACGTGTGGAGGATTGGCAAAATGACCTACCTTGGCTGCGTTTCTGGCTTTGAGGCCCCTTATGAGCTCCCCCTGAGCAGCGATGCTGTGGAACAGCTCCAGGGGGGACCCACAGCCCTGCTCGCCATTGGGCATGTCTGCCATCTTCCGGGAAGATGTTCACAGCTGGCTGGGGTGCTGGCAGATTTGCTCGGTGGTCCAGACAAGACTGTGGGCAGAGAAGAGGGACAGAAAGAGATGAACAAACCACAGCAAGCTGTTTTCCCTTTACCGTGACCTGGTTCTTCTTTCCAAAAAGGTTGGAGATGAATTGTGATAAAGGGCATAGATAATATAACATTAGTAAAAATATAAACAGAAATATGGAGCCAGGAAACAGGAGAAAGAGAGGAAGAACAAATGTTAATGGTGGGGTTGAAAAGAACTGCTGTGATCTGTAGGCTTAGGGAGGGCCAAGAAAGACCCCTCCCAACCAAGGACAAGTGAGCATGTGCTGAGGTGTCCGTGTGCCTCACACCTCGTGTCCATAGGAAGGACTCATGTTTGCTCAGGGAGCAGATACCAAAGTGCTTTAGTAAACCTAAGTCCACCATGGCTAGAAACACTTGGTAAACTGCAATTACTCTTTATCTTAATTGCTCTAGGGGATGAATTCCTAGGCCTTTGCAGTCATAACCAACATATTACTGAACAAACAGCTTCCTTTGCTGAACAAACAGCTTCCTTTGCTGGCCAGCTGTCCTGTTCTCAGGAGAAAGGGAGCCTGGGAGGAGGCAGGGCCTTATCCCTTCTGGTTTGCAAGTGAGGCAAGAACCATATACAGCCTGTTCACTCCACAGGCTGCCTTAATTAACTGCGAACCTTTGATGAAGATATCCTTGGGTCTCCTATTAGTCATTATTTATTGCTAACCTTGGAGGTGGGGCAAGGGCAGGCTACCTGAGGTCGCCCTGGGGCTGAGGCAGGCCAGGATCAGCCCCTCTTGGTCGGTTACTTCCCTTTTCTGAGTGTCAGCTTCCTCATCTATAAAGCAGAACCCCTGGGAATGTCTATCACTTACCGCAAGGGCTGTTATGAGGAGAAATGAGAAAAAAGTGACATGGTGGCATTTTACAGGCTGTAAAGCAAGGAACAAGCCCACTGCAAGAGTTACATGTCAGGACTCCAGAGGTCGGCTGAGTCACAGCTCCATCTGAAACCTGCTGATACACCTTGAACAAGGAGGATGCCAGTGACAAGGCTATGCCAGAGAAGCTAACTTCCAGAACTGAAGTCCTGTGTCTGGTGTTCTAGTGAGAAGTGAAGTTGAAAGTCACTCAGTCGTGTCCAACTCTTTGTGACACCATGGACTATACAGTCCATGGAATTCTCCAAGCCAGAATACTGTGGTGGGTAGCCTTAATACTGCAGCCTTTCCCTTCTCCAGGGGATCTTTCCAACCCAGGGATGGAACCCAGGTCTCCTGCATAGCAGGCGGATTCTTTACCAGCTGAGCCACAAGGGAAGCCCTTGCAAGCACCTTATGTAACACTGATACATATCAATTCACTGATGCCTACAGCAATCCTATGGGACAGATCTGTCTCTGTTGTGTAGACGAGCAAACTGAGAGGCTAAAACACTTGCTCAAGACAACACAGTAAGTAGGTAGTCGAGATGGGACATAAACTCAGGCAGTTGGACCCTAGAGCCTACACTCTCTAACATTATCCTATGTACTTAACTGTCATGAGCCTCAGTCTCTCAACTGTGAAATGGGAATAACAATAATGACACTGACTTGCAGGCTGGTCACGGATTAAGTGGGATAACACAGGTAAGTAAACAGCCTAGCACAGCATCAGTCGCAGAGTAGAGGTTTAATGAAGGATGATTTTGTTTCTTTACTCACTAGAAATTTCTTTCTAGGAGCTCTATGAACAAAACACACAAATTTGAGGGGATGATTTATTTTTACTCATCCATTTGTTAAGTATCTGTTTAAAAATATGTAATATTTAAACCAATCTTTAAAGTCAATGAAACCATAATATTGAAACCAGGGTGGGAGAGCAGCCAGTTTCTTTCCTTTCCTTTCCGGGAATTGCCTCAATTCCCGGAAAGGGTGGCCTGTAAGAAAGAAATGTGGAAGAACCTTCTGACAAGTGCTGGAGAGGGGAAACTCTCAGGCCCATATCAAAGAGCAATCAAAGTGACTTCAAGGCACAAATGATCAAACATCATGTCCAGATGCTTTACACAGGATCCCCAATTCTCCCAAGCTGCAAACCTGGGTGGCACAGAATCTGCTCTGCATTAGCGACCGGAGGCAGATGGCTCAGGCAAGTGAGAACCACCCTCTGAGGCTCCATGCCAGAGCAGCTGAGCCAGGATCTGATGCCAAAACCCCCTCGACCGTGTCGTGCTCTCTCAAATTCTACTGCTCCCCCTGCCTGGCGTGCTTCCCGCCCTCCTCTGCCCGCTTTCTCACTAATTCAAACCTTGGCTCCTCTCTGCAGCCTTTCCTGGCCCCTGCGCCTGAGGGGCCAAGTTGGCTGCTCTGTCCTTGGCGATCCCCGAGACTTGTTAGTGAGGTTATTAGAGCACTCACACTGCATGTGGTAATTTATGAAAATCCACCCCACAGAGAATGCAAGCACTGGGTTTTACTCTTTCATGTGCTTCTAGTACCTGGTACAGAGTAGCTTATCAAACAAACTGATGATTTATGAGTGCAGGTTACTGAATAAATCTCATAAATCAACTGGTTCACTTTTTCCCCCTCTGGCTTATATCCTCATAATATCTCGGCAAGCACTTATTCCAGTTTAAGGTAGATTTCCCCCAGTCTGCACTTCAGCAGGCCTCTTAAAATGTCCCGACCACGCACAGAGCCTTAGTTTTGCCCCACGTCTGGCTTCCTCAATCACTGTGAACATCTGGCCACTATCCTGGTCCTTCTTTTTAGAATTCCCTTTGGTTTCCCCCTGTCCTTCCAAATATGTGGTGCTCTGCATGAAAGGACACAAGTGAGCAGGACCAAAATCAAGTATAGATTAAAATTACCCTACTAAATTCCTAGGGAAAGTGCCAGGTAGAATGACTCAGTGAGCCCTGGGTGGCCAATCCCCCCCTGCCATGGAGCAGACAACTGCAGAGCATCAGTGAGATGAACTGAGCCTGAATTTAGGATCCCTGTTGTGGGGAAAAAACATGCACCTTTAAATATCAGAATCCCATTTAAGTAAGAAACCAGACTGAGGAAATGGCAGGTGTATTCTCCCTGCTGTCAGGATCATGAGGCATACACTCACTGCATGGGAATCAGCCACACTATAAATCTCGTGTGTGTGTGTCTGATGCAACTTCCTGAATGAGTACAGAACTTCAAGAGTGATCAGAGACAAAGAGAATGGAACTACCATTGCTCTCATTTCGGGCATCCATCCATTTAGCCCACTTACGGGCATATATTCTCGGTTTTCCTTCCCATCTAGTCAACTTTCTCCTTCATTTCTTTGTTAAATCACTTTTAGAATTTAACTTCAGAGATTTCTAACCTAGAGTTCAGAACCTCTGAAACAAAGTGAACAGTCTGCCTACACACAGCATGTGGTTCGAAGTAGAATAACCAGGTTTTGCTACTTCCTCAAAGGGGCCCAAGACACCCAAAGGCTAAGGACCACTGTCCTCGGTGTTTACCATGTAAACTGCAAACAGGGCTCTGAGTTTTTATTAAGGGAAAGCGCTTCATCTATTTCACAAATACTACAATCTAAAGCAAAGGGACTAAGCTATCATCTTGTGAGGTAACCTATGACCTCCTCTAGAAAAAGGGCTGGGAGTGAGCAGAACAGAACTGCCCACTCCACAGCAGAGTAGGACAGTGTAGGGGAAAACGAAAACGACTGGATCACAAACTCTTCCCCCCTCTTTCTATGGAAGTTGAACCTTGAGCTCATTGTGAAAGGCTCCACTGTTCCCCAGGAGCACAAGAGGCCCTGAAGAAACAGGGGACAGTTTTGGGATGAGGGATGGAAAGAGCAATTACAGAGCTACATGACAATCCCTTGGGCCACTGCGAAGTCATATCACAGATGAGACCAGAATACACTGACTCTGCAGTTTGTGGGGAGGGCGGCATCGTGCACGACAGCCAGCCCTGGAGCAGCTCAGAAGAGCAGGGGCCTTCTGGGCGCCTGGAATATTACCAAGGTGGGGTATCACCCACCACACCCTGGCACCTGAGTGTGGATGACAATGGCCTTGGACTGTCAAGTTTCCAGAGGACAAGAAAATGATTTCTTTCCAGCAATGAGTCCTTTAATGCTTCAAACCTTGGAAGAGGTGGAACTCCCCTGTCTTTTAAATACTGAGAGGAAAGCTTACTTTCCCCTCTAAATGATAAGATGAACATTATCTTAAAAGGCAAAGAGGACATTAATCTACATTAAGCCAGGCATAAGCTACTTAGGAGTTCAAGGTGAGATACTGTGGATGGAGATGGACTACTTAAAGAGACCTCACCAGTGAGAAACAGGACTGCTGCTGCTAAGTCGCTTCAGTCGTGTCCGACTCTGTGCGACCCCACAGATGGCAGCCCACCAGGCTCCCCTGTCCCTGGGATTCTCCAGGCAAGAACACTGGAGCAGGACAGCCAACATCAAAGTGCTGAAAGTCAAGCTATGACTCCAAACAGGCAGTGGCTCAGCCAGGATCTCCAGTCCTTACAGAAGCTGTGAGTCACCAGGGCTTTGGGTCAATAGATGCAATGAAATGCACAACTCTGTGGTCCTAAGACTACTCCCCATCCCCGAAGCCAGGGTTTCCAACACTCTGGGAAAAAGCTGGTAACAATACTCAATAAACGCTAAACCTAGCAAAAGATGGCAATACCTACCGGGCGGCAGGAATCACTGCAGAGGTGGCCACTGGAGCCAGGAGCTGAGACTGCCCAGTGCAGCTCCAGCTCTTAAATAGTCTTGCTCTCTTTCTTTCAGTTTCCTTTTCAAAAAAGACTCTTTTCTTTCTCCCTTTTTGGTTTCCTTTTTGCCCCACCCTCTACCACTTGCCCGTAGGAGTTTCTTATAAACGACCCAGTTTCTCAGAAACACTTCAATCTCATGACCAACCTCTTGGAGGGCGGGGCATGCAGGTGGAGACCAGGGAAACTCTCTTGAGAACCAGGCTGTTAGCTGGTCATTGCATCAGCCACCCTACACCCCAGGCTGGCCCTCCCATAACCTCTTCGCCCTGTTTCTGTTCCCCCGTTCGCGGCATCAGTGTGAAGAACTGTGTATGTTATGCAGTGACAGCGGGGGAAGGCGGGGTGGAAAAGCAGATGACAAATTCCTCGCTGCCGCCGCTGCTCACAGAGGCGACGCAGGGCACTGGAAAGACCGCTGAGTCCTGGGATGAGACCTGGGTATTCAATCCCAGTTTGGGCGTTTCCTTGTTACAAGACCTCGCGCAAATCACATCACCTTTCTGCATCACCCTCCGTTTCTTCACTTGTGAAATGGGCAAAAAAGCAGCCTCCTAACTTCACCGTTGGAGGAGGGCAGGGCAACCCACTTCAGTATCCTTGCCTGGAGAATTCCATGGATAGAGGAGCCTGGTGGGCTACAGTCCGTGGGGGTCGCAAGGGGTCGGACATGACTGAAGTGACTAAACACACAACTTCACCGAGGAGGCGACTAGGTGCGATACCAGAGGCAAAGCCCCTGTCACACGGCCGACACTTAAAAGTGGGGCCTCATCCTTTAGGGAGGGAGACGATGAAGGTCCGGTGCCGCCGCGAGTGCATGACAGGGCAGGGTCGGCGGCGCTGAGGGAAAAGGGGGCGAGGGGCCAGAAGCCGGCGAGCAGAGAGCCGGGCTCTGAGGAGAATACCTCAGGGCTTGGCGTGCAAGCGGCTCCGGGAGGGCCAGATCATTGGGCTCCGCCCCGGCCTCCCCCTGCTTTTTTCATTCCCTCACTTACCGGCCCAGCCGGGCCCGTCAGCGTTGCCGGCTCAGCCACGGGTGGCTTCCTAGGCGTCCGTGGAAACGCCTTCCGGCTGGAACAACTTCCGGCTAGGCTGCGCCCTCATTGGCTCTTCGCGCGGGGCTGCCGGACGGAGGCCGCCGCTGATTGGCTGGCGGTCCCAACACGGGCGGAACGCTACTGGGTTTCAGGGCGCTGGCCGGACGACCCTCCGGAGGACCGAGAGCTTCCGGTGCGTGTGGTGAGCGGCGGGCCGGGGGCGGGAGGGGACTGCGATCTGACGGCGGCCCGAACGCTGCCCGCCCTTTTCGCGTGTATCTGTCTCCCTGTATCTCAGGTTCCTTCCGAGCGCGCAGTGCCCTGGACGGTGCTCACTGCTCCCTCCTGACGATCCTCACCTCTCGCTCTTGACAGCCCGGCTAACTCCTATTCATTCTTCAAAACCCATCCCTGGTCGTATCTTGTTAGTGGCCTTCATTAGTCTTAACCTCCGGCGCAGGGTCTGTGTTTTGTGTTTCATTTCAGTCCATAAGACCTAACATAAGACTTGGCACAGAGTAGGTAATCAGGAAATATTTGTTGAATGACAACATCCTATTCCTTTTACGTTCTCTGTGTCCCCCCTCTCACTGGGTTGTATTTCACAAATATTTCTAGATGCTGGTGATTTAAACAGTGAACAAAACACAGAAAGTCCTATGTTTTGGTGGAACTGACATGTTGATGACTGTCCATGGCACTCTCCCCGCTTTTATAGCCTTATTTTTCCAAAGACCTGACTTTTTCTTCTGGCTGTTCTTCTTGGTTTACTGGCTCCTTCATTTCCATAAACAAAACAAAACAAAAAAACTTCCTTTCCCCCTCCTTTGCCTTAGGCACACAAAAGGCAGCAAACAGTTTTCTCTATAGTTTATTTTGTTCTCCGTTTTCGCCTCTTTTCCATGACTCGTCCTTGCCTTCTTCTCTCCCACCCCATTTTGATCAGTTTTGTTGGTTCCATCTTCGGTGTTTATCGCCTCTGCTTCCTTGCCTTAAGATGATCGTTTTATGCCTGAGGCCTGCCCTGGCCTCCCAATTGCAGGGAAACTGCAATCCCAAGTCCACGTGCCTCTCCGTTGACTGGACAGCTGGGTGGTTAGGAGTCCATCCTAAAGGCTGAGAACAGGTGCCTTTGTGGTGGGAACCTGCTGGGTTCCATTTGGCGGGATGACATGGGATACTGTGGTGAGTTGGGCTGTGCATAGGAATTGAGACAGATGAGCTGTCTGATTAGGTTTTAGGACCGGACTGAGTCATTAAGGAAATGCCAAATCCTTCGCAGTGCAACTGTCCCATTAGTTTATAATTAGTCCGTTGTATTAGCTCCATTTGAGATGGGCTGGCTCAGGTTTGGAGTTTTATTTAGATAGGGGCTCTGTGTGTGGGTGTTCCCTGCCTGGCTTGGGCTGCAGATGAAGTTGGATTATTGGAGGAGGCAGACCACAGAACAATTTTTGGGTGATGATGTAACTTGTTTGGCAGTGGAGCCTTTCAGGCAAACGGTACCCCTTATGGGAAAGGTGAAAAAGTGAAAGTGAAGTCGCTCAGTCCTGTCCGACTCTTTGCAACCCTGTGGACTGTAACCTACCAGGCTCCTCCGTCCATGGGATTCTCCAGGCAAGAATACTGGAGTGGGTTGCCATTTCCTTCTCCAGGGGATCTTCCCGACCCAGAGACTGAACCCGGGTCTCCCACCTTGTAGGCAGACGCTTTAACCTCTGAGCCACCAGGGAAGCCCACGGGAAAGGTGGGGATGGTTGATTCCAGGGGACATGAAACCCACCGTCCAGGGGAGGACATGAGTGATAGACAGGCTGTCTGGAATGGTATAACCGAGGCCCCCCAGGGAATCTTCAGGTCTCACCTGACCCCACGTGTGGGAAGAGGAGCTCAGGATGGTCTGTTAAGGTAGGACACTCGGGCTTTCTCGGAAGTTGCTTGCTGTTGGAGCTTTGGGCGCTGCTCCACCGCGCCCTCTGCTGTCTTGGATGTGCGCAGCACCTTTGTTTTCCTCTTGATTCGGCTTAGTGTTAACTAACTGCCCAGCGTTGAATTCCAGGAGGTGCTTCTTTGTAGAAATTCCTTGGCTTCAATTGATCGTGTGTGATGGTTCAGAATTACAGGAAGAGTTTTTAAGAAAGGGGAAATAGACTGTTGTGTGGTTCCGTGTGTTTGGAGTGAAACAGGCGGATTTGGATCGCACCCCGGGAATGGGGGCGGGGGGGCAATGCCTCGAGTACCTCGGCCCTGTGCTGTAGGTCTGTCTGTCTACACTGGCTTGTAGTTGAGATGGGATGTCTGGGGAAGAGCATTCTAGGCGGAGAGAACAGAAGGAAGGCCTGGAGCGTTTTGCCACGTGGCGGGTCCTGGTCATCTTTCTGTTCCGGCGTGTTCAGAATTAACTTCGTTCACGTTGATGAGTGCTTGCTCTTCTCGTTTGTTACTTATAAACCGCGCTGCAGCCCCTCTGAATACCTATTCTGCAAACATGTGCTAGTGTTTGTGTAGGATAGAGTTCTAATGTGGGGTTGTTGCAGTAAAAACTGTTTAAATTTGTAGTAGATCCTCCCCAAATGGGCCTTTCGAAAGGCCTCCTTGAAGCCATGAGTCTTTCTGTGCAGGCATCCTGTGTCCATTGAGTCAAGTCCTCCTTTATGTCTTTCAGTAAATTTAGTTTTCTTTGTGTAGGTCTTGCTATTTTTGTTATTGTTGTTGTTAGATTTATTCCCAGATATTCCATAGTCTTCATTTTAAAAAACTGTATCTTCTAACTAATTATACTTGGTGCATAGACAAGGTCTCTTTTTTTTTTTTTTGGCTGTGCTGGGTCTTGACTGTGGCACCTGGGTCTTTGCTGCAGAGTGCAGGCTTCTCCAGTCGTGGGGCAGGTCTCTCTCTCTATTTGCAGCAAGTGGGCTTAGTTGCCCCGTGGCATTTGGAATCTTAGTTCCCCGACCAGGGATCAAACCCATGTCCTCCGCATTGGAAGGCAGATTCTTAACCACTGGACCACCAGGGAAGTCCCAAGGCCTCATTAAAAAAAAATCATTAAGTTCATTTATTTTTAATCGAAGGATAATTGCTCTGCAACGTTGTGTTGGTTTCTGCCAAACAGCAGCACAAATCAGCCGTGGGTATACCTATGTCCCTCCCTCTTGCCATTGAGAAGGCAGTGGCACCCCACTCCAGTACTCTTGCCTGGAAAATCCCATGGACGGAGGAGCCTGGTAGGCTGCAGTCCATGGGGTTGGGAAGAATCGGACACGACTGAGCGACTTCCCTTTCACTTTTCACTTTCCTGCATTGGGGAGCAAAATGGCACCCCACTCCAGTGTTCTTGCCTGGAGAATCCCAGGGACAGGGGAGCCTGGTGAGCTGCCATCTATAAGGTCGCACAGAGTCGGACACGACTGAAGCGACTTAGCAGCAGCAGCATCACTCTCATGGGTATTTCAGTCTTGGGTTTGTTCGGTGGCGCATTTGCTTTTAACTGCGTGTGGTAGGAGGCGCTCTGCCACTCACATCTTCTGACACTCGGCTCTGCTTGGCCTCAGGGAAGCTCGCCCTTGAAGGACGACGTGGAACGGTGCCTTTGATGGCTTCGCTGGTGGCCTACGAGGATTCGGACTCAGAGGCCGAGACCGATCCTGCAGGCGGTTTCCATCCTGCTGGCCAGATAGAAGACACGTCGGCTGCGCTCAGACCTCTGGGGCAGGATTTTGGATCCAGGGTCCTGGATGCAACAGGCGGGCGGGCGCCGTCGCTGGAGCACGGCCCTCATGATGACCCCGCCGCGTGTCGTCTCCCACTGGCTCGGCTCTGGAGCCAGGACCCGGGGTCCTGCCCCAGCCAGAGACTGCGATGGCCCAGGCCAGAGCCTGAGGCCGCCCTCCCCGCCAGCCCGCCGGCTCGCCCCTCCTTGTGGACCTGCCAGGCCCCCACAGGCCACGTGCCCCTGGCAGCGGCCTGCTCGAAGCAGGTGAGAGTCTTCTGGGAACCTTCCGGCTCCCCCGAGCTGTCTCTCGATGCCCGAATCGGGTCTGAAGGCCCAGGGAAAGGCGGCAGCTCCCTGCAGAGGAAGCGGCGTGAGGACTGTGTCATACCTTATACCCCAAAGAGACTAAGGCCGCTGCAGGCACTAAGCACAGAAACAGACAGCGGTAAGGACACGGAGGCCCAGGGTCCCCGCGCTGGCCGTGTCCCGGCCCCACTCTGTGTGGCCCCCGAAGCATCCGAGTTTATCCAGCCGTATCTCGACAGTCAGTACAAGGAAACCAAGATTCCCAAGAAGGTGCTCTTCCACCTGCGGGGCCACCAGGGCCCCGTCAACAGTGTCCAGTGGTGTCCAGTGTCTGCCAGGAGCCACATGCTTCTGTCGACGTCTATGGATAAAACCTTCAAGGTGAGGCCTTGAGTGAAGCGGCTCTTGGGAATGAGCCGCTGGGAAGTTTCGTTATTCCCAGCGGCGAGGTCGGCCTGGTTGCAGGCCGGATGTTTCTTTCTAGGAATTGCTGGGATTCTCTTTGTTGCCCTCGGGAGAAGGCTCTCGGTTGCCTGCTTGTATGGCTGGTCTGTTCTGCTCCCTGCAGCCCCTCCAAGGTTGCCTTACCCAGGCCACTGGCAGTAACTAGTCCAGACCCCACGTGGGTCATCCTCATGGAGGCCACCAAGGACGCCCAGACCCTCTCTCACCCTGGGAGGGGGAGGTCGCTGAGTGAGAAGGGAGGAAAGTGGACCCAGATCTTGGGGACTTGGGGCCATCCTTGGTGACCCTGGCTGAGTGCGGAGCGGTGGTAGCTCCGTGCCCGGCGCTGCACTGGGTGCAGAGGGTGGGAAGGCCCCTGGACCTGACCCTGGCTTCTGAGCCAGTATGTGGGGGTAGGGGCTGTGGAGAAGCAGAGAGGTGCTCACAAGCCTGGGTTGGGGCTGTGAGCTTGGGGCCCCAGGGGGTCCCATGGTTGCAGGTGCCTGGCGGGGGGTGGGGGGGGACGCAGCTGCCCAGCAGGGAGGGCTTGGCGAAGGAGCGGGTGGGCCTTTGGGTGGGCCGGGCAGAAGACATTTTTGGCTCTAAGCAGGGGAGGCTGTGAGGGGCCCACAGGGGCAGGGGGTGGGGGGAAGCGGTGGGAAAGAAGGCAGAGTCACACCAGGCAGGGCCTCGAGTGCCCTGCTGGGGAATTCTGGTTTACACAGAAACTTTTTGGGTTGTTATTTATTTATTTTAAAAGCTCCATTAAAAAACAAAAGCTCCTGGGCTCCCCTGGAGGTGCAGTGGTAAAGAACCCGCCAACCAATGCAGGCGAGGTAGGTTCAGTCCCTGGTCTGGGAGGATCCCAGGTGCCACCTGGCAACTAAGCCCGCGTGCCACAGTTATCAAGCCTGTGCTCTGCCACGAGAGAAGCCTCTGCAGTGAGAAGCCTGCAACTAGAGAAAGCCCACGCACAGCAGCGAAGGCCCAGCACGGCCAAAAACGCGTAAGTAAATAAAGTTATACACACATACACAGAAAGCTCCTGAAGTAAGGCAGACTCACAGAAGCAGTGCCCAGGCGCACAGGTGGGCAGTGTGGCAGGGGTGTCCCACCCGCCAGGAAGCTGCCTCTGGTCCCCGGACTGTCCTCTGTCTGTGTCCGCCCCCAGGGGAGCCCAGGAGATCTTTGCTTTTAATGGTGCTTTTAAATGGAGGTCTGTTTAATGGACCTGCACACCCCTGCGCCTCCTCTCTTCAGCGCCCAGCAAAGCACAGCGCATGTGCGTGTGTGCTAAGTCACTTCAGTTGTGTCTGTCGCTTCGCCACCCCATGCACTGTAGCCCGCCAGGCTCCTCTGTCCATGGGATTCCCCAGGCGAGAATACTGAAGTGGGTTGCCAGTTGCTTCTCCAAGGGATCTTCCCAACCCAGGGACTGAGCTCATGGTTCTTTACCTCTAGGGACACCTGGGAAGCGAAGCCCAAGCACAGTACATCAGTTCAATTCAGTTCAGTTCAGTCGCTCAGTCATGTCCGACTCTTTGCGACCCCATGGACTGCAGCATGCCAGGCTTCCTTGTCCATCACCAACTCCCGGAGCTTGCTCAAACTCATGTCCATCGAGCCAGTGATGCCATCCAACCATCTCATCCTCTGTCATCCCCTTCTCCTCCTACCCTCAGTCTTTCTCAGCATCACGGCCTTTTCCAATGAGTCAGTTCTTTGCATCAGGTGGCCAAAGTATTGGAGTTTCAGTTTCACCATCAGTCCTTCCAATGAATATTTAGGACTGATCTCCTTTAGTATTGACTGATTTGATCTCCTTGCAGTCCAAGGGACTCTCAAGAGTATTCTCCAACACCACAGTTCAAAAGCATCAATTCTTTGGCGCTCAGCTTTCTTTACAGTCTAACTCTCACATCCATACATGACTACATGAAAAACCATAGCTTTGGCTAGACAGACCTTTGTTGGCAAAGTAATGTCTCAGTGCACAGTAGGTGCCAAATACACGTGATCTGAACAAAAGCTGCCTGGGGAGAAGGTGGCTTTGGAGCTGTGGCTCATGGTTGCGGAGGAGCTGGTCAGCGGCCCGGCCGCCCAGTTCACGTTCCAGGGTCTCATCTGTGGGGGCCTGATTTGCTCAGTACCTGGGCCACGAGGCCATGTGAGAACTCACTTCCAATGCTCTGGCACAGGGCAGGAGCCCCACAGGTGCTCACTAGACATCGGCTCCCCACCCCCAAAATTGTCCTCACAGCTCTGGAGCCCTCCTACCCAGAACATTGTATTTGCAAGGTTTGTTTTGAGCTTTTCGCATAGGAGGCATTTTCATAAGCCGAGACAGGAAGTCCAAGTGCAGTGAAGTCTTGGCAGGGAGCTCCCATCGGGAGAGTCACTTTAGGTGGCGTGTTTGAGTCCCGAAACGACGTGTCTGTGCTCACGTCTGCGAGGCTGACGGAGTTCTGTGGGGACGGTGCCAGGTCGCGTCTGCAGTCTGGAGCCCTGGGGTTGGCACACACATCTCTGGTGCTTTCGCCGAGAGGCTGGGGACCTGTGCTTGACTCAGGAGGTCCTGGCATTCCTGCTGTGCACTGGACACTCCCAACCCCGCACCGCAAGGCCAGGGGCTTCTCTGTTCTCCCTCTGGGGAGCCTGCAGCTCTAGGCGGCTGTGGGGGCCTGTTGCTTTGGTCAGGAGCCCCCCTGGAGGGTTCTTGGTGGGCAGTATCCCTGGTGGGCTGGCCCCTGGAGTTACTTAGAATGATCTGGGCTCGGTGGAAGACTGATTCATTTGAAAAGACCCTGATGCTGGGAAAGATTTAAGGTGGGAGAGGAGGACGACAGAGGATAAGATGGTTGGATGGCGTCACCGACTCAATTGACATGAGTTTGAGTAAGCTCTGGGAGTTGGTGATAGACAGGGAGGCCTGGCATGCTGCAGTCCATGGGGTCGCAAAGAATCAGACATGACTGAACGACTGAACTGAACTGAATTGGGCCTAGTACTGGCTCCATACCAACAGCTTCGTGATCTCGGGCAAGGCACTTGACCTCTCTGAGCCTCTTTCCTCTTGACAAGTTCCTGAGACCTATGGCTGAGGCTTCTGTCTAAAGCTCCCAGTTTAATGCTGGGCACGTGCGTGGTACGGTGTTTTGTGGAGGGTGGCATGGGTCCAGGTGGGCTGCCTGAAGGGCGTGGGCAGCCCTTTTCTGGGACCCTGGAGGGAGGGACCAGACCGGCAGACATTGGCAGCTCAGGCTCGAGGCGGCAGGCTTCCCGGGGGTCTCGGAAGGCAGGCAGAGCTGGGTGGAGGGCTGTGGTGGAGGTAGGTGTGTCCTGGTGGGTGTCTGCCACCCGCTTGCCCTCGGGGTCACGTCTCCTGGCCTGGAGCCCTGCGGGAACTGGTTTGCACCTGGCCCCGGTGGCGTGCTCTGTGGCCTCTGCCCTGGTCTCTTTTGCCCAGGAAGTTTAGATTTCCTAAGGCCATCCCATGAGTTTTGGAATGGAGGGCATCTGAGTGAAGCCGTTGACTTGGGCGGTGGTTCTGTCGTGTAGTGGGTGTCAGTGGAGTAGATGAGCGTGCCCTGCGCGGGGCGTGGGGAAGGCCCGGTGGAGGGGACCTGGGAGCCGCCAGCCGGCAGTGACACATCACGACCACACGGGGGCGCAGTTGGTCCACCTTGGGAGGCCGCTCAGGCACAGGGACTGTGTTCCTGGAAAACCCACCCTCTGGGGGCAGTTCTCCGAGACCCCCTCCCTGGCTGCCAGGCTGCCTGCCAGTCCCGTCCCGGGGTGGGTGGTGTGTGCTGCAGGCAATGACATGGTCTCGGGCCACTTGCTTGCGGCCAGGAGTCCTGTCCACTGCGCTGTCCATCTCTTACGGCGGAGTGGCAACAGAGGTGCCCCCAGGGGCAGTGTGGCTGCTGTCGTGGCCATGGGGGTCCATGTCCCCTGACCTTCTTACTTGAAGGTGTCTTGAAAATCAGGGCGTTTATAAGCATTAGAGGCCAAGGGTCCAGGGTTCTTTCTGCTTTATGACATCTGGCAGTTTTCAGTGACAGAGTCTCATGGCAAATTGACGTTAAGCGACTGTTCTGTGAGAAGACGATGTGGCAGGGCTGGAGGAGCCAGGATGGAAGTTGGGTGGGGAGCAGGTGGGGGCCAGGGCCCTCCTGGCTGAGACCTTGGTCGTGCTGGGCCCCCAGGGGTGTGTGTGTGGCAGCAGGCAGTTCTGGCAGGATGGTGTTATTTTCCCTCCCTGGTGTCAGCAGGTGGGCAGCATGGGGGTCCTTGTGGTCTGGTATGAGATCGAGGGGCGCATGGGAGGCATGTGGGTGTGGAGTCTAGAGTGGGGCGGGGGTGCAGGCAGGGCTCCGGGGTGGACAGCAGATGGTGGGTGACCAGGGAAGGAGTTCGAAGAGGTGGACTGCTCGAAGCAGCCCCTACCCTGTGCTCCCTTTTGAGGGTGCCTCCCCCGCTTTTGCTTTGGCTGTGTCTTGCAGCATGCCAGATCTTAGGTCCCTGGCCAGGACCTGATCCATGCCCCACCGGCAGTAGAAGCCCAGAGTCTTAACCATTGGCCACCAGGGAAGTCTCCCTCTTCCCATCTTTTTTGGTTAAAGTTTGCCAGAGTGCCTTCTTGTCCCCCACCTGGTCAGGAGGGCTGGGGTCACAGGAGTTGGATTCTGACCGTCCCTCTGCCGCCGACTGGCTGTGTGACCTCAGGCAAGTGACTCACCTTCTCTGAGCCTCAAGCTCTATATATAAAGACCCAAGGATGCATAACCTGCTGCGTTTTTGTGAAAAAACAAGTGACGTTGGTTCTGAATTACCTGGTGTGACTCCTGGCTCTTGGCAGGCGCTCACCGTGTGCTCATTCTGGCTCCCTCTGGGAATGCTCTCCCTTCCTCACCATGGCACGGTATCTCATGCCAGCGTATCTCATGCCAGCGACCGGGCCATGGAGCTGTGCCTGCTAGGTCTTGCAGACTTTTAAGCCTCTTGAGCAGGGGAACTGTGTGAAATCCGTTTTTACATTCTTCATAGCACCTGGCACTAGGTTTTGTACCTGTTAAGTGATCAAAAAAGATTGAAAACGTTTTTTTTGAATTTTCCTTCCAGCCTTTGGGGAGAGGATTGCACACATGCTCTTTGCCACTAGGGGGCACAGTAAGACAGGGTGAGTCGCTTCCCCAAGCTTCTAGAAGGTGGAAGAATCCTTGATTCAAGGTAACATTTACTGAAATACGGTTTATTTTCTGATCAGGAGGAAAAAAACACAACACAATCCATCTGATTAATCTAAAGAACGTGGAGTGCCAGTTCCTTCATCTCCTTAAAAACGTAGCCTCGGAATTAATAAATTTCAATTGGGTACGTTACAGTGGAAAGATACTCATTTTAATATGTTCTAAATGTTCCGTGAGCTGTAAAATATGCTTGTATTAGTTTTGAAAAATTTACAGCTAGAGAAATTAAGTAAAACAAAACAATGACTCATAACTGCTACCGATGCTCCGTTCTCTCTCCCGCCTGCCCCTCCGGCCCCCTCCCCGCGCCTCCAAGTTCTCTCTCCCGCCCGCCCCTCTGGCCCCCTCCCTGCGCCTCTGTTCTCCGTGGTTGTGGTCCCAGCGCGAATACCCTCCTGTGCACTCTGTTCATTTCCCTGTGTCCTTGTTTGGCTTGACAAGCTTGAATACCCACTGCATGTTAAGGTAGAATTCAGACTTTGAAGCCCTTTTTTGAAGGGAAAAGTAAAAACATCTTGTGCTTTTGACCAAACATGGGCAGCCCTGATTGGCAGCCCCCCTCGCAGAGCCCTCTGCCAGACACCAGGAAGACCCCCAGAGGCATCTGGGCATGTTTCTTGCTGCCTGGGACCAACTTTGAAATGCAGAAAGCAGGAAGGGGGAAGGCGAAAGCAGAGATCCCTGACAGTCCTCTCCCCAGCCAGCGGCTCATTAGCACAGGGCCCTCCCTGGTTGGGGCCAGCGTGTCCCCGGTGTTTACTGCCTGCGGCATCCGGCTGGTGCCCGAGTGCACGTCTCAGGGTTTGGAGTCTGCGCCTCCCTCCCCACCCCGTCTTTTGCGCCAGAGCATTTTTATACCTCATTAGAAACTTTCCCCAAACATGTTTTTTCTGACCGTCTTCAGATTCCGAACTTTGTTTGGTCATTTCCATGCTGTGTCCTGCGTTTCCTGCTTTTGTGTTTCAGACAGTACTGTGCCTAGCACGGCCCCACGTTAGTGCGGGCTTTTTTGCTGCCTTCATGCAGCGAAGGCAGGCTTTGCCCTGCTCCCAGTCTGCAGCTACAGCCCTGTGGGTGTTGCTGAGTAGAACCAGGTTAGATGTGCCAGCCTCTGTCCGTGCCTTTGTTACAGCAGACTCCTGGGTTCCCGATCCCCACGCTGCCTGGTAGCTGTCTGACTTGGGGGACAATCACCTAGCCTCTCTGATACCCTGTTTTTCTCAATGGTAAAATGGGGATAATGGTTACCAGTTGGAAAAGGGGTGAGAAGATGCAGCCCAGAGCCTAGCAGCGGGCAGGGCTGAAGACAGGCTCCCAACTTCCCTGCTCCCAGATCTGTTCATTAAAAAGCAACCAGAGGAGCGACGAGTCACCCCCAGTCCTCTGACTGGATGCAGCTCTCTCGTTCTTGTGAATCTTTTCCCAGTCTGTCTATCGATAATGTATTTTTCAAGAGTTTCGATGTTACTGTTCCCGAGGTAGATACTTTTAAAATTTAAAAAGCTTTTGAGATTGTACCCAGCCACTCAGCCGCTCCCTTTTCATGCACTGCGCACTTGGAAGTTCCTCCTGGAGGGCTGGCTCCCTGTCTCTGAACTGCTGGCACCCGAGTGCCTTGTGGGTGAGAACAGGCCCAGCTGCGTCTGCCAGTCCGCAGAGTGTTTTTGTGTCTGAGCCTCCGACAGGGCGGCGGGTGGGGGGCAATGTCATCGTCATGCCCAAGGAAACCCAGGAGCGTGAGGGCCGGGCGGGGGTGCCCGAAAGGTGGCCCACGGACCCCTGTCCGTGGCACAGATGAGAGGGAGGGGAGAGCCGACCATCCTGGGGTGCCCACCCCCTGCTAGGCACAGCCCTAGGGCCTCCATCTCGTGTTCACAGCAGGTGTATGGGGCCAGCGCCGTTCTTCCCATTTCACGGGTGAGGAAGTTGAGGCCCAGAGGGTTAAGGGGCTTGTCCATGCTCACACAGCTGGCCATCAGGCTCCAGAGCTCGAGCACACAGAGCCAGAGAGCCTGCTCTGCTGCCCTGCCCCTGAGAATGAAGGGCGGAAAAGCAGCCCCGTCTCGAGGGTGGTCCCCAGCGCTGTCCAGCCTCGGAGCCCTATGGTTCCCGTAAAACGGGCGTGAGGAGATGAGGTGATTTCCGCGGGGGCTTGGATTTGCATTTTTATGTATTACAGGACCCCGCTGATTTATCATTGTTAGCGTATCTGATTATATTAAGGTGTCTTAGATGTGCTTTGTAGAAAGTAATATATCTCAGATTCAAAGACAAGGAATTTATGGATTCAAGTGCCAGAGTGAGGGTTTTTATTTCAGTTTTGAAAGAATTATTCTTGATGGATTTTACAAAATGCGATTGAGAAATGGTTTGATGTGTGGAGTGAGGAGTCTCGGGGCATTATGTAGATGATTGCAATTTATTCCAAGCACGAGGCCAATCTATTGGAAACGAGAGCCGTGCAGCTGGGGAGGAGGGCTGGGCTGCGGCAGTGGGCGGCTGGTATTCAGGGGCTGAACGGTTAACAGCGCATCTCGGGTAATTAGGTGAAGGCGAGGAGAGAATGGGTGGTGTGTGGGTGCGTGCGTGTGTGTGTGTGCACTCTTGCACACAGGGATCATCTCTTCCATCTGCACTTGATGGAAGCCCAGAGAGGGGAACACACTTGCCCGGGGGCACACAGCGGGGTCAGGTGTAGGAAGCGTTCAGCCACCTCCTCCTCTGCACCCTGTGTCTGCTGCTCTCTGTTCCCACCATTGGAGTGTTCTCCTTCCAGGGAGAGTTCACCACCATCTCAATGATAACAGGGCAGGGAGCGAGGGCTTCAGGCTGGTCGAGCCAGCAGGGCTGCCGAGCCTCCAGGAAGAGCTGTGATTCTGGGCTGGAACCCTCTCCTCGTGGGAAGTGAAGTTTTGACACTCCTCTCCTCCATATGAAAGCTGCGACGTTTCTGAGGCCAACAAATGAGACATTTCCCACTTCTGTGCTTGCCAGAAGGGCCTTGTAAGCTTGTGCCTGCCTCACAGGAAAAAAAACCCTGGGTTGAAAGAGGAATAAGAAAGAAAATTGTGGCAGAACCCAAGCTGTGCTTTCTGCTCTTGGAGAACTTTATTCGGTTTAGACTTAAACAGCTCAGTGTCCCTGGTGCAGGATGCTGACGGGGAGAAAGCAGCTCCATGTGAAGGTGCAGCCTCTGTCCTCGGGGAACCAGCCTCATCCAGGCCCAACCCACATCATTAAGGAAAGAATAGAACAATTGGGGAAAATGCTTTTAATGTAATTGAAAAATGCAGATTGCAAAGTTGGCACACTTAGAAGTTGAGCCTAGCAAATTATTTCTTGCTGCTTTTAAAACTTGGACCCAGAAGACTCTTAAAAGGCCCCTGTCTCGTGCCCAGGGATGGCATTGTCCTTTTCCTTTAAAGAAAAAAAAAAAAGACAGAAATGTAAGAAGTAAGCGTAGACCCTCCGCTCAGACATAGTGATTGCGAACATTCTACCGGTAGTGCGTCCAGCCCTTTTCCCACGTGCGTCAACGATTTTAATCATGCCCCTAGGTACTTTATTTTTGTAACCAGCAATTAAAAATTCCATGGAGGTCATTTCCTCTCCCAGTCGCTAGTATTTTTATCCCTGAAAAGAAGGAGTGGGTAAGTCACTCCAATCAATCCTCTCCCCCCCACCCCTGCTTCTGCCGTCTGGCGCCTCTCCCAGACAGACGGACGCGGCCCTAGCGAAGACCCCGGGAACCGGGAGAGCGGGGCAGGATGTGGGGACCAGAGCCCTGGACCGAGGCCAGCGGGGTCGGCCCAGCACCCCTGGAAGCTTTCCTTTACATGGCTTCCCTTTGGCCAGCTTCCCGAAGTTTCTTTACGAGATAAGAGAGAGCAGGCATGCCTCAGCTACCTCCCCCCTGCCCACCCCCACCCGAGGTGCCCTGACCCAGAGTAACACAGAGCCCGTTAGCTCTGCTTGGCCAGGGCTCCTGGAGCCGATCCAGGCCCGGCCTCCCTCCCGAGGATGAGACGTGCGGACCTCGGCGCCTCGCAGAGAACAGGGGCCGCGTGGAGATATCGAGAGCCCCCAGGGCTGTTGCCTGGCAAGGGCTCTGACGCTGGCACTCTGATTAATTGGATTATCCGGGTGTTTCTGGATTGAGCTAATTTTTTCGTATCTAATTTTCTATTGCTTTGCCTTCCTGTTTTATTTTTTCTGGGGGAAAATCTCCTCCACTTTTATCTTTTCCATCCTTACCCACCAGCCCCCCACCTGCTGGCGATTTTATCTCTGCTGTCCAATGCGTGAGCTTTTTCCTCCATGTATTCAGAGAAGTGTTCCCTTCTATCCTCTTTTTACATTTCAAGGGTTGTTTCTTGTTTTCTGGATATTTCTTTCTAACCCTGTTTACAGTAGATTATTTTCATTGCCTACTGATAAGGTCTTTTCCTGGCTGAGTTCTTTGAAAGTTCGCCGAAAACGCTATCTCTCTCCAGGCCCTTGTCTTCTTGTTCCGGCGTCTGTGATTACGTGAGAAACATTCTGCTGTTTATTCTGATTCAGGAGGGAGATCCTGAAAAAGCTGATGTGACTGTGTGTGTGTGTGTGTGAGAGTGTGTGTGTGTGACGGTGAGGATGTTACAGAATGATGAGGTAGGCTAGACTCCCGAATGTCCGCGTCTCCGATGATTGTTTCTAGGCCCGGTAAGGAACCTTCCGCCCGCCCTGCGATGCGCTCAGCCCCTGCGTCCTGGTCGGAGCGAAGGCCGGGGCCTCTGTGTAGCACGCGCGTTTCACTGCCGGTGCCGTCCTCCAACTGGTTTTTCACTCGCGTGCCGTGCACGTCTGTCCCCCTAAGCGCCCAGGTTCGCACCCTTCTTTTGAGGGGCTCCGTAGCCTTCCGCTCGTGGCCCACGCCACCACTTCTTGTGTAGACTTGATTGCGTCTCTTCACCCTCGACCGCGCTAAAATGAGCACAACACTGGCTAAGCCAGGGGTATCTTGTTTGAGAACCAAAGGAGTTCATTTACCAGAGGCTCTCTTAGAACGGAGCCTGGCACCTCGTGAATGCTGAATAAGTGTTTATGGTTCTCACCCATTAATCTCCTAGAGTCTTGGCATTTCTCTTAGCGGAGCAATTTACATGCTAACAATATTGACCCATCGTCATAACCTGCCCCCCTCCCCGCCCCCCCCCCCACCCCACCGTGTGTTGTTTGACTTTAGTATCTCATTGTTTTACCTATTTTTTGGTCCTGGACCTAACAGTATTTTATGGTCCAGTCTGAGGGCCTCCCCCTTTGTAATTGTCCCCTGGCCTTGGAGCGGGTCCCACTCCCCCCGACCCCCGCATCCCAGGTGCTGAGGAACAGTCGCCAGTATTCGAGCTTCATCTCGCAGTGATTAGTGGGAGCCACTTTCAGTTCTCATCATCTCTCCCCGCGGGCCCGGGCAGGCGGCGCGGGTGATGGATGTGTGCTGGGTGCCAGGGATCGACGGCGCGCACGGAGCCGCCACGCCCCGCGCGGATGCCCGCCACCGGTGGTTTAAAATGACCTTCCCACTGGGTGATTCCGCAGGGCAACAGATACACCACAGCCACCCAAACCATTCCTCAAAAAAGAAATGTTTTTGACCATAAAAGAAATACGTACACACTATAGAAAAAAAAAAAAAAAAACCCGACAAAAACAGGAAGGCATAAAGAAAAAAAATGCCCATTGTCTTTCTACCCAGAAGCAATGACTGCAGACGTTTTAGTCTATTTCCATCTACTCTTCAAAAACAAACAAAAAAACCCCACAACCCTGTTGAATTCTAACTGTACGTATAATTTTAAATCCCCCCACCCCCCATGATAGCAGCAGTTTAGTGTCGTTTATTGCAGTGGTGTTCAGTGTGTCTGCAAACCCCTGGGGGTCCTAGAGACCCTCTCATGGGGTCTATGGGGTGAAAATTATTTTCATAATAACACTAGAAGTTCCTTGCCTTTTCACTCTCGTTCTCTCATGAGTGTACGTGGAGTTTTCCAGAGGCTAGGGTATGTGTGCTGCTGCAATTGATTAAATACAGAAGCAGTTATGAGAACACAGCTGTCTTGTATTAAGCCAGCCATTAACGAGATAGCAAAAATGTAAACAGTGCTTGCTCACTCGTTTATTTTTTATCTTGGAAGACAGTTATTTTTCATAAGAAATATGTTATCTATGTTAACATGTAACAGCTTTATTATTGTTCCTTTTACATAAATTAATAAGTATTTTTCTATGTCCTTGTTATAATTTTTAATATGCTAAATGTGGAGGGGTAAACCGCGTGTAAACAGCAGCTCTTTGGAGCCTTCCCTGGCTTTCAGTTCAGTTCAGTCGCTCGGTCGTGTCCGAATCTTTGCGACCCCAAAGATCCCTGACTTTAGAGAGCGTCAAAGGGACCGAAGGGTTTGAGAGCCGCCGGTTCACTCACATCTAGAATTTCATGGCGGGGGGCGGGGGCTGTCTGTGTTGTTAAAGACAGTGTTGCCTCCCAGCTCGGATGTGTTGCCTGCAGGTCAGCCCAGGCTCTGCCACTGCCTCCACACTGCTTGGTCGGCTTTCCAAACTGGGCGACCCCTGCACGATCGTACAGGGTCCCAACCTCTCTTGGTCCCCCTTCCCCCTCCTCCCTGCCTCTCTGTTCTGCCCATTACGAAGATGAGGCGACAGCATTACAGGATGATGGGGAAAAATCTTCCAATGCCAACCTAGACTAAGAGTATGATTACCCTTTTAACACCCTCCTGTCAGCGTGTGGCCCGCACGGGCCTGTGTGTTTCACGGGGCGCTCGCACAGTTCTGCAGCCCGCTTCCCCACTTAACATTCTCTCCCAGCCTCTCGGGCCGCAGCACCACCGGCCGCCTCCGCGTCTTTGGAGGGCCGTCAATTTCCGCGGGTTCCGTGATGCTCTATCGAGTTGATTAACTGTAATTTACTTAGCTGTCCTCGGACACTTAGGTGGTTGCTAATTTTTGCTATTATAGCTAATGCTGAAGTGGTTATCTTCATGCATGGAACCTTTTCTGTCGGATTATTTCTTTCGGATTGATTCCCATAAATGGGACTGCTGGGTCAAAGGGTTGTACATTTCCATGGGTCCAGATACATCTCCTGTCAGACTGCTTTCCAAAAGGATTATACCAATTTGCACTGCCACTGCAAAGCCTGCGTAATAACCAACTATTTTGCTTAACTATCATGCCTAGAATTTTCCTTTGGAGCCCGAGGGGGCAAAGGCCCTTATCTAAGTGAATGTGATCTATAATTATTTAGACTAACACCGAAATTGCTTTGAGAACATTTTTAACCTGCTGAGTCTAGGATTCTGATTCGCATACATGCTAGCATTAAAAGTTTCCCAAGTAGCAATTTTTCTCTCCCTGCTCGCAGTGTATTTACACAAGCCCCGGCAACCAGAGGGAAAACTCAAGAGCTTTTATAAGCAGAAGTGGTCTCTTTTCTGAACTAGTTGAAGTGTTATTTTGAAAGGCACAAAAACACAAATTAAAACTCATTTCCATTGTCACCTTCGGGTGGAAAAGTTGTTTGTTTTCGTCCCCCATCTCTCTTCCTGTTCTTTGGCTCTCATTTCAAGTGTATTCTGAAATGTCCTGATGCTCCGAGCCGGGCGGAGGGGGCCGGGTGGGACGCGCGGGGCTGCCCTCCGGCTCCGGCAGGGGCCGCAGCAGGGAGAGGAAGGAGATGTCTGCTTGGGGGCTCGCAGGGGCCACTCAGCACAGGTGGGGAAGAACCTTCCAGCACTCGGAGCCGGTCGCCACGGGAGCGGCTTCCTCTGGGGGCGCTGAGGATGGGAGCGTTCGGGGCAGGCTGGGGCCCGCAGTGCTAGTGGGCAGGGAGGCCGCTGCAGGCTGGGCCGGGGGCTCCGAGGCCCCTTTCTTGGACGGCGGGTGCACAGCCGCCCCTGGCTTGGTCCCGACTTGCGGCACCCCTGGCCCCCGCGCTGGTTCCGGTTCCGAACGAAGCCGCGTGTTCTCCCGGGACTCGTCGGGGCTTCCGTGTTCTCATCTGTGAAATAATTACCTCACCGGGCTGTAAGGATCAGATGAGGTTAGACGTGTGAAACCACTTTGTAAACTCTAAACCCTTACAAATGGAAGGTATTATCAAGAACTCCAAGCCCGGGTTTATTCTGTAATTGCCTCCTAAGCCGCGTTCCTAAGCACGGGAGGCTTGCAATCCAATTTGCCTCCGGTTGCCTTGATTCGCTGAACAAATAATCCGGCGTGCGCCCACCGACGCCAGCAGGCTGCTCCGGGCACCTGGGCCGCCCGGGACGTGCTTGCCTATTTTCCGGCTCAGCAGCGTGACGTTGGCCGCTCGTAGCAGGGGTGTTGACCTGGGGGCGGCGCGGTGCGCCAGCCAGGCCTTCTGGACTCGCTGCTGTGTGGCCGGGGGCGTTTCTCAGGCCTTGTTTGGGGGCTCTGTCAGCGGTGTGAGCAGCAAGGGCCCCGGAGGGTGCCTGGGTGTCAGAGTCCATGAGTGGCCCCTCCGGGTCTGTATCGGGAGACCTGCTTCCCCCATTGCATTCTTTTCTGGGCGTCTGTCCAGCCATCGATTGAACGCTGGCTCTCTACAGGCTCAGAGGGGACCAGACACCCTTGCTGTCAAGAAGGCTCTTGAGGGACAGGTGTCAAAACAGACTGATGGTGTGATGGGCCCTGGGGCCCACCGGTGTTGGGGAGCGGGGTGGCTCTGTTGGGATCAGGCAGAGGACCAGCCAGGCTTCAGGGAAGGACACGCTTGAGCCGGGTCTCAGAGGATGGATGACAAGGGTGTGCTGGGTGCTGTGCTGGCCTGGGGGGATGTGGAGGACAGGTCTGGGCAGTGTTGGGGCCTAGCGAAGGTAACTGGGGAGCGGGGAGTCTTTTGTGAGCTTTAGGCCTGGACAGTCAGTGGCAAGAGGCTGGCTGGGTCTGCCCCACACTGGGATTTTGCATCTTAATAACCCCCAGCTGGGTCATAGGGCAATCAGCTAAGCTCAGGTCCCACTGCAGTGGAGGTGGGGGGTGTCCACCCCACCCCTGTGCGTTCTGTGTGGTTTTGGGTAAGTTATATAACTCTTGGGACCCCAGCTTCTCCATCAGTAAAGCAGGATAGCATCCATCTCAGTTGTCTGACGATAAAACAAGAAAACTCATGGAAAATTCTCTGAGAGCATACAGCAGGTGCTCCCTAATGTCGGCTGGCACCGTTGTTAGCCCCATCTTTATGCCCATTTTACAGATGAGAAAACTGAGTAGAGAGGGGCGCTGAAAGATGTGTAGCTCCTCAGCACGGGGCTGGTATTTGAGCTCCCTTCTTTCTGCTTCTGCATTCTGGGGTTGTCCCCTGTCCCCTTCTTGCTTGGGAACTCCAGAAAGTAGTTGTGTGGGTGTGGGTGTATGGGTTTGTGGGGGGGGTTGGCGGTGGGGGGCAGAGTGGGGCAGGGGGCCAAGGCCCTTAATCTTTGTGAGTCTTTTATTTGTTTGGTTTTGTTTTGTTCTTGGGCCACACCCTGCGGAATGTGGAAATTCCCTGACCAGGGATCGAACCTGTGCCCCCTACATTGGTAGCACAGAGTCTTAGCCACTGGACCACCAAGGAAGTCCTCTTAGTGAGCCTTAACTAGTTCCTCTGTGAAATGAGAAGACTCTTCAGAGTACATCATGAGAAACGCTGGGCTGGAAGAAGCACAAGCTGGAATCAAGATTGCCAGGAGAAATATCAATAACCTCAGATATGCAGATGACACCATCTTTATGGCAGAAAATGAAGAGCAACTTAAAAAGCCTCTTGATGAAAGTGAAACAGGAGAGTGAAAAAGTTGGCTTAAAGCTCAACATTCAGAAAACGAAGATCATGGCATGTGGTCCCATCACTTCATGGGAAATAGATGGGGAAACAGTGGAAACAGTGTCAGACTTTATTTTTTTGGGCTCCAAAATCACTGCAGATGGTGATTGCAGCCATGAAATTAAAAGACTCTTACTCCTTGGAAGGAAAGTTATGACCAACCTAGACAGCATATTCAAAAGCAGACACATTACTTTGGCAACAAAGGTCCGTCTAGTCAAGGCTATGGTTTTTCCAGTAGTCATGTATGGATGTGAGAGTTGGACTGTGAAGAAAGCTGAGCACCGAAGAATTGATGCTTTTGAACTGTGGTGTTGGAGAAGACTCTTGAGAGTCCCTTGGACTGCAAGGAGATCCAACCAGTCCATTCTAAAGGAGATTAGTCCTGGGTGTTCTTTGGAAGGAATGATGCTGAAGCTGAAACTCCAGTACTTTGGCCACCTCATGCGAAGAGTTGACTCATTGGAAAAGACTCTGATACTGGGAGGGATTGGGGGCAGGAGAAGAAGGGGACGACCGAGGATGAGATGGCTGGATGGCATCACCGACTTGATGGACATGAGTTTGGGTGAACTCCGGGAGTTGGTGATGGACAGGGAGGCCTGGCGTGCTGCAATTCATGGGGTCGCAAAGAGTCAGACACGACTGAGCGATTGAACTGAACTGAACTGATGTAAATTCCATAATGGCAGGGAATTTATTTTCTTCCTTTGTTGTATCTCCCCTTTGGGAAGAGGGCTGAACACATAGTAGGTGCTTTAAAAACACCTGGGAATGAATGAATAACACCTACTCAGTCCCACACCCTGGTGGGCCCCTTGGATCTTGGAGGCACGGAGACTCTCCAGGGTGGTCTTGTCCACACACCTTGATGCCCTCCACACCTCTGATCTGTGTAGGAAGCGCCCTGGTGGAGGCGGCCGGGCTGGGGAAGGGGCTTCGAAGACCAGAGTGGAGCTGGAAACTGAGTCAGAGTGAGGCTTGCTCTCCATCCATCAGGAGGTTTGCGTTTCCACTCTCTGGTAACGCGCCCAGGCCGATGCTTGCAGCCTGTGCATTTGTTTATTTGTTATTTATAAATCGTAAATCCAGAAAAGATTTGAAGAGGCTTACAATAAAAGACAGGCACATGGTGAAGCTGTTACGACAGAACAGACCGTGAAGAGCCGCCCTGGAAGGAGAAGGAGGCCCATAAATCAAGCTCAGGGCCCAGCGCCGCCGCGGGGCTGGCCGGGCTCTGCATGTGCTCGTGGCTGCCGGGCGGGGGCGCGGGCTGCCCAGGCTTGCTGCCTGAGGCTGTCGCCACGGCGAGTGGCCCCGCCTGGGGATGTGGGCCGGGCACTGGCAGTGCCAGGGCAGGCGTTTTCCCCCAGGGCCTTGGCCGCCCCGCGGTGAGATTGGAGGGTCAGAGTGGAGGCCCCGGGCAGTTGTGTGGGGTCAGCCTGAGGAGCTGCCATGCTCTCCCGGGGCCCCTGGGCCAACTGCCTGGGCTGCCCCTCGCTTTTCTGCACCTCAGTTACCCTCCTCCTAAGTGGTGCCAAGACTCAGTGGGCTGTTGTAAGGCCTTGGCACGTGGCCTGAGACCTGGCCCTTGGCGAGCACAGTTGTCGCGAATCTGACCTGTGTGGGCTGTGATTCCTGGGGCTAAGTGTGGTCCTGGGAAGGTCCTCACCCAGGTTCAGAGGAGACCCGGCTGGAGGGGTTGGCAGGATGGGGTGCCCCCCCGGTGCCCCCGGCTCCGTCCGTACTGACGCTGTGGACACTGAGCCCGGCCTGTTCATTATTGCTTATAAACACTCAAGGAGTTCGAAGCGAAGAGAACATACTTTTTAATTATTTCCCTGCTTGTCTCCAGCAATGCTGTTGTCAAGGAAACTGAAACCTTTGAAAAGCTTTTCAGCTTCCCGGTTGGAAGAGGATACTCGCGTAGGGCTCATGTTGTCTGTGGAAATGGACCCGTCATTCTGTAACAAAATCTGTTTCTCTTAAAAGGGCTTGCTGCTTTTGCGTCTCACAAATAGAGTCTTTTTGACCCTTTCACAGAAGATGGAAGGTTTTGTACTGATATTTTCTCTTTGAGAAGAGTTGCCCTCATTCTTGACTCCCAAGTCTTTCTTCCATTGAGCATCTGTTGCGAGACCTGGGTGCTGGGGGTGAGCGTGGATACAGGGCTGAATTCAGCATCTCACCCTTCCTTGAAAGGCCTCTTTGGGAAGAAGAAGCAGGTGGACATGTACTTCCATCCCATCGGAACTGCTCCGGTGGGTGGAGGAGTAGGTGCCCCCCGGGCACACAGGGTAGCCCTGGAGGGGGTGCCGTTTCTGTGAGAGTCACGTGGGGTCTTAGCGGATGCACAAAAGTCGTTCCGCAGGAAAGAGGTGGAAGTGCATTGGGGAAGAGGGAATAGACCGCGTGAGGGCTGGAAAGCGTGGAGGAACATGCAGACTTCAGGGCTGTGAGCAGGGCTGGTGTGTTGGACCCAGAGAGCCGGCGAGCGGGCTCTCTGGAGAAGACCTGGGAGGCAGGAAGTCATGAGTGTGGCGTGTGAAGAGGCTGTAAAGGCAGGTTCTTGCAAGCCTCTCCGTTTCTGTGGATCAGAGCCCTTGCTCCTAGGTGCGAGGGGCACGTCTCTCCCTGCATCCCAGTTCCAGAGCACAGTGGCAGTGCTAACACGTTCCGAGTGTAATAATTCACTTCTGTTGCAGGAGCCCAGCTTTCGCTGTAATGTTTCAGCCAGCCTTCCAGTAAAACTTTATGAGTTAAACCCTATCAAGGGCATTGGTTTTATATGAAAAAGATAAATCACGGTTAGAAAAGCAGGAGTCTTACTTTAAAACAGCCCTTGTTGTTCTTCTTTTAAAACTTAAAAAAAATAATTTTAGACTTACAGAAGAGTCGTGCATGTAATTCAGAGAGTTCCGAGGCTCGCGTCTGCAGGCTTCCCCGGCATCTTACACAACCGTGATGCGTTTGCCAAAATCAACATGTTAACATCAGTGTAACTCCATTCGCTAAACTGTAGACTTTATTCAGATTTCACCAGTTTTCCCCTTAATGTCCTTCTCTATTTTAGGATCCAACCCAGGATAGCAGGTTGCATTTAGAGCTCTTGTAATTTTTACTTGTTAATTATTGTTGTTGTTTTTTTTTTGCGGGGGTGGGGGGGGGGCAGGGAGTGGACTGAAACTTGTCCTGGCCACTTATTCTGAGCTCCTTGTACTGAGGACCGCCCCCGACCTCCAGGCCTGGCTGGCGGCCCATATCAGGGCCCTACAGCCAGGCTCTGGCTGGACACATTTTGGTTTTCAAGACCAGTCTCCTCGTGCAGCCGCGAGCAGGACCAGCGGGTTTGCCTGCTAATGAGGCTCCGCAAACGCGCTCGCTTTATCAGGCACCACTGGGGCTGCGTCCTAATGGTTGCAGGTTAGTGATAACAGGTCTCCCGGGCCTTTGCTTTTCTCTTCCCTTTTTTCCCTTCTGGATTTAACCCAGCCAGACCTCTGGGCGGATGTTGACGTTACTGAAAGTTTGGAGTCAGACCTCTCACCACATTCACGTTCTGGCACAGCTTTCCTGGGGTTTATCAGATAATTGAGTGTGTCTTGAGGCAGCAACTGGGAGTTGAAATGGATTGCATTTAACAAGTGGAACCAGGAGGCTCTTTGCATGCAGATAGAAGTGCACCTGTGGGTGGTTTGGCCTGACGGAAGTCCCTGCGTCTCCTCTTCCCGCCCCTCCCCTCCCATCCTTTCTTTCTCATCTCTTTCTGTACTTCTCCCCTGCCTTCCTCCACGTCCCGTCCTCGCCTGCCCTCTTCCTAGCTCTTCCTCCTCTCTACCCCCCGCTTCCTCCTGCCTCTCCCCACTCCAGTTTCCTCCTTTCTGTGACAGGCCAGTGAAGTTGTTGCCACGGAAACAGGAGCCCCAGCAGAAGCTCTGCTCTGCGGTCCGGATGCTTCTAACGATGATGACGCAGATAATGTTGAGTTCTAGAATCAGCTGAGCCCCCGGCCTGTGGCCTCCGGAGCCCCTTCATTTTCCAAAGACCAAGCTAGTGCCACGGGTCATAAATCTGTTCAGTAGATGGTCGTTTTTGATATGGCAATTTCTAAATTTGAGTAATCCACTTTCCCATGGCTCCAGAAGACTAGTTGCAACCCGTGTGAAAAATCCTTGGCTGAATTTACTTAATGAGGGGGGAGGAAATCACAGGGGAAAGAGAGGCAGTGGCGGGGGGGTGGCCAGGTTCCCAGGGTGACTTTTACGTTCTCCGTGGGAAGCGGGTATGCCACACTAGTTGCATTCCTGGCATGGATGGCTGACTGCTCTTTGAGGAGGTTGGGAGAAAGAGAAATATAGTTGGGGCCTTAAAAAATAAAGTCTGATACTCGGTTTCACTTGACAAATGTTCATCGAGGACTGGCCAATCCCAGGACAGGTGCTGCTCCCCTGGAGAAGCCCACGCTTGAGCAACAGAGTATGTATGTGTGTGTGTGCATGTGCGCACGTGTCTACACACACACACGCTTTACTGCAGGGTCGCATGTCTGGTATTTGTCATAGCAGTCCAGGGGGCCTGGCTATTGTCACTTCTGTGGCGTGGCGTGTGTGTGTGCACGTGCGTGCGCTCGTGTACACACACGTGCCTCACTGCAGAGTCACATGCCCTGGTATTTGTCATAGCAGTCCAGGGGGTCTGGCTATTGTCACACCTGTGGAGTGGTGTGTGTGTGTGTGTGTGCGCGTGCTCGTGCAGGGTCACATGCCTGGTATTTGTCTTAGGTCCAGTGGGTCCAGCGGTTGGCAGTTCTGTGGGGTAGCCTGCATGCCCACACAGGAAGTGGGGTTCATGGTCCCCCCACCACCCGCCCAGAGGACTTCGTGGAGCTGGAGTTTATGGTGATGCCACTGCCACTCCTTTCTGTTTGTTCAGGGTCTGACTTAGGCCCAGCTTGTTGGCATTAGCTCGGACTTGGAGTTTTGCCATCCAGCCAATACCAGCTAATAGCCCAGCAGGGGAGACTTAGTTCATGGATTACATTTAAGTTAGTACTTATTCCCAAAGGTAACTTTGCTTAATAAAAACCTTAAGCCTTTATTACTGTGCTTATGGGTATCTTAGCTCCGGGGTGTAAAAATAAGACTTATAAAATCCAAACATTATTTGTGGAAATGCAAAATCATTTTCATTAATAGAGGGTGTGATAAAAAGCAAAAGGCGCTTCCCGTTGGTGCCTAAATGGTCTTGCTGCACTTGGGTCTTTTTATTTTCATAGTCATTTCGAGCTTATTTAAATATCGTCCTTTCAGCAGTGAATTTTAAAGGAAGGAAGCTTTGGTGTGTGAATAACTTTACAGCAGCCCACAGTACTTGCAGCCAATTGCTATGACTTAAGTTGATAATGTACCCCACACAGCAGTCGCTAATGGATGATAATCTGGAGTGTTTTTGTTATTGTTGTTTTTATTGTAGAAGAAAGGTTTGAAATTAGCATAGTAAATCTCTGTGGGATCTTTGCAAATAAAAGAATATTCACGTTAAAAACAACTTTCAGGAAAGATGTATGGTAATGAATAAAACATCAGTGAGTGAAAATAAGCGTGTTTAATTATTCAAGTAGAAGTAGTAATTTAAACTAATTATTGCTTGCGGATTTCATAATTCAGTTTTTGTCTTGCAATAATATTTCCTCTGGGCCTCCGGGGCGCGTCGGCGGCTGCTCCCGTTCCCGGGGCGGGGGGGGGTCCCCCTCCCTCTCATACGCAGCCCCTGCTCCTCCGAGTATCTACGTGGCTTCCTCGGTGGCCTCGGGGGGGTAGTTAAACAGTAACCCCCTCATGCTGCTTAACTAAACACCCCTTGCTTATTACTTTTTCCCGTTGCTTCAGGGGTCTCAGTCCAGTCCTATCTGTGAGCCCTAAGTGTCATGGGGCGAGACCCCTCTCCTTCCTGCAGTGTCTTCGCCTTCTCTGCACCCTCTCCCATAGCTCAAGCCACGTCCCCATGCCCCCCAGTTCCCCACGGGGCAGGTCCTTGCCCTCCTGGGCTGTCCCAAGTTCCCTCTGCTGAAGGCCTTCCCTCACCCCCTGCCGGAACTGATCATTCCCTCCTCCTCATCGCTTTGGACCGGTAGGCTCTTGTGGCCCATTAAAAACAAACAAACAACTGCGGGGACTTCCCTGGCAGTCCAGCAGTCAAGACTCCACACTTGCCCTGTAGGGGGGGCGCGGGTTCCATCCCTGGTCGGGAAGGGAGAGCCCGCATGCTGTGCCAAAAACAATGTGTTTTTTTTTGTTGTTAGTTTACAAGTTTTTTGTTTTTCTAGCTTTTCATTTTGTTTCTGACTCTAAACGGGTTCGTAGAGAGGAGTGGGAGGCTATGGGAGAGGACCAGGAGCAGGGGGACAGTGACTCACTCGTAACTCACACCCTGGGCTCTCTTCTCCTTCCTGAGATGCCCTCTGCCCTCTCAGCTCAGCGCATCCTCTGTATTCGGGCACCTGCCATTTTCCCCCTGGAATTTGGGGTGTCATCTTAGTACAGACTCCTGGGAGGAGCTCCAGCTCACTCTCCTTGGTGCAGCGTCCTAGGGTCTGACTGGCGTTAGTCGGCGCTGGGGAAAGAGTAGTTAACTGTTGGATGGGACTTGTGCTGGAGCGTGTGACGCTTTTAAAACCTGCTGATTCCTGGGAGTTCCCTGGTGGTCCAGTGGGAAAGATTCAATGCTCCCACTGCAGGGGGCCGGGGTTCAGTCCCTGGTCAGGGAGTTAGATCCCACATGGTGTGACTAGGAGGCGGCCTCGCCACGGCTAAAGAACCCGCGTGCTGAAACTGAGACCCGGCACAGCCAAGTGAAGGGAACGAAATAACAGCGCCGTGCTTCCTGCTGCTGCGGTGCACGCCTGCAGAGGCACGGGGCTTAGGAGCCTCCGCCTGGCGCACGCGTGCCACCCCGAGCAGGGCTTGACGACTCAGGTGATTTAGTATTCTACCCCCCAGAAAGTAAAGGGAGGAAAGCTTTCTCTTTGTAACTTCTTCTTCCCAAGTGCCCTCTGTCAAAAGGTAGTGACATCCGCTCTCCTGACAGGTGACAGGCATTATTACCTTGGTATAATCACCCACCATTCCATCTAACGCTGAAAAGCTTTCCACCCATCACGTCAGGAAGGACAGCTTTTACTTAAGACACTCCCCCACCCCTCACCTTTTCTTTGTTATTACTTTTTTTCCTAAGAAAACAGCGCTGGGATCCTACAGGCATGATCTGGGTGAGCGAGTGACTCATTTCTCTGTGCAGTTATCCCTGTGGACGGGGAAAAGACAGGTGAGCTGTGGGGGCGGAGCGTGGTGAGCTGGCTGTGGGGGGCCAGGGGCCCACGTGCGGGTCAGCGTGTGCCAGCTGGGACCCTGAGCACGTCAGGCCAGCTCTGGCTCTGGTTTCTTGCTGGGAAAATGGGAGGCTTCGACGGCTCTCCGAGGCCTTTTTTAAGCCGAGTGTGTTCTGATCTGCAGACTGACTTTGGCTGAACGAGATAATGAGAGGATCACAGGTGTCAGCCCAGCTCTTGCGGGCAGAGCTGCTGAAATGCGCCTTCCCGATTCCAAGTAGGTTTTCTCTCCACGTGACCTCCCGAGGAAGTCACTGAGCAAGCAGGGAAGTTGCTAACACCTTGTGACCCTGCCCCCCCCCACCACATGCAATCAAATGCCGGGGGACTGGACCCGAGGCAGCAGCGTGGAGCGGGTCTTTCGCTCTCCGAGGAACTGACGGCTGAGTGTCACCATGTTTGTGACCTTTCTCGCAGAGCTCAGGGCCTCCACAGCACAAGGGCCCAAAAGATGGTTGTTGGAGTGAATGAAAATGTCTCCTGTGGATTGGATCTCATCTCGCTTGTTTGATTGTAAGCCTTCTCAGGAGGAATAAACCATTTTCACTCATTTCATTAAAAAACAAACTTATGGCCAACCCGATACATGAGTTTGGTGTAACATTAAAAAGAAATGGGTGAACTGTTTTTTTATTTGTATTTTTTTTTTAGATTAAGTTTAAAAAAAGGCAATTAAAAGAAATCAAGGCAGACAAAGGATGTACAGAACAAAACAGGTCTCCTCCAATTGGCCACTGTGGTCCCAGGTGCCCTGTCCTGGGCTGGGGGAGCCACTCCTCACTCATTTCTAAATCCTGGGGTGCGCCCAGCCTGAGTGCAGAAGCAAACAGACTTGGGCTCAGTCGAATTAGAAGGACCCGGCTGCCTTTCCAACCAGAGCACATGTGGCCAGATACCAAGCGAGTGAATCGGAGGGAAAGGCTTCAGAATTGTTGGGACCAGTGGGGCTCCTGGAAGAAGCTGGCCAGGCTGTTCCTGAGTTGTGTTCTCTCTCTCTGGGGCCTCGGGAAGGTTGTCAGCCTCTCTCCCGTGTCACTCCACCTGCACACTTTTGCACACTCAGCGCGATGGCAGTTGTGAGTGACGCCTGGAGCTTGGCACAGCTGTGGTAACTCCTGGTTCCTTCCCTGTGCTTAAAATTCAGGGCGGAGAATGAATATGCACCATTCTGTAATGATAATGTAAAATCAATGTGGAGGTGTGATTCCATTAATAGATTGCTGATTAACTCAACTTTTTAGGAGCCCATTTGTTGCCCAGAGTGAAGCTGGCTGGAATGAAGTAGAATTAGAACGGCCAGCCTCCCCTTCTAATTGAAACGCACATAAAGTGCTCGGCCCTCAGACTTGCATCGAGATGATTGCGGCGATCAATATTCCAGTTTGCTTGGTTGGCAGCTTCCAGGGAATAGAGTGGATGATGGACCCAGGGAAGCATGAACTTAATTCCCGTTGGCCTGGTTTCTGACTCGCCTGAGAAAGTATCTTGGGGCACCGGGGGCCATGCTGGTGTGGTCTTGACTGTGGCCTGCGTCTGGTACCACCAGAGCTCAAGGGGAGATTGACTTCTGGTGGGAGGACAAGTCCATTTGCTGAGACCCCACTCCGTTCCTGGCTCAGTGCGTGGTATCACGCACACGCTCGCTCCTCCCCAAACCTTGAGATGTTGATGGCACCATGGGCCCAGCTTGTCAGGGGAGCCCCAGGGTGTGCGCCGTGTGGACTCAGCAAGACAGTGGCAGCATTTGGGAGTGGAGTGAGTTAAGTGCAGACGACAAAGTTTTCAGAAGTCCTCGCAGGGAAAGATCGATGCTCGGGCTGAGCCTGCAGTTAACATCTTAATACTGCCAGGGAGTGTGTGAGACGTTAGGCAATGAGGTATGCGCAGCACTCAGACGTTTAATTTGCATTGTGTCCTATATTCCTGAGAAGTCGCTTTCAGATTCTTATTGATGTGTTCACATTTTTTGGGGTGATTGTTCTCCTTTGTCATGAATAACCCTCCCCTCCTGTCGACTCTCAAGCCCACATACCTCTCCTGGTCCAGGAGGCAGTGAGGAAGAGCTTTTAATTCAAAGCCCTATTCATCTTCCTAAGTCAGGTGAGATGGTGTTAGAAAGTCAGCTTGGCTCAGAGCAGCGAGGCTGGCCTCCTGGGTAGTGGTCGTGGGCAGGGGCAGATGGCTGCCTTTCAGCTCCCTGATTCCTGCTTCAGGGTGCCCTTGTCGGAAGACAGTGCATTCCCAGGGCAGCTGCTGCTGCTGGTGGCTGCTTATTACATGCAAATCAGAGAAACCTTTGAGGCCACATGTACGCTAGGAGCTCTGCTGTATTCTTCCTAGAGGCTTTGGAGGCAGCTGTCCCCTAAAGCATAAAATTACTAAGAGTGGGGACCACAGTCTCACAGTTTGGTGCCCAAACAGGCCCCGATGGCCAGTGTTGCTAGACTGAGTCTGGGTGCCGGAGACTGGAGTGGGGACAGAGGTGGCCAACCCCTCCCCTGAGAGCTCACGGTGTCCGGCCAGTGTCCAGACAGTTCTCCTGAGGTGGGCTGTAGAAGGAGCCCTTGGCTGGTGTAAACCAGGGGTTGGGAGCAACAAGGAAGAGGGCCAGTCCTGACGGGGCTGGAGGGGACACTTGGGCTGGTCCTGGGGGTCGGGAGATGATTGGGGTGGGAGAGGGGCAGGGCAGGCTGAGGACCCCAGAGCGGAGGTGCCCACACAGCAGGTGGTGAGGAGGGGTCTGGGGCGGGGAGCTGTGGACAGGGGAGTGACCTGTAGTGGGGGATCGGGGCTTTGTGGGGAATATGGGAGGATCTTGAGTTTTTCACATAAACACTGGGAGCCTTGGAGAGTTTGTTTACTGGTGCGTATGGAGTTGAGGGAAGCCCCTCTGCAGAGACCCTTTCTGTGACGCCTGTGATCAGTTAGGCCATTAAGATGGACCAGATGGGGGAGGGTTGTGTCAACCTCAACCTCAGATAGCTTTACCCATTCCTTTATTGTAGACTCCCAAGATTTCAGTATAAATGTAATTAAAATTTAGGGGCTTAAAAATGCCTGCATTTACTGAAAACCGGCTTGTACATACATTGAGTTCTGATGTTGCCTGGCCCTGTGTGGTGGCTGTTAGGGATGAAGAAATCCGAGGTGTGGGGAGGTCAAGATCTCTCTGGAAGATTCCACAGAGCTGCCACCCCCAGTGCTGGATCTGTTCCTTCCGGTGCACCCCCCTCGCCCCCAGTCTCTGAAGCCGAAGGCAGCCGGGGTGATGAGTGTTTACGCAGCCTGCACAGGGCTCGGTGACGCAGCAGAGCCGCAGAGCTGCTGGGTGACTCATCAGACCTTTCTAGACACCGTGGTATTTTGCTGCTCTGAAGGGACGAGAGCAATTAGCCGTTAACGCTGGCAGACGACGCCGGAAGAGTACAAAACCTTCCCTGCTTGTCTCCTCTGTGCCTCGGGTGTTTTCTTTTGCTTTTTTTTTTTAAAGCCTTGTGAATTATTGTCTTTTTAATAATGTTTGTTTTCTTCTGATTATTAAAATAATGTATGCTTATCGTAGAAAACACATAAATGCATTCAATAGGAAATAAAATGCATGAATTATTTTTCCATTACAGTCTTATTAAGAGCGTTTTGCTTGTGTGAAGGAAATTCAGAGCACTAGACTTATTTTCTTAGAGGGGCCTGTCGAGATAACTCAGATTGTTGGTTTCAACCTGTGCTTTGGCTGGGGGGGTGGAGCTCCAAGGGCTTCATGGAAATTTTGGGGGGCTCCCTGCAGGGAGGCTGAGCTGGGGGGGCTCCAGCACCCTCTCCAGCCGCCCCACCCCATAGCTCTGCATTATCTGTCTCGTGACTGGGCTTCCTCACATGGCTGCCTTGGAGCAAATGGCTCCGTGACTTCTCAGGCTGGGGGCTCAGTGATCTGGGTCCAGCCTGTCATTTCATGGGCATGGAGTCTGAGCCCGTGGGGAGATGTGTCTGGCCTAAGGTGACATGGGGGCTTGGGGCTCGTCTCCATGGTTTGTGACTCCGCACTGCCTTTTAGAATATGAATCACAGACATTGGCAGGCTTAAATATCATTGTCATAAGCTCTGTCGCCACGCAGAGACCCCCCCCTGCCAGGAGGCAAAGCAAGGGTCCCTTTGGAAGGCAGGGGAGACCTCGGAGCAGCTGGCGCTTGAAAAGATGAAAAGTAAAAGCCCCATCATTGCCGTTAGGCCCACAAAGGAGGAGAAATTGCTCCGGGTGATCCCTGGTTGTATGAATAATGAGAAGAAATTAAGTAAAGGCCGTGTTTCCTGACACTGATGTATTAGAACACGGAGTAACTTTCTACAGGAAATTGGAACAGGGATCCCTTTAAATTGAATTTGAAGCTGTGAATAGCAAGCCTACATTGGCCCTGCGTGTCCTAATGCAAGTGAAGGAAGCCGTTTGCTGGGTAAGAGTTAAGTACTTTAGGGATACAGGTTAATGTTGAGGCCAACATGGCGCAAGTTAATAAATTGCCTCTCCCGTGTATTTGTCTGTGAAGACGCCGAAGAGTAATTTGCTTCCCGCAGAGCCGCGCCAGAATTCTCCCACTTATTTTATTAGATTTTTGGCCCAATACATTTGTTCCCTCTCATTGGTTTTGTTGATAATAATTACCCACCCCCTCATCCATCTCCCCATGGATTGCTTTCGATTTTAATTGTTTGCAAGTAGCCGAAAAAAAGTTTACCATTTTAGAAAAGAAGTGTTTCAAAATAAGAAGACTCTGGGCCGGAGTCCTTCTGGGCTTCCAGAAGGAGAGAGTTAAAAGCTCTGTTTTTCTGAGGATTCTGAGGATGGCAGCCACTGAGATCAGGAAAAGGGCTACCTCTATCACACGTGGGACAACCAACCCCTGGCCTCAGGAGCTCTCTGGGAACTGCTTCTTGGAGTTGGAGATGTCACGGGCCTCCCAGGGAGGCTGGAGGCCACACACGTGGCCTCCACCACACCGTGCTGCCGAGGCCCAGCTCCTGACCCTGCAGGCCCAGGGGAGACAGCCATTGGTAGAGGCAGCCGCTGCCCACCAAGGGCCTGCGGGGGGCAGACCTCATGCCAGGGCTGCCCTGCCTAGCTCACAGCCTAATAAATTCATTCATTAACAAGGTCATTATACATAGTGAAGTGCTGTTTACTGGGAAATAGAGAAACGTGGCCTGTGGGTACGGGAGTAGTCATGTACGGATGTGAGAGCTGGACCATAAAGAAGGCTGAGAGCTGAAGAATTGATGCTTTCGAGCTGTGGTGCTGGACAAGACTCTTGAGAGTCTCTTGGACGGCAAGGAGATCCAACCAGTCCATCCTAAAGGAGATCAACCCTGACTATTCATTGGAAGGACTGATGCTGGAGCTGAAGCTCCAATCCTTTGGCCACCTGACGTGAAGAGCCAACTCATTGGAAAAGACCCGGATGCTGGGAAAGACTGAGGGCAGGAGGAGAAGGGGGTGACAGAGGATGAGATGGTTGGATGGACATGAGTTTGAGCAAACCCTGGGAGATAGCGACGGACAAGGAATCCTGGTGGGCTGCAGTCTATGGGGTCACAAAGAGTTGGACAGGATTGAGCGACTGAACAGCAACAAGGGGAGAACCATAAAAAAGACAATATCAGGCTGAGATTGGAAATGTGAGGGAAGGACCCAGGACTGAGGATGGAGGCGCAGAGCAGGCTATAGGCGTGGAGGGCTGGGCTTGGCGGTGGGGAGCGGAATCGATGTGGCAAGAAGGGGAACGAGAGGCTGGGTTGGGCCCCAGGTTGTCCTCAGAGAAGTAGGCATTTCAATTATAGTCAAGCCTGTCAGGTTTCTTAGAACATCTTAATTTTGGAGCACAAAGTTTAAGCAGCTCTTTTGATATTTTGTCTACCACGTAATTTGTTTTAGCCATCTGCCCATCGCGCACACACACACGCGCGCGAGTCCCTGGCAAGTCAGTCAGCACTCAGTGCATTTATGAAGGCCATGTTGCTTTATGCTGGTCTTCAGCTGCAGCTTCTCGGCTCTGTGATGCTGGGTGAGCAGTTGCTTGCTGCCTCAGTTTCTCCACCTGTAAACTGAGAAAGTGGCACAGAGGGTCTCAGTTTACGACAACGTTAGTGTCAACAGCGACATTTCTCATGTTTCCCTAGGCCAGGGGAAGCCCCTCAGTGGTGCTATTTACCAAGGAGTTCAGGCCAAACCACTTAATGTGTGTATCCTAGCAGCGTGGTACCTGTTGGGCACGCACAGGTTCTCCAGCTTGTTAGAGGCACTGCCATCCTGATTTTCTGTCCCACATCGAACTTCATGTGCGTGCTTAGTTGCTAACCGCGTCGGACTCTTCGCAACCTCGTGGACTGTAGCCCGCCAGGCTCCTCTGTCCCTGGGATTTTCCAGGCAAGAATACTGGAGTGGGTTGCCATTTCCTCTTCCAAGTCTTCATGTGATACTTGCTTTTCGTCACAGAACCCCTGAAAACCCAGCTTTACCTGGATATGACATCATGGAATACAGAAAATGCAGAATGATCTAACATTGAAATGGGTATCTGTCTCAGCTTGCAGTCTGCATGGTGTCAACAGATAGTACTGTATTAACCTTTAGAAAGTTAAAATCTCTCTTGACACCGCTGTGAGGTGCCCAGAGGTGCCTTGGTGCAGAGTTTGGGAACTGTAGTGGTACTTCCCTCTGGTGGTTTCCTGAAGGTTAAATGAGATGTTTGATACAAATGCTCAAGGCCGTTCCCTGTCCTCAGTGCTTAGTAACCACTGGGCTCCCTGCTTGGACACGTGTAGAAATGCCTCTGTCTCTACAGTGGTGAAGCCACTGATCCTGAGGATGCCTAGGGAGAGGGCATGGCAGTCGAAGGACACAGTATTTCTAAATGTGCATGTATGTTAAGTTAAAGATAAATACAGATGTTTGCTCATTTCCCCAATATTTCTACAAGTCTATATATTCAAGATGGCCTCTAACCTTTTTGTTTTATTTCTAATCTTCTCCCTGGGAAAATGAGGGAGGTCCCGCTGGTTTGCCTTAGATCTGGAATGTTAGCAGCAGGGAGAGTGGCTTGAGTTGAGGCTGGCGATTCAGGCAGGGACCAGATTATGAGGGGCCTCCAAGGACCTGATGGGGCCTTAGGATTTTATTCGTAATGAAGTTAAAAGGTTTTAAGTTGAAAAAAAAAAATTGAATTCATTTTCAGTTCAGTTCAGTCGCTCACTCGTGTCCGATTCTTTGCGACCCCATGAATCGCAGGGTGCAATTTACATGTCGTGAAGCACACCCATTTTAAGTGTGCTCTTGGGTGAGTTTTGACAAGTTTGTGCCTCCAATCAACCACCCTCCCCCACCATCAAGATACAGAAGGCCTCCACTGCCCAGAAAGTTCCCAGTGTCCTTTATCAGTCCACCGTTTCCTTCCAACCCTGGCTGCAGGCAACCACTGATCTGCTTTGTTGCTATGGATCAGTTTCGCCTGTTCTAGAATTTCAGGTAAATGGAATCACGCAGCATGTAACCTCTGTGTCTGGCTTCTCTCGGCGTCGTGTTTTTGAAGTTCATCCACGTTGCTATGTGTTGCCAGTACCACTCCCTTTTTATTGCTGAGTAGTATTCCAAGACGTGAATATGCACAGTGCCTTTATCTTGCTCTTCTGTGGAGGGACATTTGGTTTGTTTCCAGCCTGGAGCTGTTAAGAGATAGTACTTTTATGAACTTTTGTATGTGGCGGTTTGTTCTCATGTCTCTGAAGTAAATATCTAGGGGTGGAACCCTTGGGTTGTATGGTCATTGTGTGTCCAACTGTGTAGGAAAACCGACTGTGTTGAGCAGGGGTGTGACCGGGTACTTGTGGGCATCTCTCAGCCCTGCTGGTGCCCACACCAGCCGAGCCCAGAGCGCCTTAGCAGGACACTTAGCACCCTGGGGGCTTCAGGGTCCTCAGTCTCCCGTCACCCAGCAAGTTGGGGAGGCAGAGGACCTCAGGCCTGCGGAGATGGAGCCAGATTTGGAGCCAGGCTCTTTCTTACCCACCTGGATGAGCGGCTCCGGTGCTGCGGCTCCTGCAGGCCCGCGCCCCAGCCCTGCCCCCTCCCCAGGCGGCGGCGAGCATCTCCCTCCCGCCGCGGGGAGCGCTGTGCAGTCCCTCGGCTCGCCGGCAGGGGCGCTAGAGACCGAGCCTCGCGCCGGCCGCCCTGCCGGGCCAGGCGGGAGCGCGAGCCTTACCTTGAGGCTGTCGCGTCTGTCTGGGCGGCAGACAGCGAGCCGCCGTCGCTTTTTCCACCTGACATCCCCCCGGGCCGCCGCAGGAGTGACCCTGAGCTGCTCCTGGCCCCTGCTGTCCACCGTCCGTCATCCCTGTCACGGTGACCTTCTCCCACACTGGGCCCGGACACTTAAACTCCGCGCGTGTTACTTTTAGGTCGACAAGAAGGTCATTACTGACCTCCTCACTCCCCTTAAGTTTCTGCACCATGCACACGTGACCGCTGTGGATTCACTTTCCCACTTCGCTGCATCTATTAAAAAGGGCAGCTTTGAGTAACGGTGCCGTCGTCTGAGCCACCAGCGTCAAGGGCAGGCGTGTGCTGAGGCGGGGTAGGGGGGCGTCCCTGGACAGCCCTGGGGTCACCACATTGCCCGGGACTCGTCCCCACGCCCACAGCTCCGGTGAATGCCATCCCCTAGCCCCTGTTCCTCACGTGGGACGCCGGCCCTGAAAGGCTGAGCTCCAGGACAGCTGTGTTCCCCTCTCCACGGGGGCGCCCTCTCTGACCTCCCCGGGCCTTGCCTCTTGCCTGCCTCTCCCCGCCTCTGCCCTGTAATGTGATCGCCTTCTCAGGGAGCCTTCAAATGAAACAGTTTTTAGAATTGTTGAAAGCTCTGTTGGAAAACAGAAAAGGCTATTTCATGGGAAGATGATGACCTTATTAACTATAATTAGGCAATTCACAGAGGTTTCCAATATAGTCCAGCATCTTGCCTTGTTGAAATGGGGGGGAGAATTCTATGGTAATATCTTGGGGCTGTAATAGTCTTTAACACATTAACAGTTTTAATTTCTTCAAGAAGGTTTGGCAGCCTGGTGTTTTCATTTAGCAAGCCGAGGTGGAGTTTTACAGACATCCATACGAATATAATAATTATAATTGTGAGCATGTCATTTCAGACCCTGACATCCAGAGTTTTTTTTTCTTTTTTTTTAATAGCTGGAGGAGATCTCAGATAAAGAGGTGGAGACCCCCATTTGATTTGGCACGCCAAGGCAAACTGGGTCACGTCTGCGGATGAGGCCTTGTGTCTGGAGCTAGGGAGGTCAATGCTCAGAAATTCTTCCTGCACCCAGTTCTCAGGGAATGTGCACGTCTGAAGTTAGGGGGAAACTTTCTTTGCTGAAGAATTTCAAGTACACGAGCCTCTGCCCTGAGCTTCCTCCTGGGCTCTTCATATCAGATGGCCCTGTGCCCTGGGGTTCTGTGACGATGTCCCTGGGCAGGGGGGCAGCACCCACCGAGTCCCACGAGAGCCCCCCTCCCCTGGCTGTGTCGTTCGGACCTCTGACGGCCCCTGGTGGCCCGGGGATGCCACCTTCTGGGCCAGCCGGCTGTTCCTCCCTCCACGTCCCCCCTCTGCCCCCCTGCAGCCCACTTACGGCATTGTGCCCTGGTCATCCCCCTTCTCACCTCCTTCTGCCGCCTTGGCCGTCACTGCCCACAGCAAATGACCTGGGTTTTGTGCTTTCCCTTTCCCCTGTGAACAGATTTTGCTATAGTTCTGTAGGCATTATTCACATATCATTTTGGATCCTGTTCCTAAACCTTAATGTATCTCCCTATTTTTATAGCCTTCAAAATAGTCCTCTTCTTTCATGTGGTAGCACCACAATTTACTCGATTGTGTCCCTATTGCTGAACATTGAGGTTTGTTCCAGCAGGTTTTTTATTGTTGTTTTATAGGCACGGCTGCAATGATCATCTTTATGTACATAATATTTAGCTTCTGTGTAGTTATTTTCTTAGGCTTGATTCCTAGGGCTGGAATTACTAGCCAAGACTCAGATCAACTTAAAGAAAAACATAAACATTTTCTTATGATGGTAATGTGTTGTGTGTGTGTGTGTGTGTGTGTGTGTGTGTGTGTGTGTGTGTGTTAGTCACTCAGTCGTGTCCGACTCTTTGCAACCCCACGAACTATAGCCCACCGGGCTCCTCTGTCGATGGGATTCTCCAGGCAAACGTACTGAAGTGGGTTGCCATTCTCTTCTCCAGGGGATCTTCCTGACCCAGGGATTGAACCCGGGTCTCCTGCATTGCAAGCAGATTCTTTACCATCTGAGCCAAATTTGGAAAATGGGAAAAGGGAAGAAAAGGAAAATAAAGATGACTGGCTATCCCCTTACGTGGAGCTCGCACCGTGTCAACTAGGAGTGCCCTGGACTGTAAGTCACAGGAAGCCCCTTGGTGAAGATGTGTGACTCAGGGGACAGGACGTTCGAGGGGGGTTCCCCGGCTGGTTCCTTGGAGACGCCCCTGTTCTCTTCTGCCCTCGGTCGTCGGTGGCCTGGCCTCCGTCCACACTCCGTCCCTCATCCTCCGCTCAGTTTTCCCATGTGGCAGCTTCCTTCGGGCCTGGCTGCAGCCTTGCCTGCCGCTTCCACTGGAGGAGTCTTTGATTTCCACCTGCTTCTGCTCCTCAGAGAGACTGTCTCCTGTGTTTGGGCTGTTCTTATAATGAGATATTTGCTGCTTTTTCCTGCACATCTCGCCTTTGCAGCTGCCTGGGTGTTGGTGACATACCGTTTGGCCACAGCTGAAATCTTCACAGAGTCCAGGCGGAGGAGGGGGCTTCGTGCGCCTCAGGCCTGGGAAGGGGCTCGGCTTCCTGTTTGGCGGGCTGGTCTTGCGTCCCGTGTCTCGAGGCCTGCTGGGCTCCTTGGGGGAGCAGGTCTCCTCTGCTCTCTGCTTGGCTCCCGAGCACCAGGGGCAAGCTGCACGCCTCCTGGGGCCTGTCGGTTCCTCTGGTTGATCTGGCAAAGGGGACTCTGTCGAGCACCTGCTGTGTGCAGTGGGTGATCGAGAGCACAGGCCTTGCCACAGGGAGCTCCTGGGAGAGGGGAGGAATCAGGCAGAGAGGCCATCACCTGGTTATCACCGAGTAAGCCAGGCCAAGCATAGAAATGAGCAGTTTGTGACCCGCTCCGCCCTCCAGAAAGTTAAAGATAATAAAAGATCCCTGTGGACCGCCCTTACCCCCAACCAGGTTTAACTGTTACTGACATTTTGCCATGTTTGTGTTGGGTCCCTCTTTTTATTTTGTAAAGAGTGAATTATTACTGAGGGCTTCCCTGTGGTTCAGCGATAAAGAATCTGTCTGCCAATGCAAGAGGCACAGGTTTGATCCCTGGGTCAGGAAGATCCCCTGGAGAAGGGAATGGCAACCCACTCTAGTACTCTTGCCAACAACAACAAATATTACTGACATAGCCAAAGTCCTGCCTCCCTCGTGAGGTTGGTGGGTTTGCTTTTGAACCTTACTACATGTGCTTGTCCATAGCAGTATGGAATATTGGCTTTGTGCTTTAAGGATTTAGAGAACTGTGACCACACTCTTGATCCTTTTGTGATTTGTGAAGCATTAAACATGATGTTTTTGCAGTTTTTCCATACACACGCACACACAGAGAGACACACACACGCACATCTGTGTGTTTCTCTAGATTATTCACTTTTAACTGCTGTGTCGTATTCCTCCAGATGGAATAACCTAGAGTTTGTTTTTTCATTTTCCCTACTCATGGAAGGTTTTCACTTTTTGTCCCTCGGCAAATAGTATTTCAGCAAACCTGTTCCAGTCATCCACTCCTGTGTAACAAAGCACCTCCAAACTTAGTAGCCTTAAAACTTTAGTCACGTTCATTTTGCTTATGAATCTGTACTTTGGGCCAGGCTCACTGGGGAGAGCTCCTCTCTCCTCTGCTGGGTGTCGTGTGGGGTGATGCCCTCTGAGGGCTGTTCACTCGTGCGCCCGAGGGTGACCCCTGGCTGTCCCAGCGGGCCCCTGAGGTATCATCCCCTGGAGCACCACGCATGACTGTCCCAGGTGGGCTCGGCTTCCTCACAACGTGGCATCTGGTTCTGTGTGTGAAAAAGCCAGGCCAGAACCGGATGGCTTTTATGACTTTGCCTCAGAAGTCAGACGCAGTTTGCTGCCTGCTGTTTGCTGCTTTCTGTTTACCAGAAGCAAGTCACCAGGACTGTTCAGGGGGATCCTGTTCAGGGGGATCAGGCTCCCTCTTTAACAGGGCTTCCCAGATAGCTCAGACGTTAAAGAATCTGCCTGCAATGCAGGAGTGAAAGAAAGGGAAAGTGAAGTCGCTTCAGTCGTGTCTGACTCTTTGGGCCTCCGTGGGCTGTGGGCCTCCAGGCTCCTCCATCCATGGGATTTCCCAGGCAAGAATACTGGAGTGGGTTGCCATTTCCTTCTCCTGGGGATCTTTCCGACCCAGGAATTGAACCCAGGTCTCCCACACTGCAGGTACACGCTTTACCTTCTGAGCCACCAGGGAAGCTGGTACAATGTAGGAGACCCGGGTTCAATCCTTGGGTTGGAAAGATCCCCTAGAGAAGGAAATGGCAACCCACTCCGGTATTCTTGTCTGGGAAATCCCATGGACAGAGGAGCCTGACGGGCTACAGTCCACGGGGTCGCAAAGAGCCGGACATGACTGAGCAACTAACACTTTCACTTTTAATGGGACAGATGTCCCAGTGTTTAGAGCTGTTCTAAAACCACGGCCTTAGCTGTTCTTCCTGTGCGGCCCTGAGTGAGGTTCTTGGGCCCCTCCAGATGGATTGAAGTGCCTCGGCGTGAGTCCCCGTTAAGCCACCCCGATGTTGCCGGTCTGCTGACCTGGGTATTTGTTCTCCTGAGGCCACCACAGTACTTGAGAATTCCATTTCTTTACACGCTCTCCAGCCCTTGGTGCTGGGGATTTTGATTCTTGCCCCTCTGGTGGGTGTGAAATAGGATCTGGTTGTTTTAATCTGCCTGTTCGGGGGGTGAGGCCGAGCCCCACGCTGCCCCCTGGGGAGTGTCGTATTCCGTTTCCCAGCTGGTTGCCCTAAAGAAGACAGAAATGCCAAAGTGCTATTTTTTTTGGCTTATGATGTCAGTTTTTCAAAAGGGAAGTGGTGAGTATCCCACCGAGTTTATTGCAAACTATTATGAAGACCTCGGAGTTATTATTGGTATGACTCACTTATGAAAAAAATATGATTTCAGTAACTGCAGGCTGTATTTGTAATGTGATGGATTTTCATTTAATCTCTCACCTCTCTATAATTTGCCCAATTTAAAAATGCCCCGAAGCTTGCTTGCTTCTTGTCTGGGAGTCCTGTTCTTGCTATGTGTTATCACAATAATAGTAATAAGAAATGATGCCAGTACGCATCTGTCTTCGAGTCTTGCTGTCTCCTCGGTCATTTAATTACTTCTGGTACCGTTTCCCCGCCCCCACCCTTGTCTCCTGCTAGGACAGCATGTGGGGGAAGCTTCCGGCGAGAAGGCCTCCCGGGACTAGGCGCTGTCAGAGTCGGCAAGCCCCAGGTTAGGAGGCTTACTGGGACCCCCGGGCTGGGTTGGAAGACTCACTGGGACCCCCAGGCTGGGTTGGAGTCCTCCCCAGGCTGCTTGGCACCCCACCCCTCAATCACGCCTTGCTTAACGGCTCTGTGAGGTTGCAGAAGGCATCTATCACCTCCAGAAAGCCTGACACCTGGGAGCATTCAGCAGCTACTCACTGAACCAAGTAATTCCGAATGCTCAATTATTGTAATGATCAATCCAACCTACCAGCTTCTCTCAAGAACGTCTGGAAAAACAGCCACGTCTCAATCACAGATTTTAAAGTGAATTCCTAAGCCTTCCTTGAAAAGCAAACTTTTGGCTACTTTTTAATTTGATCAGGTTCTGGCTGAACACTCTGTCTGTGGCTTGCCAGAGAACATGGTCTTCCCCACTTCTGTCCTGAGGGACATTCCACTGCTTTTTATTTGTGTTCAGAAACGGAGCCTCTGTGCTGGACTTGAGACCTCGCCTGTGCGAGGACTCAGGTCCTCTGCAGACGCAACCTCTGCATCCACACCAGGGCCCCTGCTGAATGGCGCGTGCCGCTGCCTAAAGCTTCTAGACGGGGTGCCTGCAGCGTGTCCTCCCACGTCACTGGTGCCTTGCCATCCAGACCCTGCGGTAGGGGCGTGGGTCACCACAGGAAGCACCGGGGGGCTCCTGTCCTCGCCTAGCGCCATGCTGGTCCTAGGGAGGTCACTGATGGGTGTCACTTCCCAAAACAGGGCGGCCAGCCTGGACTGTCAATGCTGGTCTCCCCGGGCTCGCCCTCTACCAACCAAGAGTGTGTGTGTGTGTGTGTGTGTGTGTGTGTGTGTGTGTGTGTGTGTAGATGAAGAATCCATTATCTGTTTTTTTCAGGGGGAAGAGGCTTTGGGGTGGTTCATTCGCACCTTTGTGGAGCCTCTGTGTCATCCGAAGCTATTTGGCAAGGCCTCCTAGGCTGGTGGGGTGGGAGCCTCCAGGCCCGGGCACTCCCACGACCACCCCACTTCCGGGGAGCCAAGTTTCAGAGCCCGTGGAGTTTCCACACCGCATTCTAGGTGCTGGCTCGAGTCTAACAAGGGCAGGGCCTTAGTTCTGTCTCTGTGACGGGCTTGTTCACAGCCTAACAGTTTGCATCTTGCCGAAGCAATGCAGGCGCCTTTGATGCTGATCACACTGAGAGCTCATTTGCTTAAGGAGCGTTAGCGGGTCGTGTCCTCAGTTATTGGGGACCTACTACCGACGCTGGGGCTTCCTTATCTGCTGACCCAGGTGAGACTTGCCTATGCTTTGCCAAGGGTCCCAACCTCCTGTGGGTCTCAAAGTCACTCCTTCCCCCCGACCCCCATCCTGCACCCAGGAGCCTGGAACCCCAGGTTCTGGGATAGCCCTCCCACCTGGGGTCTTGTTCCCTAGTCCATGAGTTTAGGGGTTGGATCTCGTCCCCTAGTCTGTGAGAGTTAGGTGTTGGGTTTTGGTTCCCAAGTCCATGAGATTAGGGGTTGGGTCTCTGTTCCCTAGTCTGTGAGATTAAGGGTTGGGTCTCGTTCCCTAGTCCGTGAGATTAGGGGTTGTGTCTTGGTTCCCTAGTCCGTGAGATTAGGGGTTGGGCGGATCCCAGGTTCCTCCCCTCAGCAGCTGACACTGTCACCACCTGGAGTGCACCTGTGAGGGACCAGGTCTGCCAGGCACCTCGCCGTCAAGCAGAGCAGGATTTGACTCGAGCCATTGTGCTGGTGGGGAAACTGAGGCCCAGCGAAGCGCCTCCTCGGTCCGCGCATCTGCCCCTCTGGCCTGCACCTCCCCAGGGACTGACCCCCACCCTCTGCTTAGTGGTTGGGTGGATATACACGTGTTGCCAGGGGATGCACAGCTAAAATCGGGGAGACCAGGATTTGGACTCACATCGGCTAGATTCCAGAACTCCCCACCCTCTCTGTCCGCTCGCGTTGACGATTCGAGGCTTGATGGGGGAACGGTACCCCGGCTGAAAGCTGACTTGTGCGTTTCATGGTAAGTGTCCCTGGCAGCCCAGCGCGCCTCTCTGAAACCCATTAGGAAGCGCTGTCACAGGCTGGCAACGCTGAGATCACCCGTGTTGACGCGTACTCGGCAGGCTGTATGAAGGCCTTGGCAGGTTTTTGTTTTAAAAAGACTTCTCGAAAATGACAGGCTTCATTTCGGGGGTCTTTGTTAATCTAACAGTGTTCCCCGGCTGAAATGTGCGGACTGTTTACTAAAGCTTTTGCCGGTAATGAGCTCGGGGCAGAATTAAAACAATTTCGGCTTCCTTTCGGGCAGGTGTGCTGCCTGGGGGGAAGGAAACCTCAACGCGAGCCCAGGGCTGTTGAATGGGGCCAGAGTTCGACCTGGAGCCTGCCCGGGGCCTGGGCTGATGTTTCCACCCCAAAGTGGGTCGGTATCAGCACCAAGCAGCCACCGGTTATTCTCCACATGGTGTCACCTCTCGTATGCGTTCTGGGGCTTCGCATGGGGTGGTTAAAAAAAATTAATAGACAGGCCTTTATTTCTCTCTCCGTGAGCCAATGCTGGGAATTAATTTTTTCTGGCCCACTAACTCTTGTGGTTAAAAGTACAAATTAAGCTTTCTGGGAGAATCCATCACAAAATTATTGCAAGGTCAGTGTGGGGAAGATACTGGGTTATGTCTGTAGGGTTATTGTTTCTGCAGTTACACTTTGCTTTGCCTTTCTTCTCCCTGTGCTTGGGGAAATCAACCCGAGAATGGTCTTCCAACTTGGAAGAGTTATTGGCTATTTTTCCCCAAATGGGATTGCCCTTCTAGAGAACAGTGGGCATCTATTTGACAACAAGTTATAAATTTGTGCTCCAAGTTCTCTGAAGAAAGCATGAATCTTAGACAATGGCGCTCTGGCGCGGTATTTCAGGCGGGCGTGTGGAGCTGTCAGAAGCCAATGAAGTCCTCAGGCGCCTACGTGGACCCAGGCAGCGTTTGTCAAGCGCTGTGCGTGGAGTCTGCGCGGGATTCGGAGGTGGTGTCGTAGTGAGTTCCCTAGCGGTTCTCATCCCACGTGCACATCCCACACACTAGGATGTGTTCCCCAAAGCCCATCCTAGCGCGCGGTCGCCTGAGCCCCAGCCGTCTGGGGGGCAGCCTGGTCCACACATCTGTCGTAGCATCTTTCCAGTTACTGGGACCCGCTGGGTGCCAGGCGTGGGCCTGGGCAGTCGCACATGGAGGATGGGGGTGCGCCCTGCCCCCAGAGCAGCCTCCCCTGCCAGCCGGGCCCCGCCTGGCCACGGCAGCTGGTGAACTCGCCGACAGAGGGGCTCCCAGGTCCTCGTTGGCTCCAGTCTCGCTTCAGGTCCTGCAGAGGCTCGCCTGTCTTCCGAAGAGTCCTGATTGCTCCCGGGGCCCCTGGGGCCTCCTGGGCCTCCCTCTTCCCTTGCGCAGCCTCACCGAGTAATTCCCCAGGATCCCCCCCTCCTACTGGGAGGGGCCCTCCCAGTGTGTCCCCACAACCCCCGAATCTCCTCCCTCCCTGCCCTTGTCTGCCATCTCCCGCAGGGCGTCCCCTCGGGTAACTGCGGGGCAGGGGCGCGGGTCCGGCTCGCGGTGGCATCCCGGCGTGCACAAGGCAGGCACCACGCAGCAGGTGCTTTGTCAGTGTTGAGAAGCCACACCCGGTGCCCCAGGTGACTGCGGCAGCTGTCAGCGTGCGAGCAGGGGTCGCGAGGCAGGAGCTGGAGGTGGCGTGTGGGTGAAGGATGCCCACCGGCTCCCAGGCATCACTTCCTTTATTAAACCGGCCCTATCACTTGACATCCTTCACCACCGAGGGAAAAATAGCCTGTTTCTGAGGACAAGTTCAGGGGTGTCGGGGCTGTGGCCGTGGGGAGAAAAATGACTCCTGGCAAGAGTGCCGGGTGGGCGGGCGGGCGGGCTGCTGTGAGGCACTCGGACCAGCCTCCTCTCCCTGCCCACCTGGCGGGACCCTGAGGGCAGGGACAGGAGCTGCGGCTCTGGCCTCCTGACTCCGGGTCCGCGGCTCCTTCCTGCTGCTTCTCCCGGGAGGAGAGGGCGCTGAGCAGGCAGCAAGGTGGGGCCTGTGGGCGGGAGTGGGCTTCCTTGTCCTGATGGCCAGCCGGCGCTTGTGGGGACTCTGCTGACCCCCCAGCCCACCCCACCCCACCCCCCGCCCCCACCCCGACCTAGGTGGGAGGCGTCTCCCATTCCTTCCCCAGCCTGGCTCCATGGGGAGTGCCTCCCAAGGCCACGTCTCCCTGCTGAGGAAACCTCTAATGTGTGCCCCTGCCATGAGATTGGAGGCTGTGCTGTGGGACCCTGGACACCAGCTAGGCCCCCCAGACAGACGGCAGTGGTGGCCTGGGCTGTAGGGTCCAGGGGCAGGAGGCTGGGACCACCAGGCTCCAGCGTAGTGGGGGGGTGGCCAGCGTGGAGTCCTCACCGGCCCCTCTGGGCTCCGTCCCCTCACCTCGGAGGGTGCCTGCCCTCTGAGCCCTCGGTCCTGTGCCCCTCCCGGCGGGCAGTCCCCTCCCCATGGCTGTTTCCTGTGCAGCGCTGGGCCTGCGGCTGCCCCCAGGAGTAGCCCCCTCACTTCTCTTGAACCCAGGGGGTGTGCGTGTATTTTTTTCTTTTTTAATCCGACACCCCTTTCAAAAGTACTGCACCTTAGTTTTTATTCTACTTTGTAAGTTTAATTTAGCTGCACATTTATATTTAAAATCTCATGTGTATTTATTTCATGATATTGGTTTTTTCTCTTCTCGCCTTTCACGAAGCAGTATTATCGCGCTTTCTCTCACGTCTCTGGCACCCGAGTCATCGCGCTCCCCCGGGCCACTCTGAGTCATCTAATAGAGTTTTCCAGAGCGTGTCAGCTTCACTTCCACCTAAGTCGTTTCAGATCCTGCACTTATTGAATCAGTGAGTGATGCTGTCACTGGAAACTTCTTACCAAGCCGCAGGTACTCATTTGTGAAACTTTAGGACATTTTGTTTTTCTATTTGGCACTTTGTATTTTTTGTCCTCAGGCTTTGATCTGGGCTGCAGAGCAGGGCTGTCTCCACCGCCCTGCTGTTCTCCCTGACGTGGCCCGCCCGCCTTCTAGAACTCTGACCGTCAGCTTGTCACCAGCTCCTGCTCTCCTTGGGGACCAGGGAGGTGTGGGGGCAGGGTGGCACAGCAGAGGGAAGGGGGCCTTGCTTGCTTCCATCGCTTGGGGCTCATAGGAGACCGACCTACCACCCGTGAGCGGGACCCAGAGTGGAAGGAAAGACATGGAGCCATCCCCTGGGGTCTCAGGAGCTTGAGGGGTTCAGATACAAGCCTGTCCTCTTGCAGGAGAATCCATTGTTTATCTGTCAAGATGCCTGTTATAAACAAGGCCCCTGTGGCCTGGGGGAGGCCTTCACGGTCCTATACATCCAGCTTCTCAGAGCCTAAGAAAATGAAGGATTCAACCCAGTGATGTATGTGAAATGCCATGTCTTAGTCTGCTTGGGCTGCTGTGACAGAGCCACCGCGGGTGGCTCACACAACAGAAATTTGTTTTCTCACTGCTCTGGAGACTAGAAGTCCAAGATCAAGGTGCTGAGGGTTGGTGTCTGGGGAGGGTTTTCCCTTGGGACGTGGACGGCCGCCTTCCTGCTGTATCCTCACGTGACTCTGCTGCGTTGAAAGAGCGCAAGCAGGCTGTCTCGTGTCTCTTACGAGGACACAAATGCTATCAGGTCGGAGCCCCACTGTTAGGAGCCCACGTAACCTTTACTTTTGGCCATGCCAAGCAGTGTGCAGGATCTTAATTCCCCTGCCAGGGATCGAACCTGTACCCCCTGCATTGGGACCTCAGAGTTTTAACCACTGGACTGCCAGTGACATCTGTAACCCGATTTAATCTTATTGACTTCCTTAGAAGCCCTTTCTCCAAATACAGCCACCCTGGGGGTTGAGGCTTCAACATATGAATCTGGGGGATACAATTCAGCCTACCACAGGCTTAGCACATTGCCTGACACACGGTGGGGGCTGCTCAGTGAGCACTCATTGCATTTGAATCTGGAAGGTCTTAGGTGAGATGGAATCGGGCCCAAAGGTTCTCGCCAAATCCTGAAGACTGTGAGGCCCTGGGGAGTGGTGTGTATTCACAGGAGGGCACGTCGTGACCATCGGCCAGTGTCAGGTGTGAGGCGGGAGGGCAGGCCCACCTCCGCCCTTTCATCTGAGCCACCTCCAGATCCCCAGTCTCTGACATCCTGACCCTCTTGGAGAAGTGGAAGAGACGCCAGGCTTGGCCAGGATGGGAGGAGGATGCTAATGGGGCCACGTACTGTGAGACCCAAATTCTTAGTGTCTTTGCTAATCATAATACCTTATTTTTGAGTAATTAGCTCCAGGATCGCATGGAGTTTGACAGTTTTGTGGCCAGCACGTGCTGTGCCCGGCACAGGTGGTTACTCCCTGAAAGGACGTTAACTCAACTGAGAAAGGGTTGTAGGGCCCTATGACCCATGTAATGCTTCTTGCACTGGCAGCTTCCGCCAAGCCTGGAGGGAAGCTGGTAGGTGAGGACACGGAGGTGCCGAGGGGACCTGTGACCTGTGTAGGTGAGCCAGTGAGGGGGTCCGGGCCCTGCTGAGCTTAGGACAGTCCTGGGAGGACCAGGCTGTGTGGGTTTGCACAGATCGGGCTCGCTCCTCGGGCACCCTACCTGGCAAGCACCTTTTTAGCAGGTGGGGAGGGGCCTAGGAGATGCCCACTCCGAAGTGCCCCCGGCCTCAGCCTGCGGGAGCAAACCATTGACCCCCCTTCTGGCCTGCTTTGAGTCTCCACGGCTGGGGTTTCTGGAGTGAGTGAGTGAGTGAGTCAATGGAAGGGCATATTAACCAGCCTCACAGGCTTAAATCAAGGCCATTTCGCTCAGCTGGTTGACCTGTTACTCCCTTTGGCCCCTGCCATTCATCCTGAGGTGCATTCTTCTTTTATTAGCGTGGCTAATTAATGCATGACATTAAAATATTGACGGGGATTGATTTGGGTATCTGTATCCTTGGAGCTTCAGATAATAAAACAACTTTGGGTAAGACTAGTGGCTTTAGAACATTTAGACTTAATTATATTTTCTAAAGGATTTTTTTTTTTTTTCTGGAATCATAACTGCCTGGCAAGGTACTTCAATTCCCTAGTTAACTGAAAGAAATTGGTTTTTCGTTTGGTTTTGTTTAATACGAATTAAAAGTAATACACATTTGATGAAAGCAGTTAAAGGATTATTTATTAAAGTCTCCCTCTTTATGTATTGGGGGGAAAAAACATCCGTAAGAGCTGAATTAATTTTGAGGATGATGTGAGAACCTCTGACAGCTGGAGAGCTATTTGGCCCGGAGAAAGCACATTTCTGTTTAGAACCTCCTCTGGGACTCTCCCTCCAGGATGAGCACTTCTCTTCTGGAGTTTTTTCTGTGCGGTAGATCTGTTACCCCACGCACATCTCGATTTCAGCATCCGTGAGCTGTGGATTATGACAGTGTTGGAAATGGGAGAGCTGAGGAGAATTCTGGTGTTTTATTCTCATCTCACTCAGGTGAGGATGCCTGCCAGAGGTAGCCATTTGAAAAGAAAGGAAAGAAAGGGAGGAAATGTTTCTTTAGAAACAGCAGCGGTAAAGAAGACGTAATAAGTGGATATTACCCCACTTGTGAGAGTCGACCCCTCTCATTAGTGATTTTCAGAAAGCGTACTGTCACAGCGCCAAAGTCTCCCCCGAGCATAGCCTGCCGAGAGACCTTGCAGATAATGCCACCAACTTTTACCAGCCTGCAAAAAGAAAAAACAAAAATTATTTTCTCCTTTCTCCTTCCTTTTTTAAAAGTTTTGACATAATTTCAGCCTTACAGAAAAGTTGTGGGAGTAGTACAGAAGTTTCCCAGACATGCTTGACCCAGATTCCCCAAATGCTGCTGGTGCCGTTTTATAGTCTCTCTCTCTCGAGATACAGATGTATATGCATACTGGGCTTCCCTGGTGGCTCAGCTATAAAGAACCCGCCTGCCAGTGCAGAAGATGAGGGTTCGATCTCTGGGTCCGGAAGATCCCCTGGAGAAGGAAATGGCAACCCACTCCAGTATTCTTGCCTGGGAAATCCCGTGGACAGAGGAGCCTGGCAGACTACGATCCATGGGGTCAAAAAAGAGTCAGCTCCGACTTGGCAGCCAAGCAACAGCAGCAGCAACACGCATGTGCATTCTTACACTCATCTGTAGGTGTGTTTTTTCCCTGAACCACTTGAGTAAGTTACGGTCTGATGGTCCTTTCTCCTTAAATACTTCAATGTAGGTTTCTTAAAAACAACAAATTCTCTTCCATAAGGGCAGTGCATTTATCAAAATCAAGAAAATTATATTGAAACGACGTTATTATCTAATCTCCTATAGCACACCTGGTGGAGATTTTTTTTTCGACAGTGTCCTAACAATGTCTTTTGCAGCAAAAGAAACTTCAAGCTCACGTGTCGCCTTCCTTGTCCTGTCTCTTCCGTCTCCCGTAGTTTAGAACAGTTCCTGTGTTTCATGACAGTCACGTGTTTGAAGAGGACAGGCCAGGTGTTTTGTAGCCTGTCCTGCATTTTGGGTGTGTCCGGTGCTCCCTCATGGTTAGATTCAGGCTGTGGACTTTGTGGCAGGAGTGTCCCAGGGGTGCTGTTGTGTCCTGCTTGGTCCCCCACGTCGGGAGGCACATGCTGTCAATTAGTCCTGTTGTTGGAGATCCTGGCTGTGATGGTTCGGTTAGGGAGTTGTCTGCCAGGTCTCTCCAGTATAGTTATGGTTTTACCTTTTGTCATGCTGAAGTATCGTGTAGAGAGACACTTTGAGACTATGCAAATAGCCTGTTATTCCTCACCTTTTACCCACCAGTTTTCATGTCCATTGATGTTTCCTCTGACAGAGGATGAGAGGGTTGGATGGCATCACCAACTCGATGGACATGAGTTTGAGCAAGCTCTGGGAGTTAATGATGGGTAGGGAAGCCTGGCGTGCTGCAGTCCATGGGGTTGCAAAGAGTCAGACATGACTGAGCAACTGAACTGAACTGGTGTTTCCTCTGATTATCAATTTCTATGATGGTGGTTGGAAAACGGTGACTTCTGATCCTATCATTTCCTCCTACTATAAAGAGGCCCCCCCCATAAGTCTGTTTATTTTATATCAGTGTGGATTCACGGACTCTTTCTTTGATAAATTCTAATCTGTTTTTACCATCTGACTGGTGGAAGCTCCTTCAAGCTGGCTCCCATGTTCATTTGAGACGTCTCCACTGTTCTTTGAATACCTGCTTATTTTCTGGCTCAGCAGCATATCCCAGGCCTGTCTTCCTCTGTCTTTGCTCTGTCTCCAAGGAGCTGTTTGCAGAGGACCTCTAAGGACCTCTGCCTTCTTTCACTGGAGAAAGGTGTATAGAAGCCAGCATTCGGGTTTTCAGTGTGCTCGCTAGTGCCGGGCTGTCAGTGCCTCTCAGAAGACAGATCAGTAGATTTACACACGCGTATATCCATGTATACCTCTACCCACTCCTACTGTGAAACCCTCGAGTTCACGTGGATTCGTCTGCATCCCACCCAGTACTGTGAAGTTCATTCTGCCCTTTTCCATTCTGTATTTGCATCTCCCTTCTCCAGTGATGTGAAACTTGACTCCTATTTTCACAACATATTTATTTACTTGCTTATTTCTAGAATGTCAAAACACCATTTCAGAATTGTTAACCTCTGTTAAAAAAAACACAAAAACCCTATTAATTTGAATACATTATTAGAGTTCTTTTTTTTTTTGGCCTGTAGCCTGAGGGCATATTGTCCAAACATTTAGAGGTTCCTTGAGCTAAGTTCTTTTCCGCTGTCCCTTTCAAGTGTAATTTTGTTGTTTGTTTGAAATACCATTCAGTGCGCTTGTTTTTCTTTCTGTTCTACTTTCCCTTCTTCCGTTCCCCCGCCTCTCTCCCTACTTTCCTTCCTCCTTTCCTTCGGTGTAAACCACTAACGTGTATAAAAGTCAAATCTATACAGAAAAGTTCTGTGTAGAGAAGCATTTCCCCGCCCCCCAACACCATTTCCGTATCCCAGCTACCCTCTTCCCAGCCCTGCCCTGTCTCACAGCAGGCGTGCCTGCTCAGTTGCTCAGTCGTGTCCGACTCTTGTGATTCCATGGCCTGTAGCCCACCAGGCTCCTATATCCATGGGATTCTCCAGGTAGGAATACTGGAATGGGTAGTCATTCCCTTCTCCAGGGGATCTTCCCAACCCAGGGACTGAACCTGTGTCTTCCGTGGCTCCTGCGTTGCAGGCAGATTGTTTACCACTGAGCCGCTCGGGAAGCCATATCCCTGGGTGCCAGGTCAGAGGATCCTGGAGCAGGGAGGGTAACCCAGGAGAAACTGCTGAATGCTCCACTTACAGCTACTTTTCACAGTATGCTTCTGAAAGTCCTGTGTGTGTGTTTTATAATGTGTCTAATGTATGGGTAGAATAGTATTTATGTACTCAAAGTTGTGCGCTCAAAAAAATTTTTTATTTTAATAAAGTGATAGTGATATGTAATCCGAATAGTTTGGAGGCTTCTGAAAGAGTTGCTCTCTAAGCCGGAGTGGGCCTTTGGTCCAGGGGTGACTCTTGTGACCCCACCTGCCCCCGCCACGTGGGACGAGCGAGCAGCTGGGCATTCACTGATTCGTTTGCTCACTGGCTGGGCAGTGAGGTTAATGCAGTGAACAGGAGTGCATTGCCCAGACCTCATCCAGAGGCGTCCAGTCCAGATGGGCGCTTCCAGCCCCTCAGGGAAGAACACGAGGCCCTGGGTCACCCTAGAGAAGCTCTTGAGTGAGATTTGGTGGCTGGACTTCCAGGGAGAAACAAGAGACAGTGCAGGAGATGCCTGTGAGCCAACGAGGGCCTGGAGGAGGGGGACTCAGGCTGTGGATGGAGCTCACGGTGCATAGATCTTGCGTCTTCCTGGGCTTCAGGTGGCTTCTCTGTACCACCAGCCTCAGGGCGAGCTCTTCTCAGACGAGTGCAGATGCTCAGAGCCCAGACTTGGGCGTCACTTCCCAACTCTTCTGGCCGGCCACGTGAGCTTGAGATGTGAAATGTCTGAGTGTGTAACTTTCTGTCTCTCCTCTCATCCTTTTTAACCCTCTCATCAGCGCAGCATGTTTTCCATACGTGATCTTGGGGCCCAGAGAGGTGAAACGCGGGTGGAGGGTCACACAGCGAGTTGGAGACTGAGGCTCGGCTGGAACGCAGGGCTTATTGCAGAGTCTGGGCTCAGCTGGATGGACTGCGTGCTTTTCTTGCTTAGACTTCTCCTGCACTTGATAGAGGGGTTCTGTTTGCTTTAATGTTACTCTAATGCTTTTTGGAATCCATTTCCTTTGTTTATTTTACAGCAGTATAATTTGCAATGAAATAGTTTTACACTGAGCTTACATGTTTTAATGGTATTTTAATGGCATCTTAATGGTGTCTCCATGGATTTGCCGACCGACACTTTTGTTATCCTAACTTCCCCGCCAGACGATCGGCACCATGCGGCAGTGTGGCCGTGAACTGTGGCCTGAGCTCCCCTCCAGGCCCACTGGGCAGCCTCTGTGTTGGGTGTCCACTGTCTCAGGGCAAGGGGGCCTTTATCCCCAAGGAGAGGAGAAGGGAACATCGGTCTCCCTCTTGCCACGCGGATGGGTCGTTCCTGGGGTTGTGTCCCACTTACGAGTGTCTGACCAGGAGTCGCCTGTGCAGAAGAGGAAGTGCTGATCCCTGCCGCCAGCCCCTGGTGCAGAAGAGGCCCGGAGGTGCAGAAGAGGAGGTCCTGGTCCCTGCCCGCAGCCCCTGGAGCTGGGACGCTGGCCCTGGAGGTGCAGAAGAGGAAGTCCTGGTCCCTGCCCCGCCCCTGGAGCTGGGATGCGGGCCAGAGGTGCAGAAGAGGAGGTCCTGGTCCCTGCCCGCAGCCCCTGGAGCTGGGACATGGGCCCAGAGGTGCAGAAGAGGAAGTCCTGGTCCCTGCCGGCAGCCCCTGGAGCTGGGATGCGGGCCGGAGGTGCAGAAGAGGAAGTCCTGGTCCCCGCCCCGCCCCTGGAGCGGGGACGTGGCCCGAGGGCACCGGATTGCCTTGCGCTCTGCCTTCAGCTCTGCCTTCGGTCGCCCCTGCGCCGCCGCCCCATGTGCTGAAGCATCTGTTCTGCTTTTCTGTCTTGGAACATGTGACACAACAGTTCGAGTCTTGCCTGGTGAAGCACAGAAGGCCCTTTCCGGCTGGGCTGGGCCTCAGCCATTTGGGTCCCCCCCCAGTGCTTGGCATGGGCAGGAGCCGGAGCCGGAGCAGGGGCCCAGTGCCTGCTCGCTGAATGAATGAATGAATGAATGAAGGCTTGATTCGTGTGGCTGCAGGCTGACAACCGCAGTAAGAAAGGAGGCGGTGAAACTCAACCCTGGGACCCTGTCCAGGACTAGCGCAGTCACTGGCCCTGCTCCTGGCATAACACCTGGCTACAGAGAGCAGGTCTCCAACGTTTCTACCGCCATCCAGACTCAGCCCCGCTTTCTCCTTGGCTTCTGCAGGACCCACCTCCATGGAAACATCCAGCGCCCGTTTGCTGGGTGTTTGCTGTACCTGTGGTGTCAGCACCCAGCGCATGGTACTCGTGCGCCAGGAAAAGCCACCCAGAGCTGGTACTGGCTCTGGCGCTCACAGGCTGTTTGGGCTTGAATGAGGTGGCTGCTGGCTCTGGCACCTGGGTTCCCTTATCTCCAAGTTGGGAGAGTGTGTTCCCGTTTGCAGAGAGCTCTTGTGGGGATGTGGGATGCTGTGTGTCCTGCCTGGCACCTTGGCACGCGGTCATTAGTTGCTACTGTTCTGATTGCGATCCCTCTTACCGTTCCACCCCAAAGCAATCGTCTGCTGCCTCTGCTAGCCCACTGTTCCCATTGCATGGCCACCCACAGCCCTGGTGGGGCTCCCTCAGTGGGAGAAGAGAGGTGCCCTTATCAGTGTATACATCTGCCGAGCTGCTCCGAGTCCCAAGCCGACCGCTGAAGCTCGAAGGGGTTTCCGGGGAGTGGCCACCCCACTCTCCCCTGCCTTCTCTCTCTTTTCTCCTGATGCACCATTGTTTTCTCAAAAGGAAAAAAAGAAGTGATTTGAGTCAGGGAGAGAAATCCCCAGGGCCCTGTTTCAAACGATTGTCCCATTTCTAAACTTGAGTTAATAAGAATAAACAAACTAGTAGGTGGATTTGCACAGAAGAATATTATTCTGACGATTGTGTAAATATTTATGCGTTCTGGCTTTCTCATTTTGTTACTGGTGTCTAATTTCTGAGTCTCATAATGAAGTGTAATTTGGAGAAGCTTTGCAAAGTGAGGCACAGCAGTGAAATAATTTGATTTGTTCAGTAAACTTGGTTTCAGTTATTCCTTTTCATCAGTTCTTTTAGAACCCCTTCAAGTTCTTTGTGATTTGACAACCGCTTTTAGCCCGATGAAGATATGACTGTTAAACATTGCCAGGAATTCAGAAGTGGTTTATAATATTGTTGCTTAATAAGAAAATGCATTCATCGGCAGGATATAAAATTTATGGGCTTCAGATGGATTTGAGTTTGTAGTTTTAGCCCTCTGCGCTCCTGCCATTCTCGAGGCTATGAGTAGGGTTTTTTAATTAAGTCAAATTGAATTGAATGAGCTTTTATTGAGCGCCCACTCCCTGCCAGACACAGTCTCCTTAACCCGTGCACCGCCTGAATGGTGGCGAGGGGGAGCCAGCCAGCCCAGGGAGGCCCAGCGAGGTGCTGCCCTGAGCTCAGGGCATCCCGTGGTTCAGTCTGAGAGGTGGGATTTGGAATTAGAGCTGAGGCTTATGCTCTTTCATCCCCAGCTGATTAGGAAGAAGAGACAGGTTGAGTGGCTTTGCATATGTTATCTCCTTTAATCTCATTTAATCTTCTCAACCACCCCTTGAAGTTCAAGTTTGTTGCCTTTCCTTTACTTTACATCTGAAGGAACTCAGGCTGGAAACGGGGTGGTGCTGAGCCTGGTCATGGAGCTGGTGGGAGCCGGAGCCACGGGTTTGAACTTGGAGTCCTTGGGTCCAAGGCTGCCATTCTTTCTACGACTCCTGGTGCAGGGGGTGGCGGTAGGGAGTGTGCCGGTCGGGCCGGGAGGAGCGTCTGCATTTCTGCCAGCACATGACTGACCACCTGCTGGTGGAAGTGGCCCCTTCCTGTAGACCGAGGTGAGGGCTGGTGCGGAGGTGGATTGGGCTTCGGTTTCCCGGGCCCTTTCTAACTCTGAGCCCGAGCCCAAGCCAGGCCTCCCCTCTGACCATCACTCTTCTACCATGAGTGAGTGAGTGGGCATCGTGAAACTTCCTGGTTTTTTTTTTTTTTGTAGGATTACCTATGCTATGTGGGAGGCACTTGGCAGTGTCTGTCATGCGGCGGGCCCTGCATTGAGGAGCCCTGCCCTCTGGAAACCTGCTTGTTGCCACGGCCGAGAAGTTGCCTCAGTCCCGGGCTCCTGTGTGTCACGGAGCTGACTGCCAATGGAGACGGTGACTCATGCGATGGCATTTTGTGTGGCATTGTGCACTTCAGCCTGGCACAGCACACCACACCCACAGCAAGTATTCAAGAGCCATTAGTGTTTATGAAGGGGATAAAATTGCCCAAATGGAGGGAAGCCATCAAAATAAGAGCCTTCGCCTGTCTCATGGAAGTTAACTTGCAAACCTAATGACTGCTGGGCTGTCGAGAAAGTGTCATCTGGATGTCTCACTGGAGACAGAACTCTCCGGAAGGGCAGTCGTGAAGCCCCTGATCGCCTCGTGGGGGCGGGGGACGCATTTTACATGACAGTGAGTTGGAGAAATTAGCAGTGGTCTCCAAGGAGCAGCCACCCGCCCCACCACCCCACTCAGCTTAACCCTTTGAGTTGCAGCAGCTTTAAAATGAGTCCAGGAAATAGCTGTGTATATTCTTCATACTCCTCATGTTTTCTCTGCAAATAAAAGCGATCTTGAACGTCTGAGATTCTGGTGACAGAAATGCCTCTCCTTTGTGAAGTACGTTGCTGGGGCTGGGGACAGGACCAGCACAGCATATTCTGTGCTGCGGGGGGGCCGGGGGGTTGTGAAGCCAAGAGGTTCGTTCAAGCTTCACTTCTGGTTGGGGCTGGGGGAACGAGGACCCCTGGCATTTGGCCCGAGGCCAGGTTTATGTCAAGGAGAGGATCCATTGTTTAAAAACAAATGTGCGTAACAGTCCCTGAACAGTCATTTTCAAGTCATTCTCTGATAAAGATAGAACGCTTAATTTAGGCAGATTTAATGGTTTCAGAGCATTTGGTGTAGTCCTGGGGTAGAAAGCAATGTTTTCCTTATTCCATTTCAACCTGACTTCATTCCTATCTTTGTGTGTTTTAAGTGTCAGTTTATACCAGGGGAGCGTTTTCCTCTTGGATGCGTTTGCACCTGGCAATTTGTGCAGGAATTCCTTGATTGCAAAATAGCTGCTCTCAAAAAAGGCAGACAGGCAGCCGCACTCAGGAGCCCCTCGGCCACCGGCAGCGGGCTGCTGCCAGACACCTGGGTTTGAGCCCCACTAGGGCCTGCTGCTCAGTCCGTTCTCAGCCGCCGTTGGCCAGCTTATGTAAGTGGGGTAGGACGGGACTCCTCGTAAGGTCATGGGGGCCATGGAGATTGGCCAGTGTGATACAGGGTAAGCTCTCGGGGGCAGGGGACCACACTGGGCGCTGAAGGACGCAGGGATGGAAGGACAGGCCCCGGCCCGTTGAGGCGGGAGAAGCTCGTGCATCTGGGGCTGTGCCCTGCCCAGCTCTCCAGGTGGCCCCCACCCTCCAGGGCATCTGGAGGCTCAGTCCTTGTTTCTGTCCCCTTTTCTCATTTTGGGTGAGCTGGAGCAGCAATTCTCAGGTCAGATTATTTGGAAGATCCATATTACCACTGATTATTTACGAAGGGACAGGCCAGGAGGGAGGTAACCAACTCGATTAACTCGTCAGTGAGGCAGCTGGAGGGACGTGTGACAAGCAGACCAGGCTGTCATTTGACCAGAGATTGTCTGCGCCTGGATTGTTCCCCCAGGGTGGCCATGATGACAAATGTAATTGACATTTTTTTTATTAACCCTGAAATGATTAAAGACGCTGCTGCTGAATTTGTGTCAAAGTGCCTGGTCCCTGACCTTCCGAGTGAGGCTTCCACGTTGGAGGCAATGAGCAGCCTTGTGTTTACTTCCTGCTCATCGATTCCATCAAGCAAGGCACACGGAGCTCTGCCTGAGTTGGTCTTGAAAGCAGGCCTGGGAGCCCAGGCTCTGCTTCCTGGCTCAGGTTCTCAAAATGTTCTGGCACTAGCGTCATGATGGACACTCAGAAGGCACTCTGTTCATTGAGCGCCAGGCGTTAGCTGGGCCCCTGCTTCGCAGTGGGTCCTGAGAGGTACAGAGCGGCAGGTTGGGGTCCCCACTCCTCAAAGGAGCTGTCCCTGCAGAGGGGGGATGGGTAGACGTCCATGGGAGCAATTGTGTGGCCCAGGTGCTGGGAGCAGGACCGGGACTGCCCTCACGGCTGAGGGAGGAGGGACGGCGGCACGGGGCTGACGCGGGTCCCAAAGGGAGGGCATCCCCTCACCAGGCAGAGCTCAACCTCGGGGGCCTTCCAGGTGGAGGTGGAAGCAGTGTCAGGGCACGTGGAAGGGGGTGAATTGGAGAGGGCAGTGAATGGTGTGCAGGAGCATCCCCCGGGGGCAGCTTGGTGCAGCCCTGCAGATAGGCTGGGGGCTCAGTGGAGACCAACATGGGCTTGGTGCTGCCTTGCCTGCTGCCAAAGTCACCGAGGCTCTCTGTGCTCAGCTCCCTCACCTGCAAAGCAGAAGCAATCATCATGGCCTCACATCCGTCAAGGCTGTGGCACTTGGAGTAAAGCTCTCGACCCGCTGGTCCTGGCAGAGCACCAGGCAGCGGGCATCCCACGGGGTTGCTGACAGTGGAGGAGTGGGGCTTGTCGGGGTGCAGAGTCGCCCATCAACGGTGCCAAGCGCTGGGCAGAAGCCGCCACCCTGGCTTCCCATCTTAGAGCCGAGAAGCCTCCTCTTGAGAGGGTCAGGCAGCCGTGCAGGGTCATACGTGGCTATGCAGGGCCTGGGAGAGGGCAGGGGCCTCCTCTAAGAGGAGCGAGCTTGTGTAGCGAGGGGGTTAGGAAGTGGTCCCATCACAGCGAGAATAGGACAGTCATAGTGCCCCTCAGTGGAGCGATGCATCGGGTGTTTCCCGAGCACCTCTCTGCTGGGGGTTCACTCAGTCACTGAGCAGTATTTACTAGGCACCTACTGCCTTCCGTCTGAGCCACACGGGCTTTCCAGGTGGCGCTTGTGGTGAAGTCAAAGTCCTAAGTGTTAGTCGCTCAGTCATGTCTGGCTCTTTGCGTCCCCATGGACTGTAGCCCGCCAGGCTCTTCTGTCCATGGAATTCTCCAGGCAAGAATACTGGAGTGGTTAGCCATTTCCTTCTCCAGAGGATCTTCCCAACCCAGGGATTAAACCCAGGTCTCCTGCATTGCAGGCAGATTCTTTACCGCCTGAGCCACCGGGGAAGCCTCAGTGGTAAAGAAACCTCCTCCCAGTGCAGGAGACATAAGAAACGTGGGTTTGATCCCTGGGATGGGAAGATCCCCTGGAGGAGGGCATGGCAACCTATCCCAGTATTCTTGCCTGGAGAATCCCATGGACATAGGAGCCTGGCGGGTTACAGTCGATAGGGTCGCATAGAGTTGGACACGACTGAGTGACTTAGCATGGCACACTGTGTTCCAGGCATTCTGTGAGATCCAGAGTACCCTGGTGGGTACGTGGTGGGGAAAGAAGGAAAGAAAAGAAAATTATGACATGTCTAGCAATGTGGATAACTGCCATTTCAACCTTGAAATAGTGAGTCCATGTCATTAAAGTTTTGTATTGGCCCCCTGCCAACCCTAACTGACCGCCCCCGCCCCTGCCCCCCGCTGCCATTGCAGAGACTTAGAAGGAGATTTACCCCTTGTGACTTACTTAGACCTGTTGCTTGGGAGCCTTTCCCATCAGTTTAATCTCTTCTACCTTTTAATCCTGTGGCTGGCAGGATGTTGCAGGGGCAGTAATTTAATAAAAAGTATGCAGTTTATAAAGCAGCTGCTATTCTGTGTACTAAGCACATTTGCCAACCTTTTCAGGGAAATCTCCAAGCTGTTCTTGGAACTTGGCGATACTGCAGGGGGAAAAAAAAAGTTATATTTAATAACATTTCATCCTTTGGGTTCTGCAGCTAATAGTAGCCTAAATGGGAGCCGTGTCTGAAAACCATTTCTTTATGTGATTCAGAGAACCAGGACACTGCAATTACCCCGCGTATGAGATTTATGAAAACATTAATGCCTAACAAGAAGCAAACATCTCAATAAGTTATTTAATTTGAAGTTGCAGGCCTGGCGGCTGGTTCCTAACTCAGCCCTGCTGTCAGCCCACAGGCACTCGCTCGGAGGGGGGGTTGGGGGCAGGGCAAAGCGGAGCTGGGTTAGAATCACGTCCTCCTGACTCAGGAACCCACCCCTGCCAGGGCAACCTCGTTAGGTCTGTAACATGTGGCAGCCACATGATCTGCTGGATGAGAGACACACTTTTAGCCAAATTCACGTGCTACACGCCTTCCCTTTCTTTATTGCTCTCCCCCCACCCTGAACTGACATAAAAAGGAGAGTCACACACAAGCAGATGTCAGAACGACTGCCGTGCTCTGCCTCATCAACTGGAAAAGCCACCAATTGAATTACTCCCGACACCATTTCTGCGGATGGCAGATGTGGGGCGGGAGCCCGGGGTGGGGGCCGTCTATTTTCCTGTGTTCGGTGATAGCTGAAGCCTTAATTCAAAAACAAATTAAGTCCTTCAGCTGTCACTTGATTGTTCCCTCTGATCTTTGGGGATACATATCATTGCTCCTGCCTCGGATCTCTTCTCCTTTTTCTCGAAGCTTCCCCCCACCGTGTTTTTTTTCCTCTTTGCCCAGAACTCAACATTATTATTATTATTTTTTTTGATAAAAGCATGCATTATTTAGAGCCTGTCGCTTCCTGAAGTTCTTTAATTACAGAATTAAACCAAAGTAATGACAGTTTAATTTGTTCTTTCATTAATTGGGAGCGCTCGGGGCTGATGTGGAGTGCGAGCGTTTGGGAAGCGTTGAGGAGCGCGCGCCGAGTGATTGGATCATGAGTCATAATCACGGCTGTCGTTTATGGCTAGGTGCTTCTCCTGTACATTCTCAGTTTATCCTCCTGGCCACCTTGAGGAGGGGGGGTCCCGCTGCTCCGTCCCTCAGATCCCAGAAAGGGAGGACAGAGCCAAGTCCGCCCAGGCAGCTGGAGGGAGGGCCAGGCCCCTCTGCCACTGGGGCTAGCACCCCCCAGCCCAAGCCCCTGTCTGGTTCTTGGGCCCCAGCAGTGGTCTCAGTCCCATGAGGGCTGCCCCCATGAAGACCTGGGGTGGGCCTGAGAAGCTTGAACCCGTGCCTGGCCGAGTGCTGAGGCTGGACCCATGAAAAGGAAAGGTGAGCCAGGCAGGAGGGGGCCGATGCTCCACGGAGGCTGCTGAAGATTTTGTCGACTTTGAAAGTAGTGGCAGGGGGTGAGGAGAGGCCTGCTTACAAGCCCAGCCTGTCCCATTTGGTTTGTGGGTCAGGAAAGCCGCCGCAGGTAACCACGCTGGGCGCGTCGCTCTAAAGCCCATGGCGCGAGGTGGAGCCCAGCTGTGTGAAGCTCTGTCTGGCTTGGGCTCCCCTCCGGCCGGGGCCCGGCCCAGCCCTGCCTAGCTTAGGACAGGTCTCGTTGCCAGCCGAGGCTGAGGCCAGGGCAGCTGCCGAAGCCAAGACGGCGGTCCCAGGGCAGCTGCGTTTGCTTGGACATGCGTGGCCCAGGCCTCGTTCTCTGCACACTGACCCCAAGGGCCCGCCAGACTTTTGGACCGGTCTCTGCATCTCTGGATGTCCATCGTGCCTGCTTGGGTCCTGGGCCTCCAGGTGCTCTCCCGTGTGCAGCTGAGACGCCTGGCCTGGCCGGCCTACCAGAGGGAAGCGCTCATGCTGTGCCTTAACTGTTTTTAAGAGTCTGAAGCCCTGTTTGCTCCAACACCAGGACATTTTGGTGGCAGGTGGTAAAGGATGAGAGGGAGAACAGACAGCCGGCCGGCAGCGCCTGCCGTTGTACCTTCTACTCCATTACCGTAATTCTCTTTGAGCCTCCCTGCAGCTCTGGGAAGCAAGGGGGTGGCCCCATTTTCTAGCTGTGGACGTGGCGGCCCAGAGGTGGGGTTGCCTGCTCAGGACACGTTGATGGAAGGGCACCGCGGGGTTAGGGTTTGGGGTGTCCAAAGTTCCCTGTGGAATTGGCCTTCACGTCCCCGTAGCTTTCACCCTGATTTCCCCAGGCCGCCTGCTTGCTCTCAGGCCCCACAGGACGCAGAGCCCCGCCCCACGGCTGCCCGGGGAACACGGGAGCATGTGAATGCATTCTCTGCGGGGATGTCTAGATGAATTTAGGATGAGAGGATTCAGTTACACTTTATTATTGTTTGCCATTAAAAATCATGCAAATAAGCCACGGGGTAAGGCAACTTGTATTGTTTTGGACACCAGATTTACATGTTTACTGGAAGAAAAATGACACCAAGCGCCTTCAAGGTGGTAATAAGATTGCGCCTCAGAGTTTTCGCTTTGTTGGTCTTTATTTATAATTTATGCCACGACCACTTCCAGAAGAGGTTTTAAACTAGTTTATCATAAAAACTTAAAGCGTGACAAGAGGATCTTGAGGCTTACCATCGTCAGGATGAAAAGAAAGCTTAGCAGCGCTGTGGCTCGGGGGCGGGGGTGGGGGTGGCAAAACGTGCCGAAGCCGGCTGACCCAGCCCCGAAATCACTGGAGGCTTCCCCAGTTGCCAGAGCTGAAAGGGAGGCCTGCTGGGTGGCAGGCTTCTCATTTTTGGATTATCGGGGACCTCCCCTCCGCCTTTGTTCTCCAGTCCCCGGGTTGCCTTGTTGAGCTCCTGACTCCTCTCTGGGAAGGAGTGGGGTCGGAGTCCGGCTTGGACCATCTGGGCAGAGAGGGTCCAGGCGAGAAAGACACTGTGTTCCATCCTAACCTGAGTGTTGGAGGTGGTGCTGGGGAGCAGCCCCCTCGCCTCGGGGTGCACTTCTGACTTGGTAACAGGCCGCCTGGGTGATACCCGCCTTCAGGGGAAGGACTTTAGGTCGGCTGTCCCGGCCAAGGAGAAGGAGGCTCAGCCATGAGGATTTGGAACCCTTGGTTAACCGCTGCATGTGGCCCATCCCTGGCACTGTGCCTGCCCTGGGCCATCTTCCAGCTGGTGGGGTGGGAAGGAGCAGCCGGAGGCCCAATCAGAGAGTCCAGAGCGAAAGCAGGTTGGCGTGTACACCTGCTCCTGGGGTCCCCGGGGGTCTTCACAAATGGCACGGAGCCGCAGCAGGTACCCTGCCGACGTCGATGGTCAGCATCAGTAAAGATGCACATAGACTGTAACACACAGCACACAGCGCAGTTGTTTGCTCAGTCGCTCAGTCGTGTCCGACTCTTTGCGACCCCATGGACTATACTCACCCGGCTCCTCTGTCCATGGGATTCTCCAGGCAAGGATGTTAGAGTGAGTTGTCGTTTCCTTCCCCAGGGGATCTTCCCGACCCAGGGATCAAACCTGCGTCTCTTGAATCTCCTGCATTGGCAGGCGGATTCTTTACCATTTCGCCACCTGGGAAGCCCACACACCACAATAAAAGAACAGCTTGAAAGCTAAGCAGCAGTTGAGCTGCTTTCCTCTTTAAAAAAAAGCTAGAAGCCACGTGCCATATCCGGAAGCTCGTGAGCAAGAGTGTGGGAGAGACAGATTGACTAATGGCCAAATGGGCCTTCTGTAATCAGTACAGGCATTGCTGATCACACCCGGCTCTTGGGGGAACTGTTGTTCTCTGATGTATGAGTCCTTGTTGCTGTCAGCACAAGTGTAGGTAAAGGGATTTCTGGCTGCTAAACTCACAGCCAGGCAGCTTCTGTAAATTACAGGCTGTGTGACCACAAAAATCGTTGACTTAAGTGCTGCAGACTTATCATTATTATCCGATTATATAACTCTTCTTAATCCTTTAGAATGACTTGTTAAACCTTTATAGGTAAAATAATTTTGTGCTCATTGAAGTAATGTAATTATATAGACTAATGCAAAACTATTAGAAAAATTTGGGGGGCTCCATTTATAATACCACCTAATGCATTCCAGGTACAGTTTGTTAGGGAGTGATGAATTTTCAGCCTTCAAGAACCCCAGGCCTGGGCATGAGTTTGGACGCGGAGGGCTTGAGTTCACTGAAAGCTACCGGTGGCACTAGTAGTGAAGAACCTGCTTGCCAGTGAAGGAGACGCAGGAGACTCAGGTTCAGTTCCTGCGTCGGGAAGATCCCCTGGAGAAGGAAATGGGTGCCCACTCCAGAATTCTTGGCTGGAGAATCCCATGGGCAGAGGAGCCTTGTTGGGCTACAGTCCATGGGGTCGCGAAGAGTCGGACACGACTGAACGACTTAGCACAATGCATTCCAGGTACAGTTTGTTAGGGAGTGATGGCTATTCAATCCCCAAGAACCCCAAGCCTGGGCAAGAGATCGGGGCACTGAGGTTTTGAGTTAACTGAAAGCTACCAGAAACTGGTTAGTTGGTCCTTAGCTGGCCCTTTTAGAAGTAGGTAGACTTAGGGGTTGTTTCTGAGAAATGGACTCAGTTTCAGCTCAATTTAGTCGCTCAGTTGTGTCCGACTCTTTGCAACCCCATGAACTGCAGCACGCCAGGCCTCCCTGTCCATCACCAACTCCCGGAGTCCACCCAAACCCATGTCCATTGAGTCAGTGATGCCATCCAACCATCTCATCCTCTGTCATCCCCTTCTCCTCCTGCTCTCAATCTTGCCCAGCATCAGGGTCTTTTCCAATGAGTCAGCTGTTCGCATGAGGTGGCCAAAGTACTGGAGTTTCAGCTTTAGCATCAGTCCTTCCAATGAATATTCAGGACTGATCTCCTTTAGGATGGACTGGTTGGATCTGCTTGCAGTCCAAGGGACTCTCAACAGTCTTCTCCAACACCACAGTTCAAAAGCATCAATTCTTCGGCGCTCAGCTTTCTTCACAGTCCAACTCTCACATCCATACATGACCACTGGAAAAACCATAGCCTTGACTAGACGGACCTTTATTGACAAAGTAATGTCTCTACTTTTCAATATGCTATCTAGGTTGGTCATAACTTTCCTTCCAAGGACTAAGTGTCTTTTAATTTCATGGCTGCAGTCACCATCTGCAGTGATTTTGGAGCCCAGAAAAATAAAGTCAGCCACCATTTCCACTGTTTCCCCATCTATTTCCCATGAAGTGATGGGACTGGATGCCATGATCTTCGTTTTCTGAATGTTGAGCTTTAAGCCTACTTTTTCACTCTCCTCTTTCACTTTCATCAAGAGGCTGTTTAGTTCCTCTTCACTTTCTGCCATAAGGGTGGTGTCATCTGCATATCTGAGGTTATTGGTATTTCTCCTGGCAATCTTGATTCCAGCCTGTGCTTCCTCCAGCCCAGTGTTTCTCATGATGTACTCTGCATATAAATTAGGTAAGCAGGGTGACAATATATGGCCTTGATGTACTCCTTTTCCTATTTGGAACCACTGGAGACCCATAAATCTACTACGGTTTGACTTTGGCACCAGCCTGGAGATGTCACAGAGGCCATATCTGGGCACTGGGCAGCAGAGCTGGCTTCTGCTGCAGGTGGGCCTGGGAGCCTCCAGGGGGAGATGAGAGTTGTTCCTGTTGGGTGTCTCTGAGTTGAGCAGATCGAAACTTTCTCTTTGTCTCTCAGGAGGGATTTGAGGGTGTCTGGGCCCAGGGACTCAGCCTGCCACCCCTCCCCGCCTCCAGGTCCAAGCGCTCTGAGTTTGTTGATGCCTGGTGTGGTGCCATGGGGCGCAGCTGGGCAGGTGGGGGAGGTGGAGGAAGCCGGGCCTGCACAATGACATTTCTGTGGCCTAATGATTTTCAAAAACCATTTGCGAGATTGAGGTAATGTATTTCCCAGACTCAAGCAGTTTACTCCTTCCTACCGTGCTGAATCAGGCTGTTAAACCCTCTTGCTGTGTGCGTATAGCTATCAGCACCAGGGAAAAATGGTCAAGTTCAAGGCCCCTGCCATATCCGTGCTCGGCTCTTCTGGAATTGATGAGTAACTGCACTTTTGAAAATGAAGTTTTTAAGAACATTGGAAAATGTTAAGTGAGGAAAGCAGGATGCCAAATTATATATTCAGCAGGATCTCAGGAGAAAGCAGGTACACAGAGAAAAAGACGGCGCAGATGGCGCCTGCAGGTCCCCGGCAGCTCCACCGTCCGAGGGCAGGGAGCAGACCCAGCGCCCCCTTCTGCTCTTTCCCAGCCCCTCACCCACTGTCCACTGCCCCGGGTTGGGCACCCAGAGAGGAGCGCGTGGAATTTGGCTCGGGGGCTGTCACTTGTGCACTGGCTTAATATAACCTGGGCCACTCTCTTCATACCTAGAACCTCAGTCTCTTCACCTGTAAAGGGGCCCAGTTGCGTCCACCTCAAGGGGGCTGCTGTGGAGACTCTATTATCTGACTCAGCACTTGGCAGTGTGGGGCCATGGAGGTCTAAAGAAATGACAGCTCTTGTGGGGGTTAGCATACAAGTGCATGTGTGTGTCTATCAAAAGCTGCAAGACGAGGTAAATCACAGGGGAGAGGAATAACGACGGAAAATGGGAAAGCAGTGGAGTCCTTCTGGCCACACAACTCCTCCACTGACCGCTCCGTCCTGACCATGCTGACTGCTCTTGTCTTCAGGAAAGAGGAAGCTGGGTGGCAGTCGATGGCGCAAGGTGCATCCAGCCCTCCCAGAGGGGCAGCATGGAGCATGATGGAAACATCTGTGGGGATTTTACCCCTGGTAGTCAGGAGGGCTTCCTGGAGGAACGAACATCTAAGCTGAGACCAGAAGAAAATGTGGGGGCCAGTTGGTGGAGAGGGAGGAATTCACTTCAAGCAGAAGGAGGTGGGGCTGCGTGTGTAAAGCCACAGGTGGCAAAGGGCAGGGTGGGTTTGGGAAGCCTCAATGTAAGGTCATGTATAGGTGAGGTGGTGGTGGGAGGTGAGGCTGGCGGTGAGTGTGGGTCTCAGGTCAGCTGAAGGCTTCCCTGCTAGACGGGGATCCGCTTACAAACCCCACTGAGTCCCTGAGTGTGTCTGGCAGGAGCCCACAGCCAGACAAGGCCTTTTGGCCAGAAGGCACCAGGTGTACCTTCTTGCTGGCTTTTTGGATGAGTTCTAGGGTTAGAGGCCCGCGTTCTTTTGAGAAGTCTTAACGAAAATGACCACCCCACTCAGGGAGGCTAGCGAGAACTGTGGCTTTGGTGGGCAGTGTGGGCCTGACGGAGCCGCCCACAGGACTGCCCTGAAAGCCCTTTTTGGGGAGTGGAGACAGCCTGGCGCTGGCCTGTGGTGGTTGCCATGGCAGCAGGACCCAAGTGACCCTCACTTTCCTAGAGTGATCTCCCCTGTCATGGGGACGTGCTCTGGCTGGCTGTCAGGTGGGGGGAGTCATCGTGGCTGAGTCTCTGAGCAGGTGCTCAGGAGGCGCTCTGCCGGGACAGGAGTGTGTGTGTGACAGCCCAGGACACAGGGGCCCCCAGGCCGGGCCCGCAGGAGGGTTCGGTTGGAGCTGGGTCAGACCGCACTCTCAGGGAGCCCTCTCAGTGACTGCTGGGGGCACCCCGGCCCGACCTGGGGGTGAGCTGGCCCCTCACGCCCACTCAGGTGGTGGGTGTCCCCGCTCCCTGCCCCTGCCATCACTCCGTCCTCCCCATTGCTCCTCCAGCGGTGCCCCCTCTGCCTGCAGCAGCCCAGCTGCTTTCCTCGCTGCCGCTCGGATCGCCCCCGAGGCCCTGGCGCCCCCTCTCCTGTATGATGCCCGGTGTGCCCTTTGCCCTGGCAGACGTCCTCATCACCAGTCTCCCGCAGTATTCTGGCCTCCTGTGCCTTAGCCCGAGTGTTCTTTCGGAAGGAAAATCTTGACTATTACTTTGCTCTCCTAGGTTTAACCCTTTCAGCTGCCCCCCTCCCCCCGCCATCTTTCATGGAGGGAGACAGCTCTGAAGTTCTCCGATCTCTTTTTCCCCACTCCTGTCTCGTGTCCATCCTCACGGGCTCCTGGTCCCCTTCAGGCCGGCTCTTCCCCGACCTCCTGCCTCCCGCCTTGCTCAGAAGCCTGCCCACCTCCCCAGTTGAAATTAAGCTTCACCTCTTTTACTTATTTATCTAACTTTGTTTATTTAACTTTTGGCCGTGCTGGGTCTTTGTTGCTGGGCGTGGGCTTTCTCTGGTTGCGGTGAGCGAGGGCTGCTCTTTGTTGCGGTGCCCAGGCTCTAGGGTGCACGGGCTTCAGTCCTGTGGCGTGTGGGCTTAGTTGCTCTGTGGCATGTGGGGTCTTCCTGGGCCAGGGATCAAACCTGGGTCCCCTGCATTGCAAGGCGGATTCTTAACCACTGGACCACCAGGGCAGCCCCATTCACCGGCTCCAGTTATTTCACAGAGGCCAGCTCTTTCCTCTCATGGTGTCTCCACTGGTGCTACCTGTTTATACGTTGGCGTAATATCTCCCCTTCCATCAGACTGTTGTGAGCCCTTTTGTTTCCCAGAGATTCAGTCAGCGAGTGATGTCCTTGGCACATAGTGGACCCTGAGTAAATGTCTGTGGAATAAACCCGATGAATGACTGACAGTTGCCCAATCTTTCCAAGGCTGTGTTTGCACACTGTTGAAATGGAGAGAACATCCCCCGCTGACCTCCTGGGTCTGCATGAGGATCATGTGAAGCCATAACGTGGAGTGTGATGCACCAAAGTTAAAATATAATGTCATGACTCCTTCTGACCAGGTCAGAGCGATTGAAGGCAGGAGGAGAAGGGGATGACAGAGGATGAGATGGTTAGATGGCATCACTGACGGACATGAGTTTGAGCAAGCTCCAGGAGTCGGTAATGGAGAGGGAAGCCTGGCGTGCTGTAGTTCATGGGTCGCAAAGAGTCGGACATGATTGAGTGACTGAACTGAACTGAACAAGGTCATACCCTCCACGTCCCCCCTCCAATTTTTGAGCGAGTACTTCTTAGGATAAAAAGATCGGGGAGCAGGGTGAAGCCCCATTTGGTGATCTGCATTGAGAGTGGGCACAGCAGAGAGGTGAGAGCCCTGCGGCTCAAGGGCAGATGTGACCCTCAGCCTGGAAGGGTCTCCGAGTGCCCTTCCCGGTGCCTTCTGGTGTGGACTGAAGGAGCACCTGGCGGTGCCTAAGTGAGCTCCAGCCTGGGACCTAGAGCATTCCCCCTGCTGGTGGGCTGCGTTGGTGCCTGGGAGCTGTGAAGAGCGGGGGAGGGTTGAGGAGACCAGATGGGCTTTCCAGGAGAGAAAACAGGTGGTGTTAGAAGCCCGCTATCAACAAAATTAACGTTGACTTCTGGAAAAATCTACAAGGGGTTTGTGAGAGAACTCTTGGTTGCAAGAGACAGAATACTCAGTTCCTAGTAACTTAAAGCAAAAAAAAAGTGAACCCATTGGTCTAGGGGTGAAAAGGCTGAGGACCGTGCAGCTTCTGGTGTGGCTGTCCTCGCGGTCAGATGTCCTTGTGTCTTGGTCCCACCTCTGTCCCTCTTGGCTACCCCTGTGGTGACCCCCTTTCAGCTCCGGCTCCCAGCCATTCTTTCATTCATCTGCTTTGCAGCCCAGCTGGTGAGGAAGTGCCTCTTCCCCTCTCCTGCCTGCTGCAGACCGGGGCTGGCACCTCATGGCCTCGGGTTGGCCAGGCCTGGGTGACGTGTCCTTCATAGGAGCTCTGAGCCAGTAACACACTGACTGCGTGGGGCTCGGATGGTTCTCCAAGGAAGGAGGTGAATGGACACCGGGCAGCCAGTAGAAACCACGGCACTGCAGGACTAAAAAGCAGTTGTGTGCTTGCCAGGAGCCAGCATGCATTCCCCCCAAACCATTCACTCTTTTCTGAGTTCTTAGACTCACAGGATCTGTTTGTACTGAAGCTAGAGCCAGTGTGTGTCTTGATTTGGAAAGGCACCTCTCACTCCCAGGGCACAGGGCTTTAGAACCTTGGTGATTCCATCTCATCCTTGTTTTGCAGAAGAGCTGGAACCCCAGGTCCTCCTGGTGGCAGAGAATCTCTGGCTCATTCTGTGAGTATGGAGAGGGGGGGGTGTCTGCCACGTGATACAGTCCAACTGGATGACCATGACTTGTTGAAAATAGCACCCATCTCAAAGAATTAATGATTTACTCCTAGAGATGGGAGGGGTTTCTCATGATCAAAGGCCGTTAAGCTTAGCATTCTTCTGTTCCACAGTTTAATAATAAATTGTGTAACATCACAGAAATGCGGTCTGCTTGTCCAGGCTATTGTGTTCAGTCACTAAGTCGTGTCCGACTCTGTGACCCCATGAACTGCAGCATGCCAGGCTCCCCTGTCCTTCACCGTCTCTCAGAGCTTGCTCAAACTCATGTCCATTGAATCGGTGATGCTATCCAGTCTCATCCTCTGTTGCTTCCTTCTCCTCCTGCTCTCAATCATTCCCAGCATCCGGGTCTTTTCTAATGAACTGACTCTTTGCATCAGGTGGCCAAAGTATTGGAGCTTCAGCTTCAGCATTGGTCCTATAGATACGTAAAACCTAGGATGGCCATTCTTCCATTCATCTATACATTTGTCCATCCATCTGTCCCTCACCCATCCGTCCCTAAAGGGCTGTCAATGGGAAGAGGGGTCAGTCTGGCCTTGTGTTGTGTTAGTCCAGAGAGCAGGGTGAGGAGCTGTGGATGGGAGCGTGTTGTAGGTGAGAGGTGGATGAGCAGTGGTGGTTGAACCTGAAGGCTCTGCAGTCAGTCGGCCTGAGTCTGATTCCCTGTTCCACCTCTCGCCCTGTGACCAGGGTAGATAACCTCCCTCTGCTTCAGGTTTGTCGTCTGTCAGATGATGTTTATGATAATACCTACCTTGTACTTCAGTTCAGTTCAGTCGCTCAGTCGTGTCCGACTCTTTGCGACCCCATGAATCGCAGCACGCCAGGCCTCCCTGTTCATCACCATCTCCTGGAGTTCACTCAGACTCACGTCCATCGAGTCCGTGATGCCATCCAGCCATCTCATCCTGGGTCGTCCCCTTCTCCTCCTGCCCCCAATCCCTCCCAGCATCACAGTCTTTTCCAATGAGTCAACTCTTCTCATGAGAGTTGTACTTGTACTTAGTGGTAAGGATTGAGTTAATTCTTGCCCTTAGAAGCATTTTATTTATTTATTTATATTTTGGTGACTGCTGAATGCGTGATTATTGTTACCTGGAGGTGGGAGGTGAGGTGGTATTTTGTCTCAGAATAATTTCCAAGATCGCAGTACTCTCAGAAGGGGCTTTGGCACCTCCTGGAGCCTGCGCTCCCCACCGTTGGCCAGGCAGCACCCCCCTGCTGGGGACCCTGCAGGCCGCCGAGGGCTCATCCCCACTCTGCCAGGAGGGTGGCACCAATGGCCTCCAGAGTCTCCATCTCCCACTGTCCGCGCATCCCTCAGCAACCTCTGTGAGATGTCTTGCTCTTAATCCTTTTTACCCAAAGAAAACTCTTTTTTGCCCTTTTATATCTTCTGTTGACATTTAAAACTCCTTCCCTTTGTTCTGACCTTATTGAATAGAGAGCATAATTTCTTGGAATTCTCTGTATAATGAATGCTCGTGTACTTACAGATTCTGGTCAAGATTCTCCTCAACCTTTACTTTGAGGGAACTTGCATCATTTGGTACAGAAAAAATTTTAGGAAGTCTTCAGAAGGATGGTGTAAGATGAAAATGCTGCCTTAGCTCTCACTGTTTCTGCAGATGTGAACCCCTTGTAATACACATACCAGCCGAGTAACCCTGCTCCTAGAGATTGCATTGAAATTGGTTCAGACTCCTCTAATTGCATATGGTAGGAATGCTGCAGGCTTCTCAGGCTCTCTACAAGTTTTCCTGAAGCTGACAGGGTGGGGAGATCTGTGTGGGTGGGACTATCTCCTCAAATCATTCCTGGCTCCGCTTTCATGCCTGCAGTAGATGACATCAGCTTGTACATCACACCGGCCTGCTCTGTCATCTCTGTGCCACAGTGGCTCACGTGCAGGACAAATGGTCCAATCGTCTCACTATTCTAAATACTCCTACCAGGATTCAGGATGTAGGGAGATTTTGACTGAAGTACTGGGGCAAAGAAGTATGTATATGTCGGCTATGAGGGTGGAGGGGAAGAAACAGGGTGGGGTATTACTCTGTTTCTGCAAACTAGATGCTCAAAATTGAATATTAGATTTGATTTCCAGTAGCAAAGCAGCAGTTCCCATCAGACTAACTTTCCCGCAGCTGACAATTATAAACTGAACAAAAACACAACGAACTGCCTAAAGGTATTGGAGAGCAGCAAAAAGCAAGTGGACCGAGAAGGGAGCCTCCCCTTAGAAGAGGGGAATGGAACTGGGTGAATTTCCTGCTTCGTGTTTTTCTGCAGGAGACCAGGCTCCAGTCTGTACCAGGCAGAGCAGCTAAAATTCAGATAGAAAACCTGCAGTGTTACTGACTTGAAGAGCCAGAGGACATAATTTGGGGGCAACCAGAGCAGCTAGAGAGTGAGGAGGGAAATCTCGGAAAAGAAGGAGTCAGAGGGGAAGCCACAAGTTCTGCATATAGACTCGACCCGAATCTCTGATGACGCCTGAGTCCACGGATGGGGCAGATTCCAAGAAGCTCAGCTCGTACTAAGAGAACTGAACAGAAGTTTCTACTGCTGCACGCAACAGAGGAGACAGAGTTTGAAATTTGACTAGAGGCAAGTTAGCTCCCTGTTTAAAAAAAAATTTAAGTTGATGTTCTTCAGAGAAACATAACAGAATCCAGAACTTATACAATATAAATTTTGTATTAATAATATCTAGTGTGTGTTAGTTACGTAGCCATGTTTGACTCTTTGTGACCCTATGGACTGTAGCCCACTAGGCCCCTCTATTCATGGAATTCTCCAGGCAAGAATACTGGAGTGGGTTGCCATCCCCTTCTCCAGGGGATCTTCTCAATCCAGGTCTCCTGAATTGCAGGCAGATTGTTTACCATCTGAGCCACCAGAGAAGCCCAATAATCCCTAGTATTTCACTCCAAAGTACTCAATATAGTAGGAAATAGGAAAAGGGGACCTATATTCAAGAGAAAGGGCTTCTCTCCAAGATAATCCCAGTGTTGAAATTAGCAGACAGTTGTTTTAAAACAGTTGTGACAATGCTCAGAGACACAAAGGAAAATATAGTCACAGTGAGTAAAAAAATAGGAAATCTCTGTATAGAAATAGAAACTTATAAGGGGACAAAAAGTCTAGAACTGAAAAATATAGTAGTGTCTGAAATAAAGAGTGTGTGCTTTGGACTCTATTGCAGAATGGAGAGGACGGAAGAAGGAGCCAGTGAATCTGGAAATAAGAGTAATAGAAATTATTCAAACTGAAAGCAGAGAAAAAGAATAGAGGGAAAAAGGAATAGATATTCAGGGATCTCTGGACAATAGCCAGAGGTATTTGTGTAATATATAAGAGGATGAGATGCTTGGATGGCATCACTGACTCAATGGACATGAGTGTGGGTGGACTCCGGGAGTTGGTGATGGACAAGGAGGACTGGCGTGCTGTGGTTCATGGGGTCGCAAAGAGTCAGACACGACTGAGCGACTGAACTGAACTGAATAGTGTATGTGTAATATATAGTAGTATTTGTACATGCACTGTTGTTGTTCAGTTGCTAAGTCATATCCAACTCTTTGTGACCCTATGAACTGCAGCACACCAGGCTTCTGTTCGCTGTCCTTCACTATCTGCCAGAGTTGGCTCAAACTCATGTCCGTTGAGTCAGTGATGCCATCCAATCATCTCATCTTGTGTCACCTCCTTCTCCTCCTACCCTCAATCTTTCTCAGCGTCAGGGTCTTTTCTAATGAGTCGGCTCTTTGCATCAGGCAGCCAAAGTATTGGAGCTTCAGCTTCAGCATCCGTCCTTCTAGTGAATATTCAGGGTTGATTTCCTTTAGGATTGACTGGTTTAATCTCCTTGCTGTTCAAGGGACTCTCAAGAGTCTCCTCCAGCACCACAGTTTGAAAGCATCAATTCTTCAGTGCTCAGACTTCTTTGTTGTCCAACTCTCACATCCATACATGACTATTGGGAAAATCATAGCTCTGGCTATACGGACCTGTGTTGGCAAAGTGATGTTTCTGCTTTTTAGTATGTTGTCTAGGTTTGTCACAGGTTTTCTTCCAAGGAGCGAGCATCTTTTAATTTCGTACCTTTAGTCACTGTCCACAGTGATTTTGGACCCTAAGAAAATAAAATCTGTCACCGTTTCTACCTTTTACCCGTTTGCCATGCAGTGATGGGACCAGATGCCATGATCTTCGGTTTTTTTTGAATGTTGAGTTTTAAGCCAGTTTTTTCACTCTCCTCTTTCACCTTCATCAAGATGCTCTTTGGTTCCTCTTTGCTTTCTGTCATTAGAGTTGAATCATCTGCATATCGGAGGTTGTTGATATTTCTCCTGGCACTCTTGATTCCAGCTTGTGGGCTCATCTAGCCCAGCATTTTGAATGATGTACTCTGCATTTAAGTTAAATAAGCAGGGTGACGATATACGGCCTTGACGTACTCCTTTCCCAGTTTGAAACCAGTCCGTTGTTCTGTGTCTGGTTCTAACTGTCGCTTCCTAATTGGTGTCAAAGATGAGAGAGAGTGGGGAAGAAAAAGCTCTTCAAAGAAATAATGCCTAAAACCTCACCAAATTTGGTGAAAATATGTACATTTCCAGATTCAAAAGAAAAGGAAAGCCAAACCCTGCAGATCCCAAATGAGACAAATGTAAAGGCAATCACACTGTGACCTGGCGTAGTTAAGCTTCTGGAAACCAAAGATAAAGAGGAAAATCTCAGAAGTAGCCCGAGAAAAATGAATGTCGTGTGGAAAGGAATAATGATATAAAAAAATATATACTGACTTCTTATCAGAAATAGTGGAGTTCAGAGACAGTGGAATGGCACCTTTAGAGTGCCATTAAAAACATTTCAACTCATGATTCTGTATCCTTCAAGAATGAAGGTGAAATAAAGACATTTTCAGATGAATGAAAAGTAGGCGAGAATTTGTTGAGCAGGTGTGCTCTGCAGAAATGTTAAGGAAGTTCTTTAGGACAGAGAATATGGTATCAGATAGAAACTCATATCTCTAGGAAGAATTGAAGAGGCTGTAAATGGTGAATATGTGGGAAGATATAAAAGGCTGTGTTTTCCTCTTACATTAAAAAAATACACGACTGTTTAAAGCAAACATTATCACATTACATTGTGGGTTTATAACATGTGGGTGTAATACATAACATGTGGGTGTATAGCATAAAGGATAGGGGATTAAGAAAAGATATTTATGGTTGCAAGCTTCTTATATTTTATGTAAACTGGTACAGTTTAACTCTAAGATGACTTTAAAATATTAAGCATGTGTAAAAAATGTTGAGGCATAGCTCAAAGGAGGAAAAGAGGAATAAAGCACAGGTGAAAACAGAAAAAAAAAAAGAGCAGAGTGATAGGTGTAAATCTGCTCATATTAACAATTACACTCTCTGTATAGCAATTAAATGCTACACTTAAAGGAGATTGTCAGGGGGCTTCCTCGGTAGTCCAGTGTTGAGACTTCACCTTCCAGCGCAGGGGGTGTGGGTTCAGTCCCTGGCAGGGAGCTAAGATGCCATACGCCTGTCAGCCAAGAAAACATAAAATAGAAGTAATATTGTAAAAAATTATTTCAATAAAGACTTAAAAAATGGTCCACATTAAAATTTTAAGATTAAAAAAAAATCTTCAAAAAGGAGATTGTTAGAATGGATATGAAAGCAAGACTAAATTGTATACTGTGGGCAAGAGGTGTACTTCAAACAAAAGAGAAAGAAGCTAAAAGTAAATGCATGGGATTAAAGGGATATCGTCCAAATAGTAAGCTTAAGAAGACTGAAAGTATTGTAATATTGAACCATAAAACAGGCTTCAAGACAAAAGGTATTAGCAGAGATAAGGGGGACTTTTCATAATGATAAAAGGATCAATTCATCAGGAAGACATAGCAATCTCTACCTAATAACAGAGCTTCAAAATACATGAAGATGTTTTCACAGAATTAAAGGGAGAATAAACAAATCTATAGTCATAGTTGGATATTATAACAAGTAATTGGATATTATCTCCAAGTAATTGACAGAACAACTAGACAGATCAATAAAGACAGAAGATCTGAATAACACTGTCAGCTATCTTAACTAAAGTTTAGGGAACGCTATACATAAAGTTCAGGGTATGGATGTTTTTCAAATGCAAATAGTACTTCTCTAAGGTAGGGCATGAGCTATGATGTAAAGCAAATCTCAATACATTTAAAAGGGTTTAAACAATAGCCTAGTCTCCGATCACAATGGAATTAAATTTTTAATAAATAATAATGACTGAAAAATAAAAAAAATAACTCCACAAACATTTGACCATTAAATCACACACTTCTAAATAACTTATGAGAACTTATGCTTTTGGCAGAGATGGAGTAATATGGGGCCAGATTTATGCTTCAGGCTTAAAGAATAACAGAGGAGATGTAAGGGAACAGTGATTTTCAGATAGTGAACACCAGGTACTGTAGACAGTGGTCCCTGAGAGAGGAAAAATGACATGGTCCTGGAGATTGTTTCAGGCTACTGCCAGGTGAGAGTTTCTGGCCTGTAGCACAGGGAGGAGACACCCAGACAGGTCCCAGTGATCTGCCTGAGTTGAGGAGGCAGAGCTGGAATCCAGGAACGCCACGGCAGCTAGTGTTCTCAAAATAGAGAATCAGGCATTAGAGTGCTCCCCGGGGCGAGAGGGGGTGCTCCAGAGATCTGTAGGAGCTTCCCTCAACATCTTCAGGGAAATACTGATCAGTACATGTGTATGAGGAAGCTCCCCCAGGTGAGGAAAGAGCCACTTGAAAGGAATAAGATGAACAATCCCCAGAGCTCACAGGACCATGAATATTTCATATTCCTATAAGCCAGAGTGGGAAATCCTTGTAATTCACAAGGGTATTGCCTTAGGAGTGAAGTAAAACAGCCCTAAATAAATGCTGCTGTGGTTCCTCCTATCAAAGCTTAGAGACTATCATTAAATAGTTCAAGAAGTGAACATTTTCCAAGTAATCTAATTGTGTCCCAGAACAAACCTTAAGAGTATTATAGGAAAAAAAAAAAAAAATCCACCAAAGTAAAATTCATGGTGTCTTGCTTCTGAACAAAGATTAGAAGGCATGTGAAAGAATTAGAAAAATCTGAACCATGATGAGAAGAAAAATGAAAAATAGAAACACACCCACAAATGTCACAGATGACACAAATAGTAAATAAGAATGTGGCACCGACTTTTATAAATATGCCCCATATATATGCAAAGAAGTAGAGAAAAGCTTGAGCATGTAAAGGAAGATAGAAGAAAAATCCAAATCAAACTCTAGAGATGAAAAGTGTTTTGGATGAAAAATAAACTAGATGTAATTATTTGCAAATCATTAACTGTAAAATAAGAGGTTAGCAAATTTGAAAACCAGAAACTATCTAAAGTGGAACACAGATAGTAAGAAGTTTGGGAGAAAAATAAGCAGAGCATCAGTGAACTGTGAGACAACTTCATGCTTACCCAATATACATGAAATCAGAGTCTTCAGAAGAAGGGAGAGCAGAACAAATTATTTAAATAAATAATGGCTAAAAGTTTTTCAAATCTGATGAAAAATTAGAAATCCATGTAACCAAAACCTCAGTGAATCTCAACTTATAATGATAAAGGGTTCAGCTACACGAGGTGCTTAACATTAGGGGCATAAATATGTATACGCCTACATCATGAGAAACGCTGGACTGGAAGAAACACAAGCTGGAATCAAGATTGCCAGGAGAAATATCAGTAACCTCAGATATGCAGATGACACCACCCTTATGGCAGAAAGTGAAGAGGAACTAAAAAGCCTCTTGATGAAAGTGAAAGAGGAGAGTGAAAAAGTTGGCTTAAAGCTCAACATTCAGAAAACGAAGATCATGGCATCCAGTCCCATCACTTCATGGGAAATAGATGGGGAAACAGTGGAAACAGTGTCAGACTTTATTTTTTGGGGCTCCAAAATCACTGCAGATGGTGACTGCAGCCATGAAATTAAAAGATGCTTACTCCTTGGAAGAAAAGTTATGACCAACCTAGATAGCATATTCAAAAGCAGAGACATTACTTTGCCGACTAAGGTCCGTCTAGTCAAGGCTATGGTTTTTTCAGTGGTCATGTATGGATGTGAGAGTTGGACTGTGAAGAAGGCTGAGCGCCGAAGAATTGATGCTTTTGAACTGTGGTGTTGGAGAAGACTCTTAAGAGTCCCTTGGACTGCAAGGAGATCCAAGCAGTCCATTCTGAAGGAGATCAGCCCTGGGATTTCTTTGGAGGGAATGATGCTAAAGCTGAAACTCCAGTACTTTGGCCACCTCATGTGAAGAGTTGACTCATTGGAAAAGACTCTGATGCTGGGAGGGATTGGGGGCAGGAGGAGAAGGGGACGACAGAGGATGAGATGGCTGGATGGCATCACGGACTCAATGGACGTGAGTCTGAGTGAACTCCGGGAGATGGTGATGGACAGGGAGGCCTGGCAGGCTGCGATTCATGGGGTCGCCAAGAGTCGGACACGACTGAGTGACTGAACTGAACTGAACTGAATAAGAGTTTTAAAATTCATGAAGCAAAACTGATAGAAATGTGTGAAGAGTCAATCATATCCACAATTACAGTTGGAACTTTCAACACCCTTTTCTCAATAATCAATAGATCAAGTAGGCAGAAAATCGTAAAGGTATAGAAAACTTGAACAACGCTATCACTCAACTTGGTCGAATTGACACTGATAGAATACTCCGTGTAACAGCAGAGTACACATTGTTTTCAAGTGTACATGGAATGTTTACCAAGATAGACCATATTATAGGCCATAAAACAAGGCTCTCAGTAAATTCAGAAGGATTGAAATTATTCAAAGTACATTATCTAATGATGATAGGACTAAATTAAAAATCAATAACATATTCCAAATATTTGGAAACTAAACAGCACATTTGTAAATAATCTCTGAGTCCCAGGAGAAGCTGATAGGAATATTAGAAAACATTTTGAACCAAATGCAAATGAAAACGCAATGTATAAAATTTTGTGGACTGTAGCTAGAGCAGTTCTCAGATGGTAATTTATAGCATTAATGCCTGTATTAATAAAGAAGAAAAGTTCAAATCAATGGTCTTAGCTCCCACTTTAAGACATATGGAAAAAGAAAATTCAACCCAAAATAAACAAAAGAAAGGCGATAAAGATAGAGCAGAAATAATTCAGATAGAACACAGATAAATAGTAAAGTCAGTGAAATAAAAAACTGGTTCCTTGCAATCAACGAAAGTGATAAAACTTTAACCACTCATCAGGAATAAAAAAGATACAAATTACCAATATTAGGAATGAGAGAAGTGACTTAATTACAAATTCTGAAGATATTAAGAGAGTACTAAGGTAATGTTGGGCTTCTCTGGTGGCTCAGTGGTAAAGAATCCACCTGTCAATGCAGGAGGCATGGGTTTCATCCCTGAGTTAAGAAGATCCCCTGAGAAAGGACATAGCAACCCACTCCAATATTCTTGTCTGGGAAATCCCACGGACAGAGGAGCCTGGTGGGCTATAGTCCATGGTGCTGCAAGAGTTAGACATGAGTTAGCAACTAAACAACAAGAACAAAGGTAATGTTATGATCAACTTTCTGGCAAGGAATTCTGCAACTTAGATGACCTGGATAAACCCCTTAAGAGAGTCAGACACTTAAAGCTCACCGACAAAATTAGATAACTCCCAAAGCCTTGTCTCTATTAAAGAAATTGAATTCCTATTTAAAACCCTTCCCATAAAGAAAACTGTATGCCCCAAAACTTCACTAGTGAATTTTGCCAAATATTTAAGGAAGAAGTAGTAGCAATTTGTTGTGAGTTGAATTGTGTCTCTCTCAAAATTTGTATTTTGAAGTCTTAACCCTCCAGTGGCTCAGAATATGTCATTATTGAAAGATAGGATTTTTATACAGATAATCAAGTTAAAATGAAATCTTCAGAATGGACCCTAACCCAGTATGACTTACGTCTTCATTAAAGGGGAATATTTGGAGACAGGCATAGAAGGAGAAACAGCGTATGAACATGAAGACAGCCATCTGCAAGTCAAGAAGAGAGGTCTGGAACAGATCTTTTCCTCACTGCCTGTGGGAGCAACCAGTCCTGCCCTGATTTCAGGCTTTTGGCTTCCAGAACTGTGAGATAGTACATATCTATCTATCTACCACCCAGTTTGTGGTACTTTGTTACAGCAGCCCTAGAAAATTAACACATAATTCTACTCAAACTCTTCCAGGAAATAAAAGAAGAGGAAACATTTTCCAGCTTGTTCTATGAGGCTACCCTGGTACCAAACCAAGAGAAGAAAGTGATAGGCTACTATCCCTCATGAACATGGATATAAAAATTTTAAATAAAATTTAGCAAATCAATCCTACATACATCCCTTCACTTTAAGCAAACTAGAAATAGAAGATAATTTTTCCAAACTGTTAAGGCACATTTATGAAAACATCACCTCTAGCATCTTTTTTGTTGTTTTCTTTTTTTTTATTGTATTTGTTTTTAATTGAATGATGATTGCTTTACGATATTGGCTGGATTTCTGTCATACATCAACATGAGTTAACCACAGGTGTACATATGTCCCCCTCCCTCTTGAATCTCCTTCCCACCTCCCACCCATTCCTACCCCTACCTCTAACATCTTATTTAACTATAAAGAGTGATTGCTTTCCCCATAGTGTCAGGAACAAGACGGGGGTGTTCACTCATGCCACATCTATTCAGCATTGTTCTGGAGATTATAGCCTGTGCAATAAGGCAAGAAAAAGAAATAAATGATATCTAGATTGGAAAAGAAGAAGTGAAATTATTTTTGTTCACCTACATGATTGTTCATGTAGAAAATTCTACTGAGTGTTCAGAAAAAGATTCTAGGGCTAATAGTTTAGCAAGTTTGCAGAATTCAAGGTCAATATACAAAAATTAATTGTATTTCTGCCTATTAGAAAAGAACCTGAAATGAAAAAATTTCAAATACCGTGTATAATGTCATCCAAACATGAAATTAATAGGGATAAATTTGACAAAAGATGTCTAAGATTTTTTTTTTATCAGAAAACTCTAAACCATTGCTTAGATGATTCCTGGGTTGGGAGAATTCCCTGGAGAAGGAAATGGCAACCCACTCCAGTATTTTTGCCTGGAGAATACCATGGACAAAGGAGCCTGGTGGGCTATAGTCTGCTGGGTTGCAAGAGTCAGACATGACTTAGTGACTAAACAGCAGCAAGATAAATTAACTAAAAGGAGCCATATATCCTGTTCACGGATCAGAAGACTCAGTGTTGTTAAGTCATCTCCCCAAATTAGTTGGTGGATTCAGCACAATCCCAGCCCTTGAACACACTTACCCTGAAGGATTCCCAAAGCTTTTGCCAGTAAATGGCATGGTGAAGGCTTGGTCACTGACTGCACAGGAATTTGCTAAGCTGTGCAAGCCTGATGGTGGTCTCTCAAATGATATCCTGGAGGGCAGCAAGGGCTGTCAAGGATGGACTGGAGGCCAGGAGCTGGGGCTGAAAACCAGGAAGAGCCACAAGGCAGGAGCTGGCAGGACCAGGCCAAACGAAGATTCACCCGGAAGTCTGAAACTGTGGTCTCCAGGTGGTGGGAGGATGGCAGATTCTTATTTTTTTCTTTGTGTTTCCTCTCTCTCTCTCTCTCTCTTTTTTTTAAATTTCACAGAACACAACTATTTCCAATGTCATCAGAGAAACAGCAGTCCTATTGTTGATTCCTACGGGGTTTTCCTTTCAGTACTTTTGTAGAATTTGGGTATTTTTAAATGGAGATTGTATTTGTTTTATAACAAAGAACAAAAGGCAGGCAGACAGACCGAAAGAACATGACCTGTGGCTGAAGCAATCGGTTTCGAGAGACTAGGGGGAGCTCCTGGTGGGGCCACATCTCAGGAACCAGGAGACGGAAACCCCAGGAAATGTGGGATGAGAAAGCTACAGCACATTTCACTTGTCATATTCTCTCTAAATCTGACTATCGTTGGACACATAGAATGTCTGCAGTTAATACATCAAGTCATCTTAGCACATTTGACAGAAGCCTTAACTCCTTAATTCCACGGAGGTAGATTGGGATCTCTTAATTACTTAATTGAAGAAAGGTACACATGTCAGGCTGCTGCGGTGTTTGGGAATTAATCTTTAAAACTTGACAGTGAACATTAAATTCAATTAGGGAGAGCGATTAGCAAAGATTCTTCTCTCCTTCACTCCGGGTACCTTGAGAAGCGGCTGACTGGTCTGCATTGATTCTGATGCTATCGCTGTGTATATATCAACCAGGAGAGCCGAGTACGCATTTTTCACTTGGGAGGGAAGTTGTTGGGCAGTTTAGGGACGGATGGATTTCCTGAAATGTGTTTCCACGACTGGTTCAGGAGGCGGTGGCCGAGAAATCAGGCCTCTCTGGTCGCTGATTTGGCCTTGGCATCACAGAGTTCAGAGTCTCTTCTCTCTTTGATTGGGATTCCCATCTACCCTCTCCTCCTCCTCCTTCCCCTCCCTCCCGCTCCAGCGTCTGGTACTCAGGAGATGTTTGTTGAATGAATAAGTAAATGAATGCATTTAATAGATGGGAGCATTTGGGCACATTTGCTGTAGAGCACATTCATTTTCTGACCCTCTCTCTGCCTCTCTTTAGGGGAAATACAGCGTAGTATTTACAGCTCCCTTCCCCCAGCCCTGCCCCTCGCCCCCCATTTCTAGAAGCAACCAGTCTCTCCATGTGTATTTTCTTTTTGAATTTATTTTTTTGGTTGGGAGGCCTGTGGGATCTTCCTCCCTGAGCAGGGATCCAACCTGTGCCCTCTGCAGTGGAAATGCAGAATCTCAACCACTGGACCACCAGGAAAGGCCTTCCATGAATATTTTTATAGTCTTATTCCAAGTGTGCAACTAAACATGATAGAGTTTTGCTTTATGTGAGTTTTTATTTATTTAAAATATTTAAAAATACTTTTTAATTTATTTATTTGGCCGTGCTGGGTCTTGGTTGAGGCATGTGGGATCTAATTCCCTGCCTGGGGCTCAAACCTAGGTCCTCTGCATTGGGAGTGTGGGGTCTTAGCCTCTGGACCACCAGGGAAGTCCCTCCTGTTTGTTTTTAAAATGATGATGAAATACACATAAGATTTACCAATGTAGCCATTTTTCAGTGTAGATTCATTGGCATTAAGGTAGCTTCCCTGGTGGTCCAGTGGCTAAGACTCCGCACTCCCAATGGACCTAGGTTTGATCCCTGGGTCAGGAAGATTCCCCCGGAGGAAGAAATGGCTACCCACTCCAGTATTCTTGCCTGGGAAATCCTGTGGACAGAGAAACCTGTTGGGCTATACAGTCCATGGGGTCACAAAAGAGTTAGACAGCACTTAGTGACTAGACAACAACAAATCTAAGTACATTCACGTTGTTGTACAGCCATCACCACCGCGCATCTGCAGAACTCATCTTGCAAAATTGAAACTCTGTTCCCGTTAACATGGTCCCCATTTTCCCCTCTCGGCAGTCCCAGGTGACCACTGCCCTACTTTCTACCATGCTTTTGACTGCTCTCGGAACCTCTTGTATGTGAGATTATACTTTTTGTGACTGGCTCACTTCACTCAGCGTGAGGTCTTCAGGGTTTATCCATATGGTGGGATGTGTCAGAATTTCATTTCTTCTTAAGATAGTAATATTCCACGGTGTAAGTGTACATGTGTGTGATATATATGTATATATATAGATCGCCTTTTGTTTATCCATTTATTCATCAGTGGACTCTGGGGTTGCTTCCATCTTTTGACTGTTGTGAATAATGAATGCAGCTATGGACATTCAGTCCAGTTCAGTTCAGTTGCTCAGTCGGGTCCAGCTCTCTGTGACCCCACGGACTGCAGCACAACCCCATGGACTTCAGCACGCCAGGCCTCCCTGTCCATTACCAACTCTCGGAGCCTTCTCAAACTCATGTCCATTGAGTTGGTGATGCCATCCAACCATCTCATCTTCTGTCGTCTCCTTCTCCTCCTGGCTTCAATCTTTCCCAGCATCAGGGTCTTTTCAAATGAGTCAGTTCTTCACATCAGGTGGCCAAAAGATTGTAGCTTCAGCTTCAGCATCAGTCCTTCCAATGAATATTCAGGACTGATCTCCTTTAGGATTGACTGGTTTTATCTTGCAGTCCAAGAGACTCTCAGGAGCCTTCTCCAACACCACAGTTCAAAAGCATAAATTCTTTGACACTCAATTTTCTTTATGGTCCAACTCTAACATCCATACATGACTGCGGGAAAAACCATAGCTTTGACTAGACGTACGTTTGTCAGTAAAGTCACGTCTCTGCTTTTTAATGTGCTGTCTAGGTTGGTCATAGCTTTTCTTCCAAGGAGCAAGTGTCTTTTAACTTCATGGCTGCAGTCACCAGCTGCAGTGATTTTTGTCACTGTTGTGAAAGTTCTAGGGCCCACAACAGATTTCCCAGTGTAGGGATCTGGCAAAGGGACTGAGGACCCCCAGGGAATTTGACTTTGAAGGCCAGTGGGATTTGAATACAGAACGTCCACAGGACTGGGGAAACAGCCTCTTGGAGGGCACAAACAAAACCTTGTGTGCACCAGGACCCAGGAGAAAGGAGCAGTGGCCCCACAAGAGACTGAGCCAGACTTGCCTGTGAGTCTCCGGTGGAGGCGTGGGTTGAGTGGCTGCCATGGGGTCAGGGGCACTGAATACAACAGTTCTGGTGTAAGCCCTTTTGAAGGAGGTCACCATTACCACCCTTATCCCTACCGCAGTTTGGCCTCAGGCCAAACTACAGGGAGGGAACACAGCCTCATCCTTCAATAGCTATGAACACTGGGGTACAAATATGTCTTTGAGACCGTGGTTTTACTTTTTTGAGCATGTATACACCAGTGGAATTGCTGGTTCATATTATAATTCTGTGTTTAATTTTTTGAGGTTTTGCTATACTTTTTTCCCCTCTCGTGGCCAGACCATTTTGCATTTCCATCAACAATGGACAAAGGTTCTGATTTGTCCACATCTTTGCCAACACTTACCTTCTTCTCCTTTCTTTTTTTTTTTTTTTTTAAATAATAGAAGCCATTCTAATGGCTGTGAGGTGGTGTTTTTATGTGCTTTTAAAGCTGAGATGACGTTGTACTGAATATATGCGGCAGTGTGTATTGTCTTATGTATTCAGGATTATAGCCCTGTAGAGCTAGTTCATTAATTTCGTTTTTTCTATTCAAGTCACACTTGTACATAGTTTTGAAAAACCAGCAGTTCCCTGTGCTCTGCCTTTCCGCCATGAATTCCCACTTCACTTTGAAGTCTTCTGGCTGCCTCCCCTGTTATTTCTGTTCATATTTCTAAATGTAAATGCTGCTGGATTTTGCTTTTCAGTCTGAAACCCCAGCTGTTGACCCCTCACAAGGAAGAAAGGAACTGAGGTTTCTCAACATCCTTCGAAGGCCACTGTTGACCTCTTGTTTTCTTAATCTTAGACATTTACATGTGCCTGGGAAATAACGCTTTCAGAACTCTGATCCTATGCATTTTGAGAACCTTCAGAGTGTGACAGGGTGAGTTTTCTCATCTTGAAAGGGGAGGTTATTGCTCACATCCAGTTTGTGGATGCGCGTGGGCATGCTTTGGGTTTACTCTTATTAAGGAAATAAGAGAGGGTCAGGGAATCCTGCTGTTAAAAACCACATGCTCTACACGCCTCAAGAAAACACAGCCTCCAGCACCGCAGCTCCTGCTGGGTGCCAGGCAGGCCGCAGCGTGCCCCGCCCTCTCTTGTTCCCCACCACTGCTGCCCGGGCTGGGGCCCTGCCTACCCGCGTCGTGTGGAGGTGGAGACTGAGGCCAGGAGAAGCCAAGCTTCTTGGCCAGGCCGCATGGCCTGCGAGCCGCAGCGTCACCTGGGAGGCACGGCAGGTGCCTTCCGGCTCTTGTGTTCACGCCTCTGACCCAGCTCAGAGGGTCGGTGAGAGTGTCCCCGTCTTCCTGGGGTGACACCAGAGAGGGGGATACTTGTACTATTGAGCACCTCCCTGTGTCAGGACTACGGCTAGCCTGCTCAGGCTCCTTGCTTGCTAGCCTTTCCCCGGGGGCTCATGGTGGTTGGCAGAGTTTGCTGCAAGAGCTGGTGGGAAGCCAAATGCAGCTCTTTCACGCCCGAATGGTCCCTGCTCTTGGAATGTTCAGTTCTGTACTTGAGGGCTTAAAAACACATTTCAGAGGTCATTAAGTGTACACAGGCCTTTCTGCCATGAGCATCACTCTTCACGGAGAGCAGGGGGCCAGTGAGGGGTGGTACCTTCTCTCCCAGAAAAAAGGACAGTGTGCCCCTCGGGCAGGTTGTCTGCTGCTGGCCTGATTGCAGGCACCGGTGTGGCAGGCTCTAGTTTGAATTTTAGTCTTAAAGAGGGACACATGCAGATGGCCTGGCCTGCTGTCGGTCCACTGCGGGGCTCATAAAGTCCTGTCTCAGAGGACAGATGTCACAGGTACAGGCAAGACTGGGCTGGAACTTTTTGGTGGCGAGCAGGTGTGAAGCAGGTGAGAGGGGCTGGGCAGGTGCATGGCAGGGCACAGGACAGGCTGTTTCCTTGTGGGCTCCGTTAACCCCAGAAAAAATTTTGGGAACGGCTCCCTCGTGACTTGCCAGTTCCAAGGCCTTATTATATTTCCACCAAGAGAATTTCACATCTAGATACTGTTTGGATGGTCAAATATTGGGAGTCTGGTTCCACTGTGGGAGCGTCTTCCCCGTGCAGAGGGGCCCAGCTGAGCCCCTGAGGTCAGGGTCCCGTTCATGACATGTATCTCGGTTTGCCTCGTAGGTGTGGAACGCCGTGGACTCAGGGAGCTGTTTGCAGACCTACTCCCTGCACAGCGAGGCAGTGCGGGCCGCCCGGTGGTCCCCCTGTGGCCAGCGCATCCTCAGCGGCGGTTTTGACTTCGCCCTGCACCTCACAGACCTCGAGACAGGTATGTTTCTCTGTATCCTTCCCCTGAGGCGCCTCCTTCTCTGAGCTGGCAGCTGAGCCATCGTTCTCTCTGGGGAGGCTTCTCCTGGCCAGCTTGGGGCGCAGGGGCAGAATCCTGTGGCCACAAGCTGCAGACATTTTCAGGGCTGGGGCACCTGGGATCAGGGGAGACGCAGCTTGGTGAGTGTGTTTCCAGGCCATTTGGCTGAAACGGAGCCTCTCCACAGAGAGGTTCATGGTAGGCCTTGGCCAACTCGCCCGGAGGGCAGAGCCCCAAGGTTGTCTCGGCCTCAAGCTGTGGGGCTGGATAAAGAGGTGGCTTTTTAATCAACTTCTGACATGCAATTTGTACTGAAATAGATTTAGCTTTATCATAGTGTCCTTTGGTTGGAATCAGTTTAGAATTCCTGTCAATTCATTACCGTTGAAAGGCTGTAAGGAACGATTCCAGCTCATAAGGGAAGTCTGCAAACGAGTTCTGCTTTCATGCCCGCCTGCCCCGCGCAGGCCTCTGGGTGAGATGGATTTGTGCTGGCTGAGTCCTTAGGGGGTGCTTGACAAGCAAGGCGAGAAGGAGAGAGAAGTCAGTGAGGGAACTTTTCCACTCCCCAGCTTTCCTGGGCGGCAGGCACTGGAAGCGCCACGGGCCTGGCCGTGGTTCTCTGATGAGGACGGAGCTGGCTTCCAGCCTCTCCCCCTGACCCCAGGCTGGCTGCCCTTGGTGCCTCCCTGGCTTCCTCCTGGCTCACTTTCTGCTGGGTACTGCTGCTAAGGCCAGGAGGGGAGGCCTGGGTTCACACTGGTCCCCGGGATGCCCCTGCCTGCCTGGCTCAGCTGGGGAGGTGCTGGGGCCCGGGCCTCTCCCAGAGCCCAGCAAACGGGGGTGAGCACCCCCAGAGCTTGGGCCCTCACTCTGCCCTGCGGCTCAGATGCAGCGGTCTGTTCCTTACCCTGAGTGTCCTTGTCTCCTGCTGGGTCGTGCAGGGTGGCCTTGTGGGTGCCTTGCAGCGCCTGTGACTGAGCCCTGGTGGCCGTCAGTCGGTAGGGGTGCTGAGCAGCCTGACAGCTGTGAGGGCGGTGGGTGCAGTGTTTCAGGCTTTGCTTCTGACACATCGATCCTGCCAGCCACCATTCTCCCCATTTCCCAGGTGATGAAACTGAGGCTCGGAGGGGCGAGGGACTGGCTCGGGCCCTCCGGGCTGTCTGGAAGGTGGGGTTTGGAGCCACACCTGTGCCACTGCAGACTCCATGCCCATTCCACCATGCTGGGTGTGTGTGCTCCTCAGACTGTGACCTTCCTGGGAGCCCGTCCGGGCCGAGAGGGAGCTGCGGCTCCAGGGGTTTGGTACCGCTGGGTGATGGTGACCGTTGAGTCAACGACAGCAGGAGGTACTGTCGCCAAGTACCTGCTGTGTGCAGGGTCTTCTGTAGCCTTCCATTTGGGGTAAGGCCCCACTTACTCCTTGAGACTGGCTCCTCCAGAGTCCCCTTTGTCACGCAGCCCAGAGGCACAGCCAGACAGTGGCCGAGCCAGGATGATCACCCGTCTACCAGGCTCTGAGGCTGGTGGCCTGACTGCTACACTGTGTTGCCCGTGGATCCAGGAAGCCATGCTTGGTATTGGAGACACAGAGGTGAACAAGCCCCAGGATCCACCCTGGAGAAGCTCCCATCTGCTGGGGAAGACAGACGTGCAGAGAGTCCCAGAGAACAGTGAAGGGCTGAGATGATGTAGCCTGGAAGATCAAGGAAGGCTTCCTTGAAGAAGTGGGGCCCAAGCTGATACAGGAATAGGGGAGACAGAGAAGCAGGATGGAGGGGAGCTGGTGAGGAGGAGGGAAGTGGAGTCTCAGCAGATGGAACGAGGATGGATCCATCATGGGAGCATGAACCATGTGGTGTGTGTGGCAGTGTGGGGTGCAGGGAGCTGGGGGAGGTGAGTCTGGGGGTGCAAGAATGGGAGCTCCAGCCCCACACGCTTCCTAGACCATGGGGCATTCCTTCCCCACATACTGCTCCCCAGACCAGCATCACTGAGCACCCACGGGTGCCTGCGTCGCCTGCCCAAGAGTGGAGATGGGATGAGTTTCACACGCAGGTGATGCTGGCGGGTTAATCAAATGTAAGTTGGTTTGACGACATTAGTGAATTCCTAGTGGCCCTTTGTCACGATCTGTCTCCTTAGTCAACAGATGTTAAACAGGCCCTGCCACGGTCTCTGGGTGTGAGTGTGGGTGTGAGCGAGTGTCGGGGGTTCAGACGTGTTCAGGCCTTCTGGAAGGCCTCCCGCCTGCCGAGTTAGGGGCTGCCACAGCAGGTGGTGGTTGGGGGCCATTGCTGAGCTTGGAGCAGGAGGGAGTCATGGCAGGTCTCCCTGGCGGTGGGTGTGACCCACGGTACGGTGGGAGCCGCAGGAGGGGAATATGCCCGCCCCACCCGGTCTGTGCTGGACCATGCTGGAGGGAATGTGGTCTGCTCCCCAGCTGCGGTGTGTGGGGTGGGACGAGGGAGGTCTGGCCCGGCTCCGGGCCTTGCTGTCCACTCTGGGTGGTGAGGGGGCACTTTGCACTCCTCTGCTGGGAATGGGCTCACCACCTGATTCGCCTCTTGAAGGCCCCCTCTCATTCATTTAGCTGTTACTTATTGAGCACCAGCTGTATGCAGGCCCTGGTGCTGGGGCTGCGTTGGTGAGCAGCATGCACGTGCTCTGTGCTTTGAGGGGGGCAGGTAGGGGCCAGGGGTTTGCCCTTGCCCTTGGGGAAGCCCTCTAGCTCCTGGGCGGGGCCTTTACTGTTGAGGGGTTGTTGGGTTTCTGGGTCCGACCCCCCCCTCCGCTTAGTGTGGGAGCTCCCTGAGAAGGGGGGTGCCTGTCCTGGTGGTCCCTGGGTCTCCGTCACCCAGCCAAGGCCGGCTCGAGCAGCTGCTCAGCAGATGTGTGGACGAGGCCGAGCTGAGGCTGGCGCTTGTTGGGCAGGGCTGGGTTCACGGGGGCCGCGGGGTGGGCTGGGGGCTCCACGTGCCCTGGCCCAGCGCGTGTGGGGATGTTCTCAGCCTGCAGTCCCCGTGGCTTGCGACCTCATTTGACTTCTCTTGTCCTTTCTCGCCACCAAGTCTGATCTTCCTTTTCACTTGATCTGCCTCTTTCCGCCCTTGGTGATTTGGCTTTTTCATTTCAATCTAATTAGAACTCCCTGCCAGGAGAAGGCAACACAGGGCGTTCTCACCGCCGCGCTCTGGGAATTAGTCACTCGGTGCCCATTGTCGCTAATGGGAATTTGGCGCCAAGGCCATTTATCCTGGTGTCCTCAATCAATACAGTTAAAAATCTGTGGATTCGGAAACGTCAATACCCGGCCTGAAATACGGAGGGCCAGCCACATTTTATCTCGTTAATTTATAGTTCTGACGGGCTGTTGGCTTATAGAACACCCATGAATCAACACTTAAATAAAATCTACTCACAGATTAATTATTTTTGGTGCTCTCGTTTCAGTCTGTAATCTTCATAACAAAACGTCTCTGATGCATTCGGCTGAGGCGGTCTCGGGGAGCGCTGGTCGACTCCGCCAGGGCGCGAGCGTCTCCCTCTTTATGAGCCAGTGTCCGGCATAGCAAGTCAGCCTGTCTCCTCGGAACCCCCCGGCAAGCTTGTGCTTGTTCAGTTCCAAGTGGTGCTGGTTTCTTGCAGATTCCAGCCCCCAGCCTGGCTGGTGAGGCATCAGACTTGGCATGCATTTGTTGGCTGCAAAGGAGGTGGTCGTTTCCCTGGAGCCCCAGGGCGCTGGGTGGTCGGGATCCCTTATTCTCCTTCCTGTGCCCGGTCAGCTCTCCCGATGTGTGACCAGCTCGTCTGGGGCATCCGGGCAGTGCTACCTGGTCCTGGCTCCTGGATACTGGAGGCAGTACGGTGGGACTGAAGGAACTTGGGTGGGGTGCAAGCTGGGTGTCCTTGGGGGAGGGTCCTTGAGCTCTCTTTCTGCATCTGTGAACTGGGTAACAGTGCCCAGTGGGTGGGCTTGTCGAGGGGCATAGCTGAGATCACATGTACAGAGTGCCTGCTGCATGGAGGCCACTCAGCAAAGCAGCTCCTGCCCCGCTGCATCCCTGCCCTACGAGGCCTGACAGAAGGTGGCAAATGACGGCCTTGTTCCTCTGAGCATCCGGACCCAGCTGCTGGGTGATTTCTTTGAACGGGGCAGCTTTGGTGGCTCAGTTCTGAGAACCTCCCAAGAGGCCCCGAGCTGGCTCCCTAGCGTGGCCCTTGATCCCACGTGTGAGTCTAGGGGGCAGATGGGCGGGAAGACCACCTTTCAGGGTCTCCTAGCTGCTCCTCCATCTTTTCCTTCTCCGTGACAGGATGGCCTGGTGGGGGGTAGCAGCTTTCTGCTTGTCATGGGTTGGCACTTGCCCTTTCTTTGGGGTGGGTGTCCTCTTTGCTCAGACCCCACCACCCACAGCCTTGCTGTCCCCAGCCCCTCCCTGGCTTTTCCTGCTCTGGGCTGTGTCCCCTGGCATGAGTTTGTGGGCCCAAGTGGCTCCGGAACTGGCCCCACCAATAATCATTGCTCTTGTTTTCTAGAAAGTGTCTTCTGGTGCCTCCCTTGTTTTTGCATCATGATTGGGGCCTCCATTGCAGAAACATGGAAGAAGGGAATGGCAAAGTGGCCAGGCGCTCATGGTGGGCCAGGCCACGGGCCCTCTAGCCCTGGTTTCCGGCACCCTGTTTGGCCTGTATCAAGCTGAAATGAATAAGTGGATAGTAGGCCCTCTGCTTATTATGTATTTAGTCTCCACACTAGCTAGTCAGTGAGATATTTTTATCCCCATTTCATTGACTCAGACACCGAGGCCTGGTGTGTTTGGTGACCTGCAGTGACAGAACTGGGGTTCAGCTCCAACCCATGAGACTGGCAGAGGCTTTGGCGGTTGAAGGGCAGGAGTGGGTGCCCTCACCACGTCTGTTTCTGGGCTGCGGGCCAACAGTTTGTGTAAACTGAGTCCAGGAGAGCCTGCTTGGCCCTCTCCCGGGCAGCCGGCTCCCCACCTGCCGAGTAGAGGATAACTCGGGGCGGGGGTGGGTGGGGGGGTGCGGGCCTCTGGGCAGGAGCCGCGCCCAGACGGATCCGGACTCATCCCTCTGATGAAGTGACTGGCTGCATGATGCTTCTCTGGCTATCGACAGCCAGCATTCCAGCAGGAGTGTTTGCCCTGATGATTTTAGAACACTTGGCAGAGGAAGGGGTGAGAAGCCTCCAAATTAAAAGACCCAAGGAGAGTGTCAGGGGCTCGCTCAGCTCTGGAGCAGGGGCCCAAGGGGAGGCTCCCTGTGGGGCCACAGCCTGCAGAGCGGCGCTGCCCCGAGGGGCCTGGGTGTCTCTGTCCCCGGCTTTTCAGCACCTTGACTGTTTTCTAGAGCATCTCAGAGGGCCCTGGTTAAGCGATTCCCCCGTGCCCGTGGAGAGCAGGACGGCCTCTGCCAGTGGGCATGGATGCGGCGCTCCCGAGGGTGTGGGCACATTCGCGTCATCACTCCTCTGGCCCTAGACCCGGACATGGAGGCTGTGCCCCCCCCGATCCAGGCACCTGTCCCCGTTCCCGCCCACGCTCTTCTCTTCCGCTCGCAGGAGTATCTCTCTCTAGTCCCAACCTTGATTTCTCCCCTTCTTTCCACACAGCTTTGGGGTGAGAAGCTGACCCTAACTGTGGACATGTACGAAATCGGATGCTGCCAAGCTTGAGTAGGCCCCCGCCAGCCCCGTATCTCACGCTTGGAATGTGCCTCTGAGGCCCCTCCCCGCCTCCACAGACGTTCATCTTGTCATCCGCTAGTTAAGCTCATGCTAGCCCTCTGGATAAATCAAAGGTGGTTTTTAATCAACGGTGCTATTTCATTCATTGCTGTTATTGCACAGCAGTGGTGGCTTTATCTCTGTGGGTGTCTAATTGCAATTGCCCTGAAGATTGGCTCCCTTCGCAGGTAGGATGACCTCCATTGATTGACCCCGGAGCCTAAACACGGTCATGGCTTGTTCATGTCCTGGCGGTGACCTCCGAGTCCCAGAAAACCAACTCAAGTTATACCTTTGGGATGGACCCTTTCTTTCTGCAAGTGGAGAACTATTTTTTTTTTTTTAAGTTTGGAAAATGCAGCCCTGTCCAGTTAATTAAACGCAGTGGCCAAGCTTGATGTAAGAGAAAGTTCTACAACTACTGCCATTTCTTCTGTTACTACTACGACTGCTGCTGCAGCTACTGTCTGCAGGCCTGTCATTTGTCTGGGGCTCTCTGTCTTACCTGCATTCTCTCTAATTCTCAGAACAGCCTCTGAAGGTCAGATCTGTTATCCTGATTCCTTGTACCGGGAGCCCACAGATCCAAGAGGATTGCCAGCTGATCCAAGGGCCTCCAGCTTATCCGTGGAGAGTGTGCAGACGTGGGCCTGTCTGGCTGTGGCCTGGACCCCTCCCCAGGACTCAGCTCGGCTTGCCCAAGGCAGCCCTTGTTTCTGATCTGCGGAGTTTGATCTGAAAGTTAGCAAGCTCCTGCTCTTGTTAACTTCAAGTCAGGATGGTTAAATTTACAGCTGGCTGAATACTTCCCAGAGGATGAGTGTAACGATATTGATTTTAGTGGAATGAGTCATATGCCGCCTGCCTGGGAACACGAGCTCTATCACCCGCAGCCGGTAGCCGCAGCCAATCCCTTGTCAACGTCTCCGTGGCCTGCTCCCCAGCCCGCGATGTGCACGCAGAGCCCAGGAGAAGGAAAGGTCACGGCGCGCCCGTGGGCGGGGGAGGCGGGGTGCAGCTGGCTGGGCCCCGGGGTCGCTTGGGTCCAGCCTCTGTCCCAGCGTGACCGGTTTGTGTGACGTCCCCTCTCTGTCCTCAGTGCACCCTGCTGTGAAACAGGTCCTCGCAGAGTTGTAGTGGGACCCATGCACGCCCCAGGCAGGGGCCCCCTCCCCTGAGAAGAGGGCCTGAACTTCCCTGCAGTCTCTTGGGGACCCAGGCTTGGGTTTCACCTGAGTTGTTACGTGCCAGGACTGAGGGGCTGGAGAGGCCCCTCAGGGCCCTGGAGCCCTCATGCCGAAAGGGCCCCACATGGTAGGCTTTAGGGTGGACAGATAGTGTTGGCCAGCCGCGCGGGTGGTCACCTCGGGGAGCTCAGTGTCTCTCTCTGAGAAAGGGGGATGGGGGCTCCCTGAGGAGGACCCCGGCCAGCGTTACCAGCTGCCTCGTCACAGCAATATTGGTGACGGCGCGCTGGCGGCAACAGGAGTGTCGAGAGAACAGATTTCTGTTCTGCGTTCTGTTTTCAACATGTTTTTGCTTTAACGGCGATTTATAGTTTATTTGTATCATTATTGATTCACGGAGGAAAAGAAGTGATTTTTTCCCAACTCCAAGAGGGTCTGAACAGTGCTTATACCGGTCGAGTTCATTAGAACAAGATCAATAACGTCAGTGTTAGTGGATTAAATATTTTAAAACTCAGTTTCTTATAAGCAGCATACAGTGAAGTAGTGGAATTTTCCATAACATGCATGTAAGCAAGTCATATGCGTCTCACGGTTAGAGGTTGTACACAACCAAGCGTCGTGCTCAGAGTCTCATGGCCCCGGGAGGGGATCTGATAACGATGCCGCTCCATTTCTGAGACGTTTCAGTGCAGGAGCACATGTGACAGGCCAGGACCTCTGCTTCCGTCGTGGCTATCACCTTCAAGACAGTGTCTGATAAATATTTGCCAGCCTTATCCATATCTCTTTAAGAAAATGTAAAGGCCAGCCCGGGGCATCGTATTCTCATAGCCTCAGAACAAAAACTTAAGTCAGTAATCTCTCAAGTCTCCTGCTGTTGAAAGCTCATATCCCTTGGTTTTAGCTTTCAGTTTAGCTAAGGATGAATTCAATAATTTGAGGCTTAGTTGTCTTCAAACAGTAAGAGTTTCCCTTTGTTGTTTGCTGTCTGCTGGGCCTTCTAGAATCCTCTCCATACCACTCTGCTTACTGCCCTCCCAACAGACGTGTGGGTTTGAGGGCACGCGATCCCATGGAGAAGGGGCCTGCCCAGGGTTGCTCTCCTGAAAGTGATAGAGCTGGGATGAGACCCAGGTCTATGTGACCCTCAACCCCTCCTCAGTATCACCTCTTGCTTTGCACAGGTTGCTGGGGTCCTGACTGAGTTACAGCCTCGCCCCAGACCTCCTTAGGTTGTGTCTCTTGAAAATTAGGGATCTGTAAGCTGTGAAAGTGCTGCACTCAATATGCCAGCAAATTTGGAAAACTCAGCAGTGGCCACAGGACTAGAAAAGGTCAGTTTTCATTCCAATCCTAAAGAAAGGCAATGCCAAAGAATGCTCAAACTACCACACAGTTGCACTCATCTCACATGCTAGTAAAGTAATGCTCAAAATTCTCCAAGCCAGGCTTCAGCAGTACGTGAACCATGAACTTCCAGATGTCCAAGCTGGTTTTAGAAAAGGCAGAGGAACCAGAGATCAAATTGCCAACATCCGCTGGATCATGTTAAAAGCAAGAGAGTTCCAGAAAAACATCTATTTCTGCTTTATTGACTATGCCAAAGCCTTTGACTGTGTGGATCACAAGAAACTGTGGAAAATTCTGAAAGAGATGGGAGTACCAGACCACCTGACCTGCCTCTTGAGAAACCTATATGCAGGTGAGGAAGCAACAGTTAGAACTGGACATGGAACAACAGACTGGTTCCAAATAGGAAAAGGAGTACGTCAAGGCTGTATATTGTCACCCTGCTTATTTAACTTATATACAGAGTACACCATGAGAAATGCTGGGCTGGAAGAAGCACAAGCTGGAATCAAGATGGGCAGGAGAAATAGCAATAACCTCAGCTATGCAGATGATACCACCCTTATGGCAGAAAGTGAAGAGGAACTAAAAAGCCTCTTGATGAAAGTGAAAGAGGAGAGTGAAAAAGTAGGCTTAAAGCTCAACATTCAGAAAACGAAGATCATGGCATCTGGTCCCATCACTTCATGGGAAATAGATGGGGAAACAGTAGAAAAAGTGTCAGACTTTATTTTTGGGGGCTCCAAAATCACTGCAGATGGTGATTGCAGTCATGAAATTAAAAGACGCTTACTCCGTGGAAGGAAAGTTATGACCAACCTAGATAGCATATTGAAAAGCAGAGACTTTACTTTGTCAACAAAGGTCCATCTAGTCAAGGCTATGGTTTTTCCAGTAGTCATGTATGGATGTGAGAGTTGGACTGTGAAGAAAGCTGAGTGCCGAAGAATTGATGCTTTTGAACTGTGGTGTTGGAGAAGATTCTTGAGAGTCCCTTGGACTGCAAGGAGATCCAAGCAGTCCATTCTGAAGGAGATCAGCCCTGGGATTTCTTTGGAAGGAATGATGCTGAAGCTGAAACTCCAGTACTTTGGCCACCTTATGCAAAGAGTTGACTCATTGGAAAAGACCCTGATGCTGGGAGGGATTGGGGGCAGGAGGAGAAGGGGACAACAGAGGATGAGATGGCTGGATGGCATCACCAACTCGATGGATATGAGTTTGAGTGAACTCCGGGAGTTGATGATGGACAGGGAGGCCTGGAGTGCTGCTGTCCATGGGATTGCAAAGAGTCGGACACGACTGAGCGAATGAAATGAACTGAACTGAAGCTTATTGAAAAATGGAAACAGTTTTTTAGTTTTGGTCCCTTTTAACAAAGAAAATACAGCAGAGGCCGAGTTATTACAAGTTAAAGTAGGGAAAAAAGATATAAATTATGGCTTGTCTTCTAACTGGAAAATTTTAGTTCTTAAAAAACATAGATTCTCTCTCAGTCTCTTTAGGGAATGGAAGAGGAATAACATAGTCAAATACATTTTTTTTTTCCCCAGCAAAAATGTTCAGTCATTATCTTGTAGCAGCTTGACTTTCACTTTTCCTCTCCTCTCCCCGCCCCCCTGCCCACCTCCACCCCCGCCGCCCCATTGCTGGCAAGACTGTATCACTACACTTTTTAAAAGAACATGGCTAATTCACTGCCTTTCCTGAAATAAGCATATGGTTATATGATATGGTCCAAGGAACAGTGGGGATTTTTTCTTCCTCCAGGCAGATAGTTTGTTTTTCCTTTTGGACCTAAGGGTTGGCAGTGAATTGCAAATGGGCAAGAAGTCGGCATTAGGCGCAGTTGTTTCTGTCTGGAGAAGACTTGTGGCCTGCTGGGGCCTTCTCGCATTGTGGGGGCTGCAGCGGCACCTGTAGGCTCCTTTTCCGACAAGGGAACGTGATGATTGCCTTCCCCGAGTCCCCATGGGGTTCCCCCAGCCCCTTGGCTGGAGCGAGGCTCCTGAGGCCAGCGCTGCAGGCACAAAGACCATCCCTGGGGTGCACAGGCTGGTAGCCTCCGCTCCATCCTTCCTGGGAAGGGAGCCTGCTAACTGGGCTCCTAAATGCTGGGCTTCTTTCTTTCATCTTTTTAATTTGTGTACTTGGCTGCGCGGACTCTTGGTTGCGGCATGTGGGATCTTTCAGTCTTCGTGGCGGCACGCGGGATCTTGACTTGTGGCATGCAGACTCTCAGTTTGCAGAATGTGGGGTCGAACCCGGGCCGCCTGCCCTGGGGCTGTGCTCTGTGTCTTTGTCCCTGGACCATCAGGGAAGTCCCACACTTGGCTTCTGACCTCGGTTTTCTGACTTGGTTTCAACTGTAGCAGAAAGGCGAGGAAGAGTTTGGGTTCCAGACAGGTGTTGGGAAAGGAAAAGAAAGAGAAAGAACAAGAAGTACTAGGTTTCCAATGAGATTCATTCCCCGGGAAGCAATTTTTTTGGTTAACTTGAGAGAGTTGCTTGTCTTTTGAGCTAATGAAAGGGGCACGGCACCCAGAACACTACAAGTCTGTTCATCTTCCTGATGCTTCGCAGGGGAGTTATTTATTAGAAAAGCAGTATTAAGACAGCAATGTCAGTGAAATTTAAGAAGTTATCTTACTACACCTCGAACAATGCATTTCCTTGGGCGAATCAAGTCTTCCCAGCTTTGTTCACGTCCATCCTTCTTTAATATTCCTGTGAGTCAAGAACAAGTTACCAGCATTGTCTTTCTTGCCACAGTGCTATTTACAGTCCCAGTTGTAAATGGCTTTTCAACGTGGCACCAGGCAGAGAACCGTATTTGCCTTGACCGCTCGCCTCGGGTTGGACAGCGAGGCTGCTGTTTATGGTCCCTTCACCATAATCAGCAGTGCGATCCCAACTGGCCAGCCCTTGACAGCATGTCGTGGTGACACACGGCGACCACGGAAATCTTTGTGGGTTGCATTTTGTAGCAAAATAGTGGAAGGGCTTACTGAGCTTAAGGAGGCATAGAGTCTGCATTTGCAAAAAGTCAAGTGTTTCCAGAATTTCCTCTGATGACAAATGACTGCCAACTCTAGGCCCTTAGAAGATATTCAGGGAAAAAAAGAAAAATCAACATGCTTAATCATCCATCAAGGTAAAGGTGATACTTTAACAAAGAACAAGAGAGTAGCCTCTTTCCAAAAAATTTGTACCATGGAGAGGACGTTTTGAAAACAGATGTTTTTAATCATTTGTATTATTCTGTAATTTTTGTTGCCCCAAATGATGTGAATGTATCCCCTATTAAAAACTTCGATTTTTGCACTCTTAACCCAGGAACAGTGTTTTTCTCATCTGCTCTAGAACCCTGTAAATGAAAATTTCAGTGGATTGTGAATTGGGTTGTTAAAGATTAGTTGCAGGGGCCATTATTTGGCATTAGGGGAAATGGAGCTTCATTAGCAAAATGTTCATCAGTGGTAGAAGAAAGTGGGAAATGTCTCTCCCGTTTCCAGCGGTAAGTGTCTTCCATTCTGGTTCCTCGAATCTCTGGAAGGAGGCTTTTGGGGCTCTGGCAGACTTTGGTGTCTAAACTGAGGCTGTAACTGAGCTGCTGTCAAGTCCCCGAGTCAATGAAAGGTCCCTACATTACAAAAATGGAAGTAAGGATAGTCCTGCTGCTCTTACTAAAAATATCGCAACTCATTTGGTTTAATAATTTCCAAGAGGTTTATTGGTACTCTTAGTAAATGGCATATTAAAGTGTGTTTTAAAATATGGGTTATTTTGTCCTTTTATCCTTGTCTCAAAATCATCTTTTATTTTTTGGTAATTGTTTTTATATTCATAATACATTGGTACAGTAGCACACTGTGTCACTTATTTATTAAATAAATATACCCATGTTGGCATCATATGCCTAAGGGTGTCTCCTGTGCTGTCAGACAAGTTTGGAGACCAATGACCTAGGCAAATTGGCTTTATCAAGAATTCTGCTGTAACTGTCATGAGCACCAGTTGATGACTTTTATCTCCTCACCTGGTGAGCTGGTAGAGCATTTCATTAAGTATGGTCCTGAACGCAAAGCCAGGTGGCCTTCCGGAAGTGCTTTCTAAATCCGTGGGCCCAGCGCACTTCCTGGGTTCCTGTGCGAGGAGACTCTGCTTGAGATCTTGGCAGGGCACTGGCTTCCGGCTTCTTAGGTCCCTAACTGCCCACCACCTCAGTCCAGGGGAGGGTTTCCGAGGGCCAAAGGTGGTCAAGGATGCCCCTCTTGGGCTCTGGCACTGTGCAGAGGAAGGCACGCTGGTTTTGGAGGCCAACATACCTTGGCTCAGCGCAGAAGTTCCATTCCCCACGTGCCCCACGTCTGACCTGTTCTAAATGATTGACAATTCTGGCATTTTTGGGGTTTCCCTGTTGGCGCAGAGGTTAAAGCGTCTGCCTCCAATGTGAGAGACCCGGGTTCAGTCCCTGGGTCGGGAAGATCCCCTGGAGAAGGAAATGGTAACCCACTCTGGTATTCTTGCCTGGAGAATCCCATGGACGGAGAAGCCTGGTAGGCTACAGTCCACGGGGTCGCAAAGAGTCAGACACGACTGAGCGACTTCACTTTCACTTTCTTTATGGCTTACCTCTCTCTGAGCGATCTCGGTGATAAAGAAGATATTTTCCACAGCAGAGTTACGTGCATACAGGCAGACATTTGCACTATGCCTGGGAGTGCTTGATCGCAGTATCATGGCAGATAGAAAAGGTGGTCCACACCCCTTTCCTCCAACCTGTGTCCTGAGTCACTGTGATGTCACACTCTCATTGATCACTAAGGGTCTGATGGCACCCCACCTGCCACACTCTACCGCAAACCCCACCCACAGCATCCTATTGCAAGCCGTTAGGGTGTGGTTGTAAGGTGCTGATCCTAAGAAGAATCACTTTGGCTCATCCTGCTCTTGGTTTTTACACCTCCAGATGAGTAAGCTATGGTATTAATTGTGTAGCTTTGGAGCTGTGATTCAGTCTTCCTGAGCCTTGGTTTCTTCAAGCTGCAAAGTGGGTTTAGGGTTGACATGTGCTTTAACTGGGTTGATGCGCATGGGTTTACCGCGCACCTAAAAGGTGGTGTTGGTGGATTCAGGCATGCTGCTCATCCCTGCGGTGGGGGTGCGGTGGGGTTGAGCTTGTAGAGGCTCTCAGGTGGCCTGAGAGTGGGGGCGGATGCTACCCGGGCTGTGTTTCCGGAAATTCTCCACTGGCCGCCTGGGCCCAGGCAGCTGCGTTCTGTGGCTCTGTACCAGGTGGCGTCTTAGTTTTAAGATACTTAGTTTGTGATCTGAGTATTTTCTGACTCTCTTTGTTTTGTGTGTTGTAGGAACCCAGCTATTCAGCGGCCAAAGTGACTTTAGGATCACCACCTTGAAGTTCCATCCGAGAGACCACAGTGTTTTTGTATGTGGTGGCTTCAGCTCTGAAATGAAAGCTTGGGACATAAGGACCAGCAAGGTAACACCCACCTTCCTCACTTAGCCTTTCCAGGAGAGCTTCCTTGACAATTTGAATGATTGGGGGCGGGTCAGCATCTATATATAGGACCCTCGAGATGGAATAATTACCACTTAATATGTAATCAGTGCAAAGCATAATTTTTAGATGTTTTGAAAGAACAGTCTTGAGTCATTAGATATTAAAGCTTCGTAGGTGCAGTTCTCTGCAAGCATGTTGCTAAAAATATTTGTGGAGTGCCTACTGTGTGCAGATGCTTCCAGATGTTAGAAAGAGAATCAGCCTTGGATTACTCAAGGGAGTAATATGTGGATACAGATCAGTGGTGCGGAGGAGTGCTCTTTGTGTGTGCACGTGTGTGTGTATGTGTGTATGTGAGGGGAGGGGGCTTGGGGCGGGGCCGGCATTCAGAGAGGGTGAGCTTTCAGCTCAGGGCAAAGACGGCTTCACAGAGGAGACTGTGTTGCCTTCGGGGCTTAAAGGCTAGTCCCCATCGGTCCCATAGAGAAGCGATTGTCCAGTCCCATCCGTTACTGCAACCTGCTGCTCCCGTTGCTTCCCTCACTTAAGACATGGCATCTCCATCCTTCCAGTTGCTCAGGCCAAACCCATCAGAATCATCACGCTCTCTGCCCCTGCTCTCATCCCCTGCCACCCGAACCATCAGCAGATCCATTTGTAACTGTGGTTTTAAACTGCCCTTGTCTCCTGCTTGGGTAGTGGCAGCACTTTCGTTTCTGATAAATGTCTTCCCGGCAACACCACCCCACCCGCACCAGCCCCAGCCGCTTACAGTGTGTTCTCAACACAGCAGCCAGGGTGGCCCGCGACAGCGAAAGTCCACGTGTCACTCTTGCGGTCAGCACCGTCCAGGCTCAGGTCTCACTCGCAGTAAGGGCTGTGTCCCTGCGGTGGCCCCAAGGCCTCATAGTCTCCCGTCAGCCCCTTCTCTGCAGCTCCGGCCCCACCAGCCTCCTAGCCATCCCTGGAGCACACCGGCACACTCCTGCCTCAGGCCCTTGGCACCCTTGCTCTTTCTGCCTGCAGTGCGCCCTCCTGGTTTTCTATGGAGAGGTTCCCACCCTCCTTCCTCCAGGGTCCTGCTCAAATGCTGCCTCTGCAGGAAGGCCTTCCTGGACCAGGTGCCGGGCAGCCCTGGCATTCACTAGACCCCCCGACACCTCACTTCTCTCTGTATCATTCATCATCATCCACGCGCTATGGCTGTATGTGTGTCTTTGTCTGTCTCCCTCCCTTTGAATGTAATCTTCGGCGGGGGGTTTTCTGTCTGTTTCGTTTGCTGCTGACTTCTAGCTGCTAGACTAGTGCCTGGCATGTGGTAGGCATTCAGCAGATCTTGGTTGCCTGAATGAGCAGGTGGAGGCGACCCTGCAGACTGTGGGAGATAAAAGGTTTGGACAGGGCCAGTGACCTGCTCCCCAGTGACACAGCTGGGAATGGGCCCCAGGCAGTGGGACAGGTGGGCAGTGGGACAGGTGGGCAGAGAGACGTTTAACGCTCTGCATCTGGATTTGGATCAGCAGTGGGGAGCCATGGGAGGTTTGTGAGCAGAGGGGGCCGGGATCAAGACTGAGGAAGGGCTCAGGGAGGGGCAGTGAGGAAGAGCCTGAGTGCTCCTGCCTCTGAGGAGCCAGTGGTTCCAGGATGTCTGTTTCAGAGAAGCAATGCCCTTGGTCTAAAGGAGGCACCGAATCTCTCAAATGCTGCAGGGTCATTCATGATGAAACGTGCATCGATCTTGATCTTAAAAGAAGAGGGTGTGGAATGTCAGAGACTGCCGTTCTCCAGCTGGGATCCAGGGGAGTTGGTGGTCCTGTGCTGAAGGTGCAGCATCAAAGCCACTGCCTAAAGGCATCCCTGTCCTGGCAGGTGCAGCAGCCTCCGCAGGTCTGCGCTGAGCAGAGGCCTTTCCGAATAGCTGGGATGGAAGGTGGTGGGGTGAGGTCTCCAGTGCTGGATTCAGAAGGCAGGCTGGTGCTTTGGATTAGTAGCTGCAGGAAGGTGCTCTCCCACCAGGCTGTGGACGGGGGATGCTGGTGTTTTGAGGAGAACCTAAAACCAGAAACAGTTTCCTTCAAGAGGACTGGATGTTCCATCCATATGTATCTTGCTTACAGGATTGTGCCTCACAGGGAGGGGGGAAAATTAGACATAGAGAGATGTACTCTTTTTTTAAAAGAAAAAAAAATACATTTTTTTCTTTTACAAAGAGACTTTTTTTTTTTTAAACAAAAATATTTGGAAAAGAGAGAAAAGCTACCCATAAAGAAGTGGACACGTGGGCTTATGAAAGCACTGGAACACTCATGTTTGGGCTATAAATACACGGTGAATGAAGGAAAACACTGGGAAGTGCTGTTGGAGCTGGAAACTCTTAGTCATGCCGTTTGAAGCTGGGCCTCATGGTCACCCAGCCCCTGCTGACGGCCACGTCCCTTGGAGGTGCGCTTACTGTTTTTAGCCCCGAAGACCAACCACGTAAGAAATTACTCATCAAGGACGCCATCTGATTTAAGACTTTGTTAAAAATACCGGATTTTCTCCCAGGGCAGACGCCAGCTGATGTGCTCTGAGAACGCTAGGGGAGAAGCAATTAGGAGCAGATGTTGCTGTGACTGGTATTGGCATGTTTGCCAGTCCTCTCCCAAGCTAGTAGCGTGGGTAATGGGGCCGCGCAGTGTTTCTTTTTGCTTCCTTTTTCCCAACAATCCGAACCCCTGTCCTCCTTGCTGGGTCACAGGGCTTGTTCCATTTGCACCAGCCAGACTCAGGGGATCACTCTCTCTCCCACTTTAGTGAATGTTTCCTCTGAGAGGTGTGGCCCAAGCGCCTCCTGTGGATCCAGCAGGAGGGCCAGAGAGGAGGGGCAAGGTTGCCCGCCTAAGGTGGCTCTCAGCAGTCCTGCTGCACTCCCACGGGGCACGGGGCTCTGTCCAGCGTGCTGAACTCTCCAGCCTTGCCTGGCGAGTGTGCAGACACCTAGGGCTGAGCAGTGTGGCTCTTATTGCCTTCAGGGACAGCCAGGAAAACTGCAGGGGTTATGCAGACTTTACCTTAAAATCATGACAGATTTCCTCTTTTAAAAATCATGGGAAGGGGACTTCCCTGGTGCTCCCAATGCCGGGGGCCCAGGTTCCATCCCTGGTCAAGGAATTAGATCCCACATGCCACAGCTAAATATTCCATGTGCCGTCAACTAAGATCTGATTTAGCCAAATAAATAAATATGAAAAGGACAATGGGAAGGACCTTATTATTTCATATAATATGTGATTTTATATGGAAAAATTAGAAACTGGAAATAGAAGGGGTGGCCGAGCCAGCTGAAGGTGAACGTTGTAACATGTGCCTGTTTTTTTTAATTTCAGTGTTCTTTTCCACTGTGTGTTTTTTTAAACGTTGATTGGTCTTATTCTTATACAGTTTTGTATTTCGCTTCACACATTTCACACAGCATTCTAAGGGTTTTCCTTACAGTAAGATGAGTTCTTGTAGATTTCCAGTACATCCCTCGGACACTGCATGCCTGGCTGGTTTGCTCCTCGCCTCATCCTCGGTACTGAGAACGCGTGTCTGACACAGCAGGCGCTCAATAAATATGGATCAAATGAATATATTTCAAGTGGTTCAGCTTATTAAACCATTTCCCGAGGTTGGTTTGGAGGACATTTGCTTTCCTTCGGTTTGCCATTTAAAGCTAGTAGGTGGTGATGAGGGATCGACCAGCTGAAGCCTTAGGGCTAAGTCTGGCATACTTCCTGTGTCTGTAAATAAAGTTTTATTGGAACACAGTTCTGGTCATTCACTTGCATAGCAGCTACAGCAGCTTTCACACTGTAGCAGCAAGAGCTGGGTTGTTGAACCGAAGACTGCGTGGTCCGCAGAGCCAGCATAGTTACGATTTGGCTGACCCCTGCCAAGATGGGTCAGGCTGTGGCGTCTGTTACTCCACGTCTGGTCGCGGCTGATCCCCTTGACCTGGCTGACCAGGTGGGCCCCCCCGTGCCTCACCCTTTTATGGGGACCCTGTGGAAATCGTGTGCACACGGAACGTTGTTTCCAGAGAACCGTGCCTCAGTCGGGCATGCGGGTCGTTTTCCCTCCCTGTTACCATCCCCAGGCAAACGACGCCGGTCTGCTGTATTGTACATTTTACCATCAGGCTCATTTGTGCGTCTAGTGCTTTCCACACTTGCAGTTTATCGCCTGCAGCTTGGGCCCCAGAATTCAGATTGCTGGGTTAAAGCAAGTCCACGTTTTGAAGGTGAGGTGTAGATGTCTAAGGCCACGGCTGATCCCACCATTGGAACGTGACAGCAGGGCCAGACAGCCTCCTACCGGGCCCAAGGAGCAGTTGGAACAGATGACATTAAAGCTGCTTTCCAGCCATAGACTTTAATGATTCCTTAAGCTAAGCTGCATGACCAATGTCAGGATTCTGGGCTTCTCTGGTCCAGCCCAGTTCATTACAGCAAATGGGTGATTTGGCTCCTCTCTCTCTTCTTCGCCGATCTCTCTCCACTCAGGTTTGATGATCAGAGTACATCCCTCATCTCTGCAAAGTGCCTGACTTCATTTCCGGCCGGTCGGCAGGCTGTGTTCCGCACTAGCCCTCTGAGCCTGCTTATTGGCGCTGGCTCCATGCTGCCAGCATGGGATTTTCTGATGCTTTTTGTCTCCTGACAGTCTGCCCAAATGTGGGTATGGTCTGGAACCCAAGATGTCCGTGGCCTTACCTTTGTGTTACTGTGGGAGTCAGAGCCCCGATGGGCTGCCAGAACTTATTGGCCTGAGCTCCATGAGACCTGGGCTCCCAGCCTCCCTCTCCCACTTGCTTAGCTGGCTGATTATAGGTGAATCTCTAGGTGAAAGCTTCCCTCCATCGGGTTTCCCCAGTGGTGCAGGAAAGGAGCGGCAGGAGGTCATCTCTGCAGCAGGCCTGTCAACCCTCCCCTACGTAGGAGAGCACCCGGGGCTCTCATTAGGATGCGGATTCTGTTTCCGCAGGATGATGTCTTAGTCAGCTCAGACTGCTGGAACAAAGCGCTGCAACCTGTGGGCTTAGACAGCGGATGCTTATTTCTCATGGTTCCGGAGGCTGGACTCCAAGATCAGGGTGTCATTGTGGTCGCGTTCTGGTGAGGGGTCTCCTCTGGGCTGGTAGATAGCTCTCGTCTTGCTGTGTCCACACAGATGGAGAGCGGGCAACCTCTGATCTCTTCACCCCTTTTAAGGCCACTGTTGTCACCATGGGCCCTCCACCTTTATGACTTTCAGTTCAGTTCAGTTCAGTCGCTCAGTCGTGTCGCTCCTTGCGACCCCATGAATCGCAGCACGCCAGGCCTCCCTGTCCATCACCAACTCCCGGAGTTCATTCAAACTCATGTCCATCGAGTCAGTGATGCCATCCAACCATCTCATCCCCTGTCGTCCCCTTCTTTTCCTGCCCCCAGTCCCTCCCAGCATCAGAGTCTTTTCCAACGAGTCAACTCTTCACATGAGGTGGCCAAAGTACTGGAGTTTCAGCTTTAGCATCAGTCCTTCCAATGAATATTCAGGACTGATTTCCTTTAGGATGGACTGGTTGGACCTCCTTGCAGTCCAAGGGACTCTCAAGAGTCTTCTCCAACACCACAGTTCAAAAGCATCAATTCTTCGGCGCTCAGCCTTCTTCATAGTCCAACTCTCACATCCAAACATGACTACTGGAAAAACCGTAGCCTTGACTAGACGGACCTTAGTCGGCAAAGTAATGTCTCTGCTTTTGAATATGCTATCTAGGATCCAGACCTAATTACCTCACAAAGGCCTCAGTCCCAGAAATCATCACACTGGGGACTGCTGTTGTGAGTTGCTGTCTCAGTCGCTCAGTCATGTCCGACACTTTGCGACCCTATGGGCTGCAGCACTCCAGGCTTCCCTGTCTGTCGCTATGTCTCACAGTTTGCTCAAACTCAAGTCCACTGAGTTGATGCTGCCATCCAACCATATTGTCCTCTGCCACCCCCTTCTCCTCTTGCCCTCAATCCTTCCCAGCATCAGGGTCTTTTCCAATAGTTGGCTCTTCACATCAGGTGGCCAAAGTATTGGAACTTCATCTTCAGCATCAGTCCTTCCAATGAATATTCAGGATTGATTTCCTTTAGGATGGACTGGTTTGATCTCCTTATTGTCCAAGGGACTCTCAAGAGTCTTCCCCAACACCACAGTTCAAAAGATCTAACTGGTTGATCCTAAAGGAAATCAGTCCTGAATATTCACTGGAAGGACTGATGCTGAAACTGAAACTCCAATCCTTTGGCCACCTGATGTGAAGAGCTGCCTCATTGGAAAAGACCCTGATGCTGGGAAGGATTGAAGGCAGGAGGAGAAGGGGACGACAGAGGATGAGACGGTTGGATGGCATCACCGACTCAGCGGACATGAGTTTGAGCAAGCTCTGGGAGTTGGTGATGAACAGGGAAGCCTGGCGTGCTGCAGTCCATGGGGTCGTGGGGAGTCCGACACGACTGAGCGACTGAACTGAACTGCTTTAGTGAATCATCCTTTTTGCAAGAGTAAATTATGGAACTCCAACCTCAGCAAATTACCTCTCAGCTGAGCAGGTCCTGGCGCTGCAAACTGGAGCAGGCCTGGAGAATCTAGGACACGTGGCTCCCGGAACTGGGAGCCCGGCCTCTGCCCCAGTTCTCTTCCCTTCTGCAAGCAGGGCCAACCCCGGGTGGGCTGGGGCTGAGCTGGCTTTGATGCATTGTTGGACTTTGTGCCCAAGAAGGAGCCTCAGGTGCACTCAGGCCCCCACTGGGCCTCAAAAACACTGACTGCACCTGCTCGGGTAATTCTCAGGATGAGATCCGCTCCGACAGGCCCACACAGTTTTGCTCTATTGTTGGTCTGACCTGAATCATCAATCTTCCATGCTTGTTCTACAGCTTTTCTTTCTTTTTTTAAAAAGAAAATTTTAAAAAATGCAGCTTTATTTTTGGCTTTGCTGAGTCTTCATCGCTGTGCTCACGGGCTTTCTCTGGCTGGGGGCTCCTCTCTAGTTGTGACGGGAGAGCTTCTCTTTGCAGTGGTCCCTCTTGTTGCGGAGCACAGGCTCTGGGGCATGTGGGCTTCAGTAGTTGTGGCGCTGGGGTTTAGTTGCCCTTTGGCATGGGATCTTCGCAGACCAGGGATCAAACCAGTGTTCCTTGTATCTTAAGCACTGAACCACCGGGAGAGCCCCTTTCCTTTCTTTCTTTTTAAGTTTGTAAAGGGCCGTCTTGACTTGCAGATCTTGAACTGGTGTCTTGACCTCCTTCTGGAGTTTTGTCCCAGACCCACTGCAGGTGTCTGTCCTCAGGCAGGTGACAGTGTGGAGGGGCGGGCAGCGCAGTGCTCTGGACCAGCCTTCCCATCTGCCTGGAATCTCATCTCTGCCCCTTGTCAGAACCTGTTACTCTGGTGCACTTTCCCTGCAGAGCGTAGACTCCCTGAGGGCAGGAATTTGCTCACTTCTGCTGTATTCCCAGCGCCTGGCCGAGTGCTGGGCGGATGGGAAGGAATTGTCGCAGGAATGACTAACGGCCTAAATCAAGACCAATTGAAAACAAAAATCGCACGTGATAAGCCCTCCCAGTTGAATTGGAAGTTGAGCCAGCATCTGTTAACACGCTCTTCTTAGGTGCCCACCATGGGCATCGTGCCCTGGACAGGGGCGGGGGGATGAACCAGCCAGTCACTCAGCCAGTGGTTGCTGGTCTTCACTGGCTGACCTGGTAGTCAGAGCACCCAGAACCTTAGAGGAGACCCAGCCCCTCTGCAGGTGGTCTCTGCGCCCAGCATTTTGAAAACTTTGCAAGTGATTCTAATGCAGAGCTGGAGTGGTGAACCACCATCCTGGGAGCCAGGATTTGGGTGCATCAGTGAGAATCCTGAACCCCAAATGGTGCTGTGCAGGGTGTCTGCCGGGCCGGTGAGAGCATCCTGAAGTGTTGGCTCCCACGAGGGCGGCTGCCTGGGAGACGCAGTGCCCTTGGCTCTGGGTTCTGGGCGCTGTCCATTTTTGCGGTGTTGCAGGACGGTTGCTTATTTGTCCTAATGAGGTTTTGATTACTCTCCATTTGTCTCTTTCATCAGCTTAATGTTAAAAAGCCTTTTTATTTGGATTCTTTGTACTTGTGCAGTTCTGACTAAGTTTTGCCTCAAACCAAACTTTCTTATGCAGATGAGAGCGGGAGATAAAGGAGGAGGCGGAGGTGGGGAAGGGGCGTGGGCAGCCTGGCGCCGAGGGGAGGTGGTCACAGCCTTGTCTGTCCAGTGGCAGTGGGGAGCCCTCAGCCTTGCAGCCTCCTGGCCCCGACATACGGTGGTGTGGACTGGGCAGTCACCGCCCGGCTGACTCTGTGATGGGCCCGCCCCTTGTGCCACCCATAGCAACACAGCAATCCTGGGAGGCGTGCCAGGCACTGTTGTCACCCTGTCCCCCTGGCAGGGAGCCTGAGGGTCACAGAGGTGCCAGCATAGGGCCGGTTGATAGTGGGGTAGGACCTGGACCCAGAGCCTGGACTTCCACACCACAGCAGGTCCTCCTGTTCACAGGTTGAGTGAAGCGTCAGTCTGGCATGTAAGGAAAGCTTTGGCAGTGAGAGCCAGGCACTTGGGTCCTAGGGAAGCCTACACAGGGCAGCCCTTGAGTTCAGATGCCCGCTCAGCCCTGCTGCTTGCAGCCTAGTGCCTGGTGTCAGAGGACCCAGCTGTGAAGTGGAGAGTGCAGGGCCCTGCGGCCTCAGGTCAGAAGTCACAAGCCCAGCATCTCCATGTGGGCATTGTGTCCCACGTGTGGATGAGGAAACCAGTCCTGGAAGGTCCAGCTTTCAGGGCAGGAGTCTGCAGCCACTGCGGACTTGAATTTGCTGCTGCTGCTGCTGCTGCTAAGTCACTTCAGTCGTGTCCGACTCCGTGCGACCCCACAGACGGCAACCCACCAGGTTCCCCTGTCCCTGGGATTCTCCAGGCAAGAACACTGGAGTGGGTTGCCATTTCCTTCTCCAAGGCATGAAAGTGAAAAGTGAAAGTGAAGTCGCTCAGTCGTGTCTGACTCTTAGTGACCCCATGGACTGCAGCCTTTAGACTCCTCCATCCATGGGATTTTCCAGGCAAGAGTACTGGAGTGGGGTGCCATTGCCTTCTCCAACTTGCATCTGCACCCGGATCTCATTCTGAATTCTGCCTCTCCCTACAGCAGGAGGAGGACACACTTCAGTAACTGAGCCCCTGCTGGACACCAGGCATCGTCCCAGAGCCAGGAGCTCAGCATCTGGAAGAAGGGCTGAGAAGGGCCATTTCTTTGGTGTTGGTGGACCTGTGGGCCTCACCGGCTACCTTAAGCGGCCGAGGAGTTCCCCTGTGTCTCCTGGGTCGTCCAAAATCTTGGGCAAAGCTGGAGAAAGGGTTCCTGGGGTCCAGAATCTCAGAGACTGCCCCCAGCCAGATCCTTCTCTTTACCTTCATTCAGCAGCACTTTCCTCGGGGTGCCAAGCAGACGCTGGTTAAAAGTCTGAAATGGGACCTGCCACTGGGAGCTCAGTGTGTGTCCACGGGAGAAGGTGCCACTCGGGAGGGCCCTGTCCCCATGTGAACACTCGGGCTCTTGAAGCTGCAGTAGTGCTGTCAGAAAATAGAAAGCAGATTCTGAATGGACCTGTAGTGATGACGGAAATACAGTATTTACATAATGTCAATGTGTGTGTCCTTTGTAGTTCATTTTGCCACTAAAAGAAGCTGTGTTGCATACCCTGAACACCTCTCCTTGAGATTTTAAAAAATTTAATATTTTCATGAAATTTGTAATGATTATATAAATAAATGTGTATGTCCTTTGCAATTCATTTTATCACTGAAATAAGCTGTGTTACATACACTGAACATCTCTCCCTTGAGATATTTTTCCCAGATTTTAAAAAATTTAATATGTATATGAAATTGATTCACAGTTTTTGTTTTACTTAAACACTTATTTTAGTTTGCCATAACTAATAGCATCCAAAAAATCATAGGTTTGATGCCCTAGTTATTCTTTGTCTTAATGTACTCGAAATACTTATTAAAATTTTTTGGTGGTGGCTTTGCTGAAATGAAATTCACAGATGCCTTCATGTATAGCACGGGACTCGTTTGTTTTTAGTATATTTACAGAGTTACACAACCATCACGACAGTCAATTCAGAACATTTTCATCGCCTCAGAAAGAAGCCCTGTGCCCTTTAGCAGTCACCCCAGCTCCTCTGGTAACCGTCGGTCTACCTTCTGTCCTTGTTGTTGAGTCGCTAAGATGCTAAGTCGTGTTTGACTCTTTGCGACACCATCAACTGCAGCACGCCAGGCTGCTCTGTCCTTCACCATCTCCCAGAGCTTGCTCAAACTCATGTCCATTGAGTCGGTGATGCCATCCAGCCGTCTCATCCTCTGTTGCTCCCTTCTTCTGCCCTCAATCTTTCCCAGCATCAGGGTCTTTTCCAGTGAGTCAGCTCTTTGCATCAGGGGGCCAAAGTACTGCAGCTTCAGCTTCAGCATCAGCATTTCCAGTGAACATTCAGGGTTGATTTCCTTTAGGATGGACTGGTTGGATCTCCTTGCTGTCCAAGGGACTCTCAAGTGTTTTCTCCAGATGTCTCTGTAGATCGCCTGTTCTGGACATTGTGTATACACAGAATCATACAGTTTGAAGAACCGCCAGACTGTCTTCCAGAGTGTTTGCACTATTTTTCATTCCAAGGAAGGTTCTGAGTTTTCCCGTCCTCACCTCCCTTGTTATCAGTCTTTTTGCTTATCTCTATCCCAGTGGATATGAAGTGGTGTCTCACTGGGAACTGCTGAAAGTCTGTCCATCTCTCTATGCCAAGTCTTGGTTGTGGCATGCAAGATAACTTAGCTGCTGCGCACTAACTCATTGTTGTGGCATGTGGGATCTACTTCCTTGAACAGGGATTGAACCTGGGCCCCCTGCACTGGGAGCTCAGAGTCTTACCGCTGGACCTCCAGGGAAATCCTCTCCTTCAGGTTTTATATAGATCTGTGCAGACTGTATTTCTTCATGAATGAGCTTTGGTAGTTTGTGTTTCTCAAAGAATTGGTTTGTTTCATCTATGTTATCAAATTTCATAAACTTTTTCATGAGGTGAAAGTGATGATGGCTCAGTCGTGTCCGACTGTTTGCAACCCCGTAGACTGTAGCCTGCCAGGCTCCTCTGTCCATGGAATTCTCCAGGCAAGAATACTGGAGTGGGCAGCCATCCCCTTCTCTAGGGGATCTTCCCGACCCAGGAATGGAACCTGGGTCTCCTGCATTGCAGGCAGATCCTTTACTGTCTGAGCCACCAGGGAAGCCCCAACTTGTTCATAATATTCCTTTGTTATCCTTTTTGATGTCTTTAGGTTCTGTCTTTTTCATTCCTGATATAGATATTTATGCCTTTTTTTTTTTTTCTTAGTGTGGCTAGAGATTTATTTTCTTCTACTTGCTTTGGGTTTAATTTGCTCTTCCTCTTCTTATTTCTTAAGGCAGCAATTTAGATTATTGATTCAAAATCCTTTTTAACATAAGCATTTGAATGCTATACATTTCCCTCTAAGAGCACTCCACAAATCTTGATGTGCAACATTTAAATTTTCATGCAATTAAAAAATATTATCTAATCTTAGTTTTAACATCCTCTTTGACATATGGGATATTTAGAACTTGTTACTTAGCTTCTGGGCTTCCCCAGTGGCTCGGAGGTAAAGAATTTGCCTGCCAATGCGGGAGACACAGATTTGATCCCTGGGTCAGGAAGATCCTCTGGAGAAGGGAATGGCAACCTACTCAGTCTTCTTGCCTGGAGAATCCCATGGACAAAAGAGCCTGATGGGCTGAAGTCCATGCAGTTGCAAAGAGTCGGACATGACTCAGCAACTAAACAACAACAACAAAACTTAGCCTCTAAATATATAGGGATTTTCCTGTTATCTTTCTGTTACTAACTTCTTTGTTTACTGATTCTGTTATGCTCAGAAAACATACTTTGTATGATTTTAATACTTTCATGTCCCAGAATATGTTTTGTTTCATTGAATATTCCGTATGCTCTTGGCAAGAATGTGTGTCTTGCTGTTATTGGGTGGGGTGTTCTGCAAATGACAGTTTGATCAAGTTAGATGAAGGGATTGTTCAGTTAGTTCTTCTAGATCCTGGCTGATTTTTCTGTCTACGTGTTCTTTCAGTTATTGGGAGAGGAGTGTTGAAGCTGCCAACTACAATCATGGGTTCGTGTGTTTCTCTTTTCAGTCTTGTCCTTTTTCACTTGTGTATTTTGAAGCTGCCACCAGAGCTCCACTGAGGGCCTGCTCGTATGTCAAAGCTATTAGAGAAAATAAGAAGGGGAAAAAAAAAAGAACCGGAAAAGAAAATAGCTTCTCACCTTTGTGCTCGTCATGTCTGCAGGTTTCGCCCTCTCTCTGGGGTCTATTTGCTTATGTTTACTTTCAGAGTCCTTGGGGAGTTGCTTTCTACATTTTCCCCAGAGTTTTAGTTGTAATCAGTGGGGCGAGGGGTTCTGGTGGGCTTGCTGGACCCCACGTGGCCCCAGGTGGATGTTTTCCTCCTGGCTTTGAATGTCCCCACTTCCGTTGGCCCAATGCCTCCTGTCCTGCGGGTGTCCACGGCTGTCTCCTCTCCAGGGCCTTTTCCTCAAGCCCCACTGCCCCCCTTCCCTCCCTTGTCGCGGCTTGTAGCTTCTTGGCAAGTATCAGCTTCCCGCTCCACTGGAATGTGAGGGCTCGTCCAACCTGGCATCATGTCCCCAGACCCTGTCTTGTTGGCATGGGGTCAGTGGCTCCGTGTTACTCAAATAAATGATCATACCCACCTTCGTGAATCTGCAGCCAAACTCTGCAGAGATTCTATGACTTAAAGTTCACGCGATCCAAGTTCCCGCCCCGAGGGCGGTGCTGACTGCAGTGCGTTCTCGGCACGTGGACGTCCTGTGAGCCCCGCCAGTGGGCCCACTGTGCCGGCGGCCACAGCCTTCCCCGCCGGCCCTGACGAGAAGCCTGCCTGGTATCTGTCTGTGGATCCAGCGCGCTAGCTGAGAAAGGCGGTGGACTGTGAGGGAGGAAATGGCAGGGCCTCCTGTAATTAGACTGTGCTGAGTGGTCCACTCATCCCCTGGACTCAGGGAGGAGACGAACGGTGGACGTCTCTCCTCACCACCCCCTGCACGTCCTTTTCACATCATGCAGATTTCTCAGTTTTTAATTATAGCCTGTCACTTACTTTTTTTTTTTTTAAAAGAAAGGTCTGGTTATCTGGCTTGTTTCATTCATTTATTCCCTGACATTTGCCAAGCACCTATCATGTGTAGGCCATCTCCCTAGTTTTCTGGATTCAAAGAAGCTACAGGAAATGCCTCACGCCTGCACTTGGCATCTTTAATCCACTGAGTTGCTGGACCAAGTGGGAAACCTCGGTGGCAGCTTCAGGACTGCCGTCCCCTCGCCACCCCCGCACCCCCCACCATACCCTGCGTTTCTCTCCTCTGGGGCTGACACATGAGGTCGTGCAGGTTGTCTTTGCACACAAGCACGTGGTCAGCAGGTGGCTGAGTGCTGGAATCCGGCCAGTGTTCCACTGGCCCAGCCCTGCCCTCATCAGGGATGATCTCACTGGAAGGAGGGTCTTTTCCTGATATGAACCAGGGCCCAGGTGGGCCGGCTGCGGCCCCATCGTTTCCCCTTATGCCTGCTGTCTCTCATCCTCACCAGGTTGGCTCCTCACCCTCTTCCCCGGGGACCCCAGCGCTGCCCATCGTCCACCCCTTCTGTCTTCCACACTGCAAGGTCATCTTCAGGAAACGCAAATCCAAACCCGTGTACCTCTGGGCTCAGAGCCCTTCCCGACCCTACACTGCCCATGAGGGCAGGTGCAGGCCTGCCTTCCTGGTGAGGACAGCCCTGCCTCGGCCACCAGCTGTGCCTCTGAGTGCCCAGCCTTCCCTGAGCCCTCCCCACAGCCACCACCTCACATGCATGGGGGACTTCACACCTTCCCAGACTATTTGACTTGTCTGCCACGCAAGGGATTTACTCTTAAGAGTAAAAGAGCAGGCATGTTATTTTCCAAAGAGGATAGAGGACGAGGAGCTCGTGAAGGAGCAGCCGGAGACCTGGGAGGAGAGCTGGGTCCAGGGCTGACAGCTGTTGTGGGCGGGGACTCAGGATGCCAGCAGCGTGCATCAGTGGAGGCAGAAAAGGGCGTCAGGTGTGCCTGTGACGAGAGAGCAGAGAGGGAGGCTGTGCTCTGGATGTGCATTTTCATTTTGGAAGTAATCTGCGCTCTTTGCAGCCTCCTCGGAAAATAGGAAACTGTAATGAGGAAGATAACCATTCAATTTCAACACACCCAGAACCGCCGTTGACAGTTGGGGTCCTTCCTTCCAGTTTTTTAATGCGTATGTTTACATCTTTAGATGATTTTCCCCTGCTTAATACATTGTTAGTGTTCTGTATGGTTAAAAAGTTTTTGGATGATGTAATTTTTTAATAGTTATCCAATATCCTATAAGGGATTTAACCGGTCCTCTAATTATTGGGTGTTTATCGTATTCCCAGTATTTCCATTACTACAACACTGATGTAAACATCTCTGTATGTAAATTCCCAGATGCAGACTTTAAAGACTTTTAATATATTTATTTGGCTGTGACAGGCACGGGGCGCTTAGCTGCGGCATGTGAGCCCTCTAGTTTCGGCACATGGGTTGCAGAGTGCGCGGGCTGAGCTGTCCCGTGTCATGTGGGATCTTACTTCCCTGACCAGGGGTTCAACCTGCGTCCCCTGCATTGGAAGGTGGATTCTTTTTATTTTTTCTCTTTAAACCTTTTATTTTGTGTTAGGATATACCTGATTAACCATGTGGTGGTAATTTCAGGTGAACAGTGAAGGGACTCAGCCATACATATACGTGTATCCATTCTCCCCCAAACCCCCCTCCTATCCAGGCTGGCACATAACCGTTGAGCAGAGTTCCATGTGCTGTACAGTAGGTCTTTGTTGGTTATCCATTTTAAATGTAACAGGGTGTACATGACCTTCCCCAAGTCCCTAACTATCCCTTTTCCCCCAGCAATGGTAAGCTCATTTTCCAAGTCTGTGAGTCTCTTCTGTTCTGTAAGTAAGTTCACTCGTATCATTTTTTAAAAAGATTCTACATATAAGGGATGTCATATGATGTTTCTCCTTCTCCATCAGATTTCAGGATGACAGTCTTTAGATCCATCCATGTTGCTTCAAAATGTGTGGCGGGATCCTTTTTAATGGCTGAGTAATATTCCATCTCACACACACACACACACACACACACACACACACAGACACACACAGACACACACAGACACACGCACGCACGCACGCACGCCCGCCTGCACATCTTATTTATCCATTCCTCTGTCAGCGGATGTTTAGGCTGCTTCCACATCTAGGCTATTGTAAGCAGTGCTGCAGTGAGCATCGGGGTCCATGTGTCCTTTCAGATCATGGTTTTCTCTGGGTATATGCCTAAGAGTGGGATTGCAGAGTCATATGGTGCTCTGGGCTTCCCCACTGGCTCAGCGGTAAAGAATCCACCTGCAATGGCAGGAGACTCGAGTCCCTTCCCTGGGTCGGGAATATCCCCTGGAGCAGGGCATGGCAACCCACTCCAGTATTCTTGCCTGGAGAACCCCATGGACAGAGGAGCCTGGCGGGCTGCAGTCCATGGGGTCGCACAGAGCTGGACACGCCTGAGGTAACTGAGCACGCATGCATGGTAGCTCTGCTTTTAGTTTTTGGAGGAGCTTCGATACTGTTCTCCAGAGTGGCTATACCAGTTCACATTGGAAGGCGGATTCTTAACCCCTGGACCACCAGGGGAGACCCCCCGGATGCAGACTTGATCTAAGGGTATGTGTGGTTTTAGGTTCTGGATTCCACTGGCCACTTCCTTCCCTAAGGGATGACCAGTGTGTACCCTACGAACAGGGCTGGTGGGTTAGCTGGCTTGTTTGGGGCATAAGAGAGATGTATGAACACTCACCACCCTCAGGGAAGATCTGGTTCAGAGGGATGGGCTGGAGGCTGGGGAGAGGCGGGGTGAGAGGGGACTGCCTAACTGGGGGCCTGCTTCCTTCCAGGGCCCCTGTCCTGGCCATGGACTGGGTCTCAGGGGGCAAAGGCCATTGTGCTCTGGTTTCCCCCTCAGGCCCAGGCAGGACAGCCCCACACTCTCCGTGCCTCCTGCCCCGGGCAGGCCTGAGCCTCTGCGTGCTGCCCCCATGGTCTCCGGAGGGTCTGAGATGCCTGGAAGAGAGGCGTGCATGCTGGGCACAGCAGAGGGGCGCGGGCACCACCGAGCCGGGCCGCCTTGGGGGCGGCTGCATTGTTAGAACCTGCTCTTAATTCATGCCTCCATTGTACAGTGCGGAAAACCAATTTTTCACTTGAGAGGATCAGCAACGTGGATACACGTGTAATTGTCTATTTCTGCTTTTTTTCCCCTCCCTCACGTTCTGCAGCTGTAATTTGAAATTTCACAGTTGTTTCCAACGTGACGGCCTCTCCGTGGGTCGTGTTCAGATCCGGCTCGGATCCAGCAGGCACTAATTGAGCAGCTACTCTCTGCCCCTGGCTGGGCAGCCTGTGGGGTGCAGTGGGGTGGGGTGGGGGGGGGCTCCAGTGTCAGCTGCGTTGACTTTGCCTCCACCCAGCAGGGTGATCACCGGCTGGCCCGTCACGTCTCTGTGCCTGGTGTCCTCATCTGCACAGTGGGGCTGGGGATCCCCACCCCCAGGGCGGTTGTGAGCATGGAGCAGGGTCACAGGGGAAGCACCTGGCAAGGTGCACGCACACAGTAGGTGTTCAGCTAATGCTCCCTGCTATCCTGGGGCTTCTCAGACAGTCGCTGCGGGGCCGTGCTTTCTACGAGCCTGCAGTGATCGGCATTCACCAGCTGCCTTCAGTTTTGCTAGAAGCTCAGTGGAGGTCGTGCTTTCCCCCCAGCCAGGCAGCTTACCTGACCAAAATGTCAAGTGCCTGCTTTCGGTCGAAGGTGTTCTAACCCAGTGCGATAACAGGGGTCCTCTCAGGCTGATCAGAGGCCCAGATATACATTCCCTTGTGTCTTTGATTAATTTTTAAAAGAGAGAAATGAATTAATTATTGCCTAGTGATTATGGAGGCCTGGAATGGAGGGACGAGTGGAGAGCGGGCCCTTAGGAGGTGCCTCGGTGGGAACCCAGCCCCAGGCGCCCAGGAGCTGTTGCTGGTCCTGTGATTCCCAAGAGACTGGCCACTAAACCGCCCGAGAGACAGAGGAAGGTGGCCACACAGGCTAGACCCAGAGGTGGCCAGGGGTGGGGGAGTTTCCTGGGTTCCCTGGAGCTCTTGGAGAGTGAGACATACTTGGCTGCTTCTCTCCAGGGTCCCTTCATCCCCCGCTCCCTCAGGCCCAAGGCTCATGACCTGCCCCAGTAACCAGCACCCCCCTGTTCACTCCATCATCTCCTCAGGCCCCACTGTGGGTGTCCCGCCGAGGAAGGCGGTCCCCAGGAGGCAGATCCTGCTGCCGCTTGGAGGCAGTAGAGCAGCCTAGCCTCCGGCGTGAGCCCAACAATTTCAGGGGGTGTGGAGAGGGAGAGGTGGGAGGCCCTTTCCCTCCCACATGCCCCCTCCCTGCATACTGGTGGCGGCTTCCTCCTCTCCAAGTCGTCCGAAGGACAGTCTCCTCCTCTGCTTCCCCACCCCTCCCCCTTGGGAACGGCCTAAGTGGCCCTGGTGAGCCCCACATTCAGCACCCTGTCCTCTGGGCCTCAGTCCCCCCATCTGTCAGGCAGGGGCTGGACTCTGAGATGAGGTCTGCATGGAGCAGGGCCCTTCTCTGCTGCGTGTCGCTGGGGAGGCTCGGCTGAGGCCACATGCTGTGAGGGGTCAGCACCCCCTCCCCAAGGGGAGCTGCAACCCCCCAGACAGGGGCTTCCCCTCCCCGCACCTGCTGACTGACTCCCCAGGGCCCTGGAGCTGTTCAGTCTACATCCATTCGTCAGGGAGCCTTCAAACACTCACCAAATACCTGCTGAATGGTGAGTAGCTGTGGGATAGAGGGGAAAGGGGCTCATCCCCACGCCTAGCCCTGAGCTCACAGCCAAGGGGAGGGGACAGAATCGGACACTTAGAGAGTAGAGTGATGGTAGTTGTCATGGGGGGATGGTGGAAGGCCTGCAGAGGAAGGAACTGATGAGTCTGTCTGGCTCTTTGGGAGGCTCAGTTGACAGAGGGTTTTAAAGGATGCATAGGAGTTTTCTAGGCAGCAAGTCAGGGTAAGGAATTCTAGGCATAAGGAATGCACCATGGCACAGAGGCATGGAGGGGCTTGACACATAAGGGAATAGTGAGGAGTCTGTGTGACTGAAGTGCACACAGGGTGTGTGTGTGTAAGTTGGTGTGTGTGTGTGTGTAAAGGAGAGTCAGGAGTCAAGGCTAGCCCGGATATCAGTGCAGGGCCTCCACCCTGGCCATGTGTAGGTTGGGGCCCAGGGCTGAGCACCTCAAGGGAGGTTTTTGGGACAAGGAGCCCTCCCCAGGCACGCGGACACCCCTAGTGCTCACGACTCTGCCTTTAAGGAAGGCTCGGAGCAGAGGCTGGTCCTCCGGGAGCCTAAGCCAGCTCATCAGTTATACCTAAATGCCAAAGGGAAAGGTGTCCTCCCCCAGCATATGGTTATTAAAGCGCGCCATCTTTAAGCCTCATTAAGGGCTGTTAAATGCTAATGAATTTAGAGAAGGGCGTCTTGGGGCCTCTGTTTCCTTGGAAACGTTTGAGAGCAGGTGCCTTATAATGAGCTGTACCTATTTTAAAAAGTGAGCCACGAGGCCCGCTTTGATAGGCTAGATCTCAGATGCTGATGGGTAAGTGTGAACAAAGCTGGTGGAGACCAGTGGAGACGCTTTGTGCTCTCCGAAATACCATTCTCTGGTGGTTTCTATAGAAACCACTGGCACCTAGGTAGGAGCATCACCAAGCTCCAGAGTCTCATTTACGCAGCACAGCGTTGCCTCCAGCCTCGGTGACTCGGCCTTACCTCTGAAGACCACTGGAGCCCTGCTGGCAGGGTGGGACCGCACTCCGGACGAGACAAGACAGATGTATGTTGCTGTAGCTGTGGTTTTGCTTTAATTATGCCTGTGCTGTGCCTGCTGTGAGGTTTCCTCAGGTCCTCCCTCTGCTTGTTGTTTCCGGCCCCATTTGTGAAGCTCATTCCTCCCCACAGAGCACTTTAAGGAAACTTTGTATTATTGAAGCATTTAAATATATACCAAAGTAGAGAAACTGTTTAATGAACCTCCAGCACCCAGTTTCAACAATTATAAACATATGGCCAGGCTTCTTTTAGCTCTGATCCTGCTCATTTCCCCCAGTAGTCTCTCCCTCTCCACCCCCACTGCTGAATTATTTTGACGCGAATCCCATAAACATGCTAGTATTTCATTTGTGCGTGTGTGCTAAGTCGCTCAGTCGTGTCCGAGTCTCTGTCACCCTAAGGATGGTAGCCCGCCAGGCCCCCCTGTCCATGGGGATTCCTCAGACAAGAATTCTGGAGTGGATTTCCACGCCCTCCTCCCAGCCTAGGGATCGAACCGGCATCTCTTGTCTCTTGCATTGGCAGGCAGCTTCTTTACCACTAGTGCCCCCTGGGAAGCCCAGCGTTTCATTTGCGCACACTCTTCCTTCTTTAAAAGATAAAGACTGAAAAAGATTGCTGTAATACCATTGTCCTTCTAACAATTTAGCAATAGTTCCTTCATAGCATCAGATCTTCAATCCATATTTCAGTTGCCCTGATTGCCTCATGGTTTTACACATTCTTAAAACAGTTGCCTTGTTCAAATGAGGAACTGAACATCTGGCTGACAGATCTCTTAAGCCTTGTTCAATCTCTGGGTTACTTTCCTTCCTTGTAATTTATTTATGGGGGAATACACCGGTTGTTCATCCTTCATTTTCCTCGTTGCATCCCCCGTGGTGTCATCTAGCACATTCCTCTGTTCCCTGCATGTTTTATAAACTGGGAGCTGAGGCTAGACAGGGCTTCTGATGCTGCGATGTGCACGCAAATCACCAGGGGAACTTGTTACTCTGATTCTAATTCTGACTCAGTGGGTCTGGAGTGGGGTCAGAGAAGATACATTTCTAATAAGCTCCCAGGTAGTACCTATGATAGATGCTTGATAAGATTCAGGGATTTTTTTCCTTTTTTTCTCTCTTCCCCTTTTCAAGAATATTTGATCAGATTCAGGCTCAGTTTTTTGAAGAACAGGTCATGGTACATTCTTCCATCAGGAGGCCCCCAACGACTGGTTGAGCCACTTTTGATGATGATGTGATTCATCAGGGAGTTCAGGGCTTGTCTGCCTGGCATCCCATTTATAAAATCCTCATCAGGTCTTCACCTAATGATCTCAGCAGTTACTAATGATCACTGTCGAGATCTACGAATTCATTAGAGGTTGTAGAATACCGGACTACTTCTACAGAGAAAGCTTTGCTTTCAAACTTAGCTACCCTGAGGACAGAAAAGGCAAGAGAAAAGCTTGAGTCTTTTCCTTTATTTACAAGTTTTCAGAATAATGAGTTGCTTTCCTAGCATCTCTAAAAGCACCTAATTAGGTTTTCATGGACTTTTTCTTTTTTCTTTTTGTATCATTATGAATTTTTGTCTTTATAACATATTTGATTAAGTCAATCAGTTGTGGCTCTTATTATTCCAGTGCTCAAATTGCCCAGTATTTGGTGAGTTGAGCCTCCTTTAAGTAGGCTTCTGAACCTTTTTTTAAAAAAATCAACTATATTACAACTTAATACAGTTAACTGCCACCCATTATTGTGCACAAATCAATGAGTTTTGACAGGTGTATACATTTGCAGAACCACCACTGCAATCAGGATACAGAGCATTTTCATCATTCATGGGTTCCCTCCCGCCCCTTTGCAGTAAATCTCTTCCTCTGCTTCAGCCCTTTGGTAGCTACTGATCTATTTTCTGTCACTAAAGATGCATTTTTTCTGGACTTCTGTATAAATGGAATCATGCAGTAGATACTCTTTCGTACCTGGCTTCTTTTAGCATAATTGTCTGGGATTCATCCACGTTGCTGTATGTCTCATTATTCCTCTCTATTGCCGAGTCATATTCCAGGGTATGACTATATCAATCTGTTTATCCATTTACCCGTTGATGGGCATTCTGGGTTGTCTCCAGTTTGGGGTTATGACTAATATAAATGAAGCTGCTGTGACTGTTCATGAAAAAGGTCTTTGTATGGGTATGTATTTCCACTTCTCTTTTATGTAACTGGGAGTGTAGCCATTAGGTGGTATCGTATGTATGTGTTTGCATTTGTAATAAATTGCTAGCCTGCTTCCCAAGGGGTTGTACCATTCTGCATTCCCATTAGCAGTGTAGGAAGGTCTCAGTTGTCCCCCATTCTCACCAACATTTGGCGTGGTCAGTCTTGTCCATTTTAGCCATTGTAGTGGACGTGTAAGTGGTATCTGTTCATGGCTTTCATTTCATTTTCCTGATGGCGAGTGATGCTGCTCACCTTTTCGTGGGTTTGTCGGCCATTTGAATACCTTCTTCTCAGAAAGTCAGTTCGAGTCTTTTGCCTATTTAAGGTGATAATAATAGTGAGGATGATGATGACGGTCCAGGAGTTCTTTGTATGTTTTTTTCCCATTCCATGGCTTTTTTGTGTGTTCTAGCAGAGAAGTCTTTGCCCGCTTTAAGGTTGCACAGACCTTATCCTGTGTTTTTTTAGTTTCATAGTTTTTGTTTGTATTTTTAAGTCTTGGGTCCATTTTGAGTCAAGTTTTGTGTCTAGTATGAGGTAAGATTTGTTGAGCTTTGTCACGCAGTGTATGCTCAGCTGTTTTAGCACCGTTTGTTGAAAAGACATTCCTTTCCCCATTAGATTGCTTTTGGACCTCTGTTTGAAAACCAGTTGTCCATGTACGCACGGGTCGCTTTCTGGGTTCTCAGTCCTGTTCATTGATTAATATAGCTATCTTTCCCCTTACTGTAGCTTTACAGTAGTTCTTAAAATTGGATCGTTCAAATCCTCCAACCTTGTTTTCCTTTTTCAAAATTTTTTCTGGCTATTTTAGGTTTTTATCATCCCATTTCAATTTTGTAGTCATTTTGTCACTTTCTACAAAAAAAAAAAGTGCCTCCTGGTATTTTGATTAGGATTATATTTAATAAACAGATCAATATCAAGAGAATTGACATCTTAATGATATTGAGTCTTCCGACTCGTGACCATTATATTTCTCTGTTTATTTATATCTTCTTTAGTGTCTCTCAGCAGGGTTTTGTAGTTTCCAGTGTTCAGAGATTTCACATATTACATTAAATTTATTTCTCAGTATTTCATGGTTTTGAAAACCATTAAAATTTTTATTTTCCAGTTGTTTGTTTCTCATATATCTGTTAGTTCAGATCATTTCATTTGCTCAGACGTATCCGACTCTTTGCGGCCCCATGGACTGCAGCACGCCAGGCTTCCCTGTTCTTCACCATCTCCCAGAGCTTACTCAAACTCATGTCCATTGAGTCGGTGATGCCATCCAACCACCTCATCCTCTGCTGCCCCCTTCTCCTCCTGCCCTCAATCTTTTCCAGCATCAGAGCCTTTTCCAATGAGTCAGCTCTTCACATCAGATGGCCAAAGTATTGGAGCTTCAGTTTTAGCATCAGTCCTTCCAGTGAATATTCAGGGTTGATTTCCTTTAGGATTGACTGGTTTGCTCTCCTTGCTGTCCAAGAAATTCTCAGAAGTCTTCTCCAACACCACAGTTCAAAAGCATCAATTCTTTGGCACTCAGCCTTCTTTATGGTCCAGCTCTTACATCCATTCATGACTACTGGAAAAACCATAGCTTTAACCATATGGACCTTTGTTGGCAAAGTGGTGTCTCTGCTTTTTAATATACTATCTAGGTTTGTCATAGCTTTTCTTCCTAAGAGCAAGCATCTTTTAATTTTGTGGCTGCAGTCACTGTCTGCAGTACTTTTGGAGCCCAAGAAAAGAAAATCTGTCAGTGTTTCCATTGTTTCACCATGTATTTGCCATGAAGTGATGGCACTGGATGCCATGATCTTCGTTTTTGAATCCTGAGTTTTAGGCCAGCTTTTTTCACTCTCTTCTTTCATCAAGAGGCTCTTTAGTTCTTCACTTTCTGCCGTTGGGTGGTGTCATCTGCATGTCTGAGGTTGCTGATATTTCTCCTGGCAATCTTGACTCCAACTTGTGATTCATCCAGCCTGGCATTTTGTGTGATGTGCTCTGCATAGAAGTTAAAGAAGCAGAGTGACAATATACAGACCAGACATGCTTCTTTCCCGATTTGGAACCAGTCTGTCGCTCCATGTCTGGCTCTAATTTTTGCTTCTTGACCTGCATACAGATTTCTCAGGAGTCAGGTCTGGTGTTCCTATCTGTTTAAGAATTTTCCACACTTTGCTGTGATCCACACAGTCAAAGGCTTTAGCGTAGTCAATGAAGCAGAAGTGGATGTCTTTCTGGAACTGTCTTGCTTTTTCTATGGAAAAGAGTGGGTATATGTGTATGTATAACTGAGTCACTTTGCCGTATGCCTGAAACCAACAAGACATTGCATATCAGCTGTACCCCAATATGAAATAAAAAGTAAATTTAGAAAGTGTATATATAGGCTATTCAGGTGTTCTATTTCTTCTTCATTTTTGTAAATTTTTTTTCTTTCAAAGATTTTGTCCATTTCATCTAAGTTGTCAGATTTGTTGGAATAAAATTACTCTTACCATTATTTCTTTCAATTTATTTTTTAATTGGCTGTTAGTGTCTTCATTTCCTCCTGTTGATCTGAGTACCAACCTACTATTAATACCCTCCAGTCTGAAGAACTACCTTTAACATTTCTTGTAGTGTAGATTTGCTGGTTGTGAATTCTCAGTTTTTGTTTATCAAAAAAGTCTTTGTTTTGCCTTCATTTTTCCCATGTCAGCCCTTTAAAAATTACCTTTATGGAAGCATAATTGACATATAATAAATAGCACATGTTTGAAGCATACAGTGGTGATGTGCACATACACCCATGAAACCATCACCAGGATCTGTAATACACCCGTAACCTTCAAGTGTTTTTGTGCCCCTTCTTAATGCCTCCACTGATTTGTTCCCTGTCATTAGAAGTTAGTTTCCATTTTTGGTCATATGGCAGGTAACTCTTTTTTGCATGCTTTTTTTTCCCCAATTCAGCATAATTATTTTGAGACGGACCCGCTTTGCCGAGTATCGGTAATAGTCCCTTCCTTTGTGTTGCTAAGTAGTATTCCATTCTAAGGCTGTTGCACAGTGTTCCTTCTTACCTATCGATGGACACTGGGTTGTTTCCAGGTTTTAGTTATTACAAACAAAGTGCAGTGAACAAGCCTTTGTGTGGATACATGTTTTCATTTCCTTAGGTGTTACGGACAGAACTGTGTTTCCCTGCACCCCCTGCAAATCCATGAGGTGAAGCCCCAACCCCTAATGTGACTATATTTGGAAACAGGGCCTTTAACAACCTAATTAAGGTTAAATGGGGACCTAAGTTGTTCAGTCAATGTTTTTTATGAAATTTTCCTGCTTTTTCTATGATCCAATGGATGTTGGCAATTTGATGTCTGGTTCCTCTGCCTTTTCTAAATCCAGCTTGTATATCTGGAAGTTCTCAGTTCATGTACTGTTGAAGCCTTGCTTGAAGTATTTTGAGTATTACCTTACTAACATGCGAAATGAGTGCAGCTGTGCAGTACTTTGAACATTCTTTGGCATAGTTCTTCAGGCATTCTGTCTATCAGATCTAATCCCTTGAATCTGTTTGTCACTTCCAGTGTATAATCAAAAGGGGGTTGATTCAGATCATATAAATGAGGTCCTAAGAGTGAGGCCCTAATCCAGTGGGACTGTGTCTTTTCATTTATTTTTTGCTTGCGCTGGGCTTTTGTTGCAGTGCGCAGGTTTCTCTTTGCAGTGGCCTCTCTTGTTGTGGAGCACAGGTTTTAGGCACATGGGCTTCAGGAGTTGCCTCATGTGGGCTCAGGAGTTGTGGCTCATGGGCCTTAGTTCCCCCATGGTATGTGGAATGTTCCTGGACCAGCAATCAGACCCGTGTCCCCTGTATTGACAGGTGGATTCTCATCCACCTTACCACCGGGAAGTAGAGACTGGTGTCTTTTAAGACGAGGAACTTCACCAGAGCATTCTCTGTGTGCTGCATAGAGCAAAGGCCACATGGGGACACAAAAGAGAGCGCCATTTTCAAGCCAAAGAGATAGGCCTCAGTTCCGTTGGCACTTTGATCTCAGACTTCCAGCCTCTGGAACTGTGGGAAAATAAATGTCTGTTGTGTAAGTCTGTGGTACTGTATCATGGAGGTCTGAACTGATTGAGGCATTGGATAAATACCTGGGAGGGGAGTGTCTGGGTCACGTCTGGTGTATGTTTAACTTTTAGAGAAACTGTCAGTTTTCCAAATGGTTGCACTCTCGCATTCCCACTGACATTGTGTGAGGGTTCCATTGTTCTCTATTTTAGCCAACATTTGGTATGGTCAATCTTTCTGATTTTAGACCTTCTAAAATGTATGTAATGTGTTATCTCACTGTGATTTTACTATGCATTTCCCTAATGACTAATGGTGTTGAGTATGTTTTCCTGAGCTTACTTGCCATCTGTTTCTTTTCTTTTTTTTTTTTTTTGGATGGTCTGTTCAGATATTTTGCTCATTTTAAAAATCAGATTGCTTTTGTATACTGAGTTTTGAGTGTTCTTTATATTTAGAACATAAGACACTTATCACATGTGTGATTTGTAGATCCTTCCTCACAGTCTACAGGTTGTATTTTCATTCTCATAACAGCTTTTTAAGAGCAAATTAAAATTTTTTTTAGTAAAGTCCAGTTTATCAACATTTGTTATTGGTGCTCAATATAAGTAAATTGTATAGCTTAAGGCCACAAAGATTTGCTCGTGTTTACTTCCAGGAATTGTATAGATTTGGGCTTTTTATTAGTCTGTGGTCCATTTTGTATTAATTTTTATATACGGTACAAGGTATGGATAGAAGTTAATGGTTTTACAAATAGATATTCAGTAGTGTTGCAGCATCTGTTGGAAACAGTATCTGTGACTTTATGCCTTTGTGGAAAATCAGATAACTGAATGCGTGTAGGTCTTTTTGGTACGGTCTCTTCAATTCCATTGTTTTCTTTGTCTGTCTCTACACCAATGCCCTATTGTTCTCATTATTGTAATCTTACAATGAGTCTTGTAATCAGGTAATGTAAGTCTCTCAATTCTTTTTCTTTCTCAAAGTTGTTTTGACTATTCTAGCTTCTTTGAATTTACATTTCAATTTTACAATCACTTTGTCAGTTTCTACAAAAAAAGAAAAGCCTGCTTGAACTTTGAATGATATTGCTTTTAAACTGCAGATCAATTTGAGGGAGCATTGAATTATTAACAATTTTGAGTCTTCCAATCCATAATCATTGTATATTTTTCCATATAATTAAATCTTTCACATTTTTGTTAGATTTATCCATAAGTATTTATATATTTTTATGCTATTGTAAGAAGTATTTCTCAATTTCTGCTTATCCATGGTTAAAATATAAAAATATAGTGGATATTTGTATATTTACCTTGAATTCTGCAACTATGCTAAGCTCACGTATTCTAGTTGCTTCTTTCTTTGTAGATTCTATTTCTGCAAAGACGATCATGTCATCTGTGAATAAAGGCAGCTTAAATGGTTATTTCCTAATTTAGATGCAATTTCTTCTTTCCTTCTTCCTCCTGTTCCCTTGGATTCCCTTGTAGCTCAGTCAGTAAAGAATCTGCCTGTAATGCAGGAGACCCAGGTTCAGTTCCTGAGTGGGAAAGAGCCCCTGGAGAAGGAAATGGCAACCCACTCCAATATGCCTGCCTGGAGAACCCTAAGGACAGAGAAGCCTGGTGGGCTACAGTCCACGGAGTCACAAGAGTCGGTCACGACTCAGTGACTAAACCACTGCCGCCTGTTACCTTATTGCACTGGCTCAGACCTCTAGAACAGTGCTGACTTAGAAATGTTGAAAAAAGACATACTTGCCTTATTTCCAATCTTAGAAGAAAAATATTCTTTTCCATAGTCATGTATGATGTTAGCTGTAGTATTTTGTTGTTTTTTGGTAGATGCTCCTACCAGTTTGAGGACGTTCCCTTTTATTTCTAGTTTGTTGAGAGCTTTTATTTTGAATCACCACTACATTTTGTCAAATGCCTTTCTCATATCTGTTGAAGGGGTAGTGTAGTTTTTCTCTTTTATTGTGTTAATATGGTGAATTTTCTTGAAAGATTTCCAAATATTAAAGCAACCTTGTAATCCTGGGATAAGTCTCACTTGATTATGACATATTATCTTCTCTACATAATTTGGATTCTACTAGCTAAAATGTAAGAATTTTAAAATCTGTATTCATGAGGGATATTGATCTATTCTTTTCTTTTCTTATAATATCTTTGTCTAGTATTCAGTTCAGTCCAGTCGCTCAGTCATATCCGACTCTTTGCGACCCCATGAACTGCAGCATGCCAGGCCTCCCTGTCCATCACACAGTCCACCCAAACCCATGTCCATTGAGTCGGTGATGCCATCCAACCATCTCACCCTCTGCTGCCCCCTTCTCCTCTTGCTCTCAATCTTTCCCAGGATCAGGGTCTTTTCAAATGAGTCAGCTCTTCTCATCAGGTGGCCAAAGTATTGGAGTTTCAGCTTCAACATCTGTCCCTCCAATGAACACCCAGGACTGATCTCCTTTAGGATGGACTGGTTGGATCTGCTTGCAGTCCAAGGGACTCTCAAGAGTCTTCTCCAACACCACAGTTCAAAAACATCAATTCTTTGGTGCTCAGCTTTCTTCACAGTCCAACTCTCACATCCATACATGACTACTGGAAAAACCATAGCCTTGACTAGATGGACCTTTGTTGGCAAATGTCTCTGCTTTTCAATATGCTGTCTAGGTTGGTCGTAACTTTCCTTCCAAGGAGCAAGCGTCTTTTAATTTCATGGCTGCAATCACCATCTGCAGTGATTTTCTCTAGTTTTCGTATCAGAGTAATTCTGTCCTTAAAAAATAACTTGGAAAGTGTTCCTTTCTTTTCAGTTTTCTGGAAGAGTTTGTGTATAATTGATATTATTTCTTCCATAAATGATTGCTAGAATTGACTAGAGATGAAATTGGCTTGGCCTGAAATTTCCTTTTGGGAAGGCTTGAAACCTCAAATAAAATTTATTTAGTAAATATAGGATTATTCCAATTTTCTTTTTCTATTTCAGTGGCCTTTGGTAGTTTCTGTCCTTCAAGAAATGCATGTATTTCATCAATATTATCTTTTTGGTATGAAGTTTTTCATGCTATTTTAATTATTTTAAAAATATCTGTATAATATATAGTGATATCACCTCATTTCTCTCATTCATGATATTGGTAATTTGCATCTTTTCCCTTTTTCCTCTTATCAGTCTGGATAGAGATTTATCAATTTTTTTGACCTTTAAGTATACATTTTTGTATCACTGATTTTTCTCTATTTCTCTTATTTTAAGAAATGATCAATTTACTTTTTAAACTTTTTTCTTTTCTGCTTAAAACTTAGGTTTATTTTCTTTGGGGATTTTTATTCTTTTCTGCTATAGATGTTCAGTTGTTTTTAGTTTTCCTCTAGGTTTTGCAGCTTCATTACACAACTGTTGATACAGTTTTTCATTTTCATTCAGTTAAAAATATTTTCTAATGACATTTTATATTTCCTCTTGATCCATGAATTATTTAGGAGAATTTAGATTGCAAATACTTGGAGATTTTCCATATCTATATATCTGTTGCTGCTGCTAAGTCGCTTCAGTCGTGTCCGACTCTGTGCGACCCCATAGACGGCAGCCCACCAGGCTCCCCCCGTCCCTGGGATTCTCCAGCCAAGAACACTGGAGTGGGTTGCCATTTCCTTCTCCAGTGCATGAAAGTATAAAGTGAAAGTGAAGTCGCTCAGTTGTGTCTGACTCTCCACGACCCCATGGACTGCAGCCTACCAGGCTCCTCTGTCCGTGGGATTTTCCAGGCAAGAGTACTGGAGTGGGGTGCCATTGCCTTCTCCCATATATCTGTTAGTGATTTTTAATTTAACTCCATTGTGGTCACACACCATACATTGTATGTTTGAGTCCTTTTAAATTTATTGAAACTTGTGTGACGTCCTATAACGTGGTCTATTTTGGTAAAGGTTCGGTGTGCTCATTTTGGACACTTTTCAATCAGTATTTTTTCTTTTTGGCACGACTCTTATCCCTGTCCTGTAGCAACTCCATTGACTAAAATATTTAAGTTCTGATATTATCTCACGAGTTCGTAAGAGTTCACTCATTTTTTCTTTTTAAATTAGGATTTAACTTTCTTTCCTTTTAACGAATGAATTTATTTATTAACTGTGCTAGGTCTTTGTTGCTTTGAGTGGGTCTTTTCTAGTTGCGGCGGGCAGGGGCTACTCCTCGTTGAGGAGCTTGGGCCTCTTGTGGCGGCTTCTCTTGTTCTCTAGCGTAGGCTCTGGCAGTGTGGACTTGAGGAGCTGTGGTGCACAGGCTCCGTGGTCACGACACACAGGCTCCAGAGGGCTTGGGGGTTGTGGCACATGGTTGCTTAGTTGCTCTGTGGCACTGGAATCTTCCTGGACCGGGGATTGAGCCTGTGTCGCTTGTATTGGCAGGCGGATATTTATCCACTGCTCCATCAGGGAAGTCCTCATTTTTTCTTAAGGTCAAAATGTTTCTATTGATCCTTTCCCAAGTTTACCAGTTCTTTCTTTTGTCACTTCCATTTTGTTATGGTGCTTATCCCATTGTTAAAATATTTTTTTCTGTTCTAAAATTTCTACTTAAAGCTATAAAGTATATATATGTGTGTGTGTGTTTATGTGTATAAGTGTGTGCATATATATATAGATAGATATAGACTTCCCTCATAGCTCAGTTGGTAAAGAATCTGCCTGCAATGCAGGAGATCCTGGTTTGATTCCTGGGTCTGGAAGCTCTGCTGAAAAAGGGATAATCGGCTACCCACTCCATGGCCTGGAGAATTCCATGGACTGTATAGTCCCATGGGGTCACAAAGAGTCAGACACGACTGAGTCACTTTCACTTATATGTATGTATGTGTGTGTGTGTGTGTGTGTGTGTGTGTGTGTATTTAATTTCTGGGCTCCACATTGGCTCAAGTGGTAAAGAGTCTGCCTGCCAGTGCAGGGGTCATGGGAGATGTGGGTTCAGTCCCTGGGTTGGGAAGATCCCCTGGAAGAGGAAATGACAACCCACTCCAGTATTTTTGCCTGAAGAAGCCCATGGACAGAGGAGCCTGCCACTCTAGAGTCCGTGAGGTTGCAAAGAGTCAGGCACTACTGAGCATGCACGGTACTGCTTATATATTTCTATTTCTCTGTTGAGATCATATTTCCATTCATTTCAGGGGTGTTTATCTTGAGGATTATTATTTAATAGATGTTTATTTGAGGATTTTTATTTAATAGCTATTTAATGTGTCTGATAGTATGGGCCAAACATCTGGGTCATTTTGGGGTTGGCATATATCATTTCACTTTTCTTATGGGTACTGTTTACATTTTCCTGGTTCTTTGTATGTCAAGTAAATTCAGAATATATTGTGATTTTTAATATTATGTTGTAAGATCCTGGTTTTGTTAAAATCCTGTGGAGAATAGTGATTTGTTTGTCTTAATAGGCAACCAAGCCTGTTAGATTCAGATTGTGAATTCCTTCTCTCCTGTAGGCAGTAACTCTATTTTCAGTTCCATATTCAAAACCTTTGTCATGCTGAACCACTTAAGGGCTAGTTTCAGACTGGGGCAGCAGTAATATGTCATGTCACTTCTCAAAGCTTTCACTGGGCTTCTTCGGTTGTGTTCCACACACAGGTAACTTAGGGATTGTCCTGGGGTGTGGTCAGTTCATATACAGAAGCAGAGGATTCCGTTCTCAGCTTTCTCCTCTTTGGGATTTCTTCCATGCTGCCTGGCTTCCTGAACTTCCTTTCCTGGTTCTCCCGCCCAGAGATGGGGTTCTTTGAGAATGTTAGCCTGCTGCCTCGTCACACCATGTCCATAAGTGGGATCCCCTTCAACATAAATTGGCCAGAGAAAATAGATGAAAAGATAACATGAATTTTCCCTCTTTTCCTGGTTCTTCTATTCAGATTTCTTCCCTTCTGGTTTTTAGGTATTTGTCCTGCACTGTCAGAGCTGTTGGGGTTGGCATCAGGGCAGGGCTAGGAGAGCAAGGAGATATTTTAAAGCTTTCCCCCATACTCTCTGGCTTACAAGGACCCATTTTCTTATTCCTCTGGCCAGGATGATGGATTTATTTCACAGTTTTTGCTGTCCATGTCTACTATGTAATTCCTTAATTCAGTCTGTCTGTGGGTCAACATCAGGAGTTAAAAGGCCAAAAAAAAAAGAAAACCCCAAACAAACCCCCAATGCCCCCCTCCCCACAAAACTAAAACAAAGACTGGAGCCTTACCTGTCATACTGGTCTTTCTTCAAATTTCAGATTCCCTCTTCAGCCTACCAGCTGTTGTTTACTTTGCAAAGTCTTCAGGTAGTTGCTTCTTGGATTGCATCCAGAGTTTTTTTTAGCTATAATTTATGAAAGAGAGTGAGAGGCCCTAGTAGATTTGCTCCATTTGGGTTTAAAACTAGATTTTGTTCATTTTTAAAAATTCAGTCTTTTTTCTTTCCAGTATGTTTTGGAATTTTCACTTGCTGTGTCTTCTAGCTCAGTAATGTTCTCTTTTGCAGTGTCTCATCTGATGTTAGCCCCATCTAATGCACCTTTCCCTCGAACATTGTGTATCCCATCGCTAGAAATTCTGTGGGGCTCCTGTATCCTCCACGTCTCTTCTAGCCTTGCCCAGTCTTTCCTCTACCTTCTTAAATATAGGTAATGTACAGTTGTAATGACTAGTGTGATGCCTTGCTTTGTCATCTGTGTCTCTTGTGGGTTTCATCGGGTTTAGAAACCAAATCTGAGTGTGGTGTTTGCTCATTGTTTCTTGGCTCCTTCAGACAGAGCTGCTGCTGCTGCTAAGTTGCTTCAGTCGTGTTCAACTCTGTGCGACCCCACAGATGACAGCCCACCAGGCTCCACCATCCCTGGGATTCTTCAGGCAAGAACACTGGAGTGGGTTGCGATTTCCTCCTCCATCAGACAGAGCTAGGAAATGTTTTACTTTTTAAGAAAAAATATATCATTGTTTATGCTGATTTGTCCAATTCAGATTTAGCATTACAGAGCTTTTCTTTAACTTCTTTGTTTTTATACATTTTTTGATCTCTTTTATACTGAAAAATTTTATTTTTCTCTGCCTTAATTCAATTTTTTTGGTATGTGCTGACACTAGCAATGTAATGACCGAAGACAGTGTGAGGTTTCTCACAGTTCTTTTTGTTTGCAAAGTATATCCAATTAAGATTTACCATCAAATTACTGTTTTTCAGTTTATAATGTGTATCAACAGAGGATCTACCTTCAGCTACTGTGCTTTCATGTCTTTTAAAATAAATCCTATTTGTGTGGTTAAGCTACTAGCTCAAGATGGTTAATTTTATTTGCTTAATTTTGCTTTCACATTTTAGAGTCTGCCTTTTAAGTTAATTTTGTTGTATAATTTTATAAAATATGGACATGGTTCTGGAGAAGAGATTGGATAACTACAGCCCATGGGCCCAATCTTGGCTACACTGTTTTTGTATGGCCCTTGAGTTAAGAATGGTTTTTACATTTTTAAATGACTGTAACGCACACCACACACACACACACAAATATACACCACACACACACAGAGTGTGCAACAGTGCCTGGTGTAGCTTCCAAACCCTAATATGTTTCCTGTCTACCCCTCTGTAGAGATCCTCTGGGTTCTGCCTCTAGCCCTGAATTCCCCAATCTGTCCTCTCCCCTTCAGAGGCAGCCTGACCGATTTTATTTACTTAGTTTCTGGTTTATTTTCTGCTGTTTTTGTGGAGGTAAACACCAACCTCTCGTATTTCCTTTCCGCCCTGTCTCTTTCTGCCTTGGCTTTACACTGAGCAGCGTCTCCTGGCAGCTGGCCCACAGCGGGCAGGGATGCGGACCTCACTCTCTTTCTCAGCATTGCACATGGTGTTCCAGAACGTGCCTGGACTGACATCTATTTAACCGGTCGCTTTTTGTATATTTGGCTCAGACGGTAAAGAATCTGCCTGCAGTGCAGGGGATGTGGGTTCAATCCCTGGGTTGGGAAGGTCCCCTGGAGAAGGAAGCTTCATGCTTCTGTTTTCTGGGATTTGCTCCTGTAACTTTGGGGTCAGTTCCTACAAGTCGGGGTGCTGGGTTATACATGTCGCTGAGTAACAAGGCATATGCCGTTTTGCTTGGCGTTGCCCAAATTCTCTCTGGGGAGACAGGACCATTTTACATTTCTGTCAGCAGTGTATAGTGTAACTAATGCCCCACAGCCACCTAACGGAGTGTGTTGTCAAACTTTGGGGTCTTCTAATTTGATAAGAGATGATGTCTCCACGTAATTTAAAAATTTCATTTCTTATGAGCAGGGTTGAAGGACAGGTACATTCCCTCTCATATGAACTCTCTGTTCATTTCTCTTGCCCATTTTTTCTGTAGAGCTATTGGTCTTTTTCATCGATTTTTAGAAACTATCTGTGTATTAGGGACTATTAGGGGTAGTGAGCTATAAACTGGGGCTTCCCAGGTGGCTCAGTGGTTAGGGATCTGCTTGCAGTGTAGGAGATACAGGTTCTGTTCCTGGGTCTGGAAGGTCTCCTGGAGGAGGAAATGGCAACCCACTCTGGTACTCCTGCCTAGAGAATTCCATGGACAGAGGAGGCTACAGTCCATGGGGTCGCAAGGAGACGGACATGACTTACCAACTAATTAAGAACAAGACCTATAAATTTCAAGTATCTTTCCCATCTGTCTTTTTTATTCCTCTTAATTATTGTTTCTTGTGCCATACAATAGTGTTTAGTGTTGTTATTACTATTATTTTCATGTACTCAGATTTGCCATCTTTTCTCTTGGTGCTCTGGCCTTGGAGCGCTACCCAGGATAGCTTCCCCTAGTCTCAGGTTGTAGAAAAATTTAATCATACTCTCTTCTCATATTTGTATAATGTCTTTTTGTTTTTAATAGAAATTTCTTATTAAAAAAAGATTACCCACAGAGCACTTTTCGTGTACACTGTCCCATGTGACCAGCTACTTTCCCTTGTTTGATTTTAAGCCACGGAAAGGGGCCCTGTGCTCAACCCTCCAGCATGCCTTTGTGCAGAGACTTGTCTTGTCTCAGAACCCAAAGAGACCAATATGTTTATTTCCAAGGGGAAGGAACTGAGGTTTGGGGAGGAGGGATTTGTCCAAGGACCCGCGGCCCCATCCCGGGGACAAGCTCTGGCTGGCCTGGGGAAGAGGATTGTGATCAGCTGCTCTGTGCTGGCCGCTCGGCCAGGCCTGTCGCCGTCCTTCCCTCCCGAGCCATAGGTCCTGTTGTTAGTCGCACCTTGCAGGTGTGGAGACTGAGGCGCAGAGAGATGAGTTGCCTGTCCTGGACCAGGCAGTCAGACAGGCCATCGCGCTCAGATACCTGGGCGTCTGCCTGAGAGCTTGGCCCTTCCACCTCTGGATGTCTGGTGATGCCGTGCATGCATGCACTGAGCGCCACCCCACCTCCCTGCCGCGGCCTCAGAGATCCTTGGAGGTTGAAGTGTGCTTGTCTCCATGTCGAGGGCCGTGGAGGGGCCCATGGTGAACTTCGTGATGCCCAAGGGCCGGCATGCTCCTGGCAGCTGGAGGCCACAGGTCGCAGCTTTTCAACTTGTACTTTTGTTCATTCATCTGTTTGTGTAGCTGCTCACTCACTTATCCTTCATTCAACACACCTTCCTGCTGCCTGCAGTGGGCAGACCCAGTCCTGGCCAAGGGTGACCAGACAAACAAACAGGAGCACTGCGTCCTGTGGGGTGGTCAGGTGGCCTCGGCAGTCCTGTGGGGCCCAGAGCAGCGGCTCCCTCGCTGTCCCTGCGGGCCTAGGTGAGAGGAGGGGAACTGGCTTCCCCAGCCCTTCCTCTCTCCGGGATCCAGCGCTGAGTAGAAGCTTGTCGTCCAGGCCAGTCCCCGGGTGGTGATGATTCGAAACCAGATGCGGTGAGGGCAGGACTACCCTGGGCACCAGTGAGTCAGCAGGCTGGACTGGAGCCTTGCCTGCCCCCTCCAACCCCATGAACCTCGGACGTGGCAGGGACCCCGGGAAGGGAAAGCTGAGCCTTCAGATGAATCCAGAGCAGCCCAGTTACCCAGGATTGTATCATGGGTCAAGCAGACTTTTTAAAGGGTTATCAGGCGGTTTTCATTGCTCTGAATGTGTCTTAATCACGTCTTCCTTTTCTCCCAGAGCCGTAGACTCTTGGCCAAGTGTCTCCAAGCATCTGCTGATGGAGGCCCCGGTTGCCAGAAGAGCCTGAGCAAGGCTCCCCTCTGGATCCAGCTAGTCAGGCCCGTGTAGCGCTGTCTCACGCCCCTGGGGCAGGACTGCACCAGCTGTCGGTGTAATTAAGTTCGCCATAAAACCCACCAACTAGATGCACAAATGACTTCCCCGCTCTCTCCCCGGGCAGGAGCAGTTGGGAAGGCAAGTCAATCATGTTCGGTGGCGATCACTCCAAAGGTCAGCCTTCCACTTACAGCACCGTTATTGGCAGGGATCACCCATAACACGGCTGGTTTCCCGGCCTTTCGATTTTACGACGCTCTAATGAATTGGGCCATTTCCATGCATTCTCAGGAAGCGTACAGAACAAGGGTTTTCATTCTCCTGGAAAAGTTTGTCTTGGGGAGGCAAGGTGGCATGTTGGTGGGCATGCAGGTAGTTCTGCCAGCGTCGGGCCGAGCACTCCGGCACTTCGCTCCTCCGGGCTTCCGCACCGCCCTCCATGGTGAAGCTTCCTCCCGCATCCGCAGGAGATGAATTATCTGGTGCTCCCGCTGCCCCCGCTGGAGCTCCTGGAGCGGTCCTCTTCCCCGTACTTTCCTGGGTCAGTGCGTTTCCTGAGTGCATGTGGGGACTGAGGTGCCATTGCTGGAGATGGTCCCAGTGCCCACGGGCCTCACGATCGTGCCCGCTGGCGGCCATTCTCCGTGAGCCGGTGGGGCTCTTGGGGGCCTTGTGCCCCCGACACGGGAGGAGAAACTCCTCGGTGCACCGGTCACGTTCAGGGTCGTGAGTTGGGTCAGGCTTACTCCTCCCCTTGCTGCCCCGGCCATCCTCAGCCCCCTGCTCCTCTCCTGGATGCGGTGATGGCAAGAGCTTTGGGAAGGGGGACAGGAGGGCATGCAGCCCCCACGTGGCCTCAGGGTGGAGGTGGAAGGTGGCTGGTGGTGGGGAGGGGGTTTGTAAGCGAGGGGAGAGGCGTGGCCCCGCAGATGGGCGGGGCCGTGGGTCCAGAGCCTCTGTGTCCCGGTGACGGGCCTCGCTCCCGCCCCTCCCTGCTCTTCCCACCAGACCAGGTTCCAAAGCCTGTCTTGAGACAGCGCTGTGCTTGGTGAGTCGGAATAGCGTGTCCTCATAGGGGCAGATGTTGGGCACTGAGGCGGCGTGCCCTGTCTAGTCACAGGCCCTAGACCGCTGCCCTAGCTCCAAATGGGCAGGCCAGAGCATCCATCCGCAAAACAGCTGCTGTGCCCCTCCTGGCTGGGAGTTGGAGCGTTCCTTCTAGCTCATACTGCAGGAGACTCAAGGCTGCCTGGGAGGGCAGGGCAGGCTTGCGGGATCCTGGTGTAGGAGAGAGGAAGGGAGGGAGGCAAGGAGGCCGGCAGCCCCGTGCTGTCTGGGGAGCAGCTGCACAGTCTGGCCTGGTTTCCAAGGCCTGTATGGCCACCCTCTCTTTGCTGCCCCTGGACCACTCCTCAGGCTCCAGGGGGCCTACCCAGAAACCATGCTCACTGGGGACTGCTTCTGAAGAGGCTCAAAGAAGGCACTCGTTGGTTGTCCACCCTCCTCCCAGGAATTTGTCCCAACATATCAAGACAGGTCTTGGCCAGCAGGAGACCTGGATGGGGTCCCTCCACCCCTGGGAAGCACGACGCCCTGGCCCTGCACCTTTGAGCAAATGCCTGCATCTCTCTGAGCCTCAGTGTTCCTCATCTGGAGAATGGGTCTCAAAATACCCCTCTGTCTAAATTGGATTTATGGAGTGCTGCATTTCACGTGAATTTGACTTACATATGTTTGAAAGAGGATGCTATGATATCTCGGTCTGCAACACTGGCAAGATTTTAAATTTCAGTTTTTGAAATATATGTCAAGACAGGTGGTTTCCCAACTGGCGGCCGAGGTGCCGGAGAGCTGTGTTTGTGCTATGGCCACATGGTGGCGCCCTGGGAGCTGGTAAACAGGCCGCTAGGCCTGGCAGGCGGGCCCAAGGCGCTGTGCCCACAGCCTGCTGCTCACTATTGCAATTTAAAATCATCCTGGAGTTTGTTGCACAGAGGTACTTGCTGACCCCGGTGCTGGGACTCCCACCCTGCCCCTAACCAGCCCATTTGTTGTAGAATGGAAGGTTCACGTGATGAAACGCTCTGAAGAAAGCGGAACAACGGCTTGATGCTAAATTGCGTTAATTAGAGATGGGAGAGTGTGGAATGTTGGCAATGATGTAAGAAAGAAAGCGTGTCTTTAAAACTAGCTAACATACTGTGATTCTGGCTCCATGAGCTGGAGACTGCCGGCTCCCATGTTGCAGGTACCACTCCAGGGGCTACAGGCCAAGGCCTTGAAAGGTATGAATTATGGGACTCTTCACAAGCAAGGCTTCCCTGGTGGCTCAGACAGTAAAGCGTCTGCCCGCAATGTGGGAGACCTGGGTTCGATTCCTGGGTCAGGAAGATCCCCTGGAGAAGGAAATGGCAATCCACTCCAGCACTCTTGCCTGGAAAATCCCATGGGCGGAGGAGCCTGATAGGCTACAGTCCATGGGGTTGCAAAGACTTGGACATGACTGAGCGACTTCACTTTCAGAAGCAAGAGCCTTGCACAAAATATGGCCCAGGTATTGGTGGGTATCACATGATGGTGCCCTTATGTGCCCTTGGCCAGGTGTGGCACCCTTCCCTAAGCTCTCCTTCATCGTCCCCTGCTGCTCCCTACGGGACCAGTCATGAGGCCAGGGGGCATCTTCGTGCCTCCCTGGGCCCACGTGCCAGTTGGTGTGGGGAGGGTGAGGGCATGGAGGACATCCACAGGGAAAGGCAAGGTCGTGGGGGGTGTCAGGGAGCAGGGCCAAAGGGAGACAGACGTGTGCCTGCTGGGGGCGGGAGGCCCCGGAGGTCTCCCTCCAGCAGTCCCCACCCCCACGCTTGGGCTGCTCATCCTGGGGGGGCGGGGTGCATCTTCACACACTGCCCTCCCAGACCCTGCAGCCCACATGTACTTGGCGCCCCACACCCCTGGCCCTGCCCGTGGACTCCGGGGGCCCCACTGTGACGGGTGCCCACTCTTGCAGGTGGTGAGAAGCTACAAGGCCACCATCCAGCAGACCCTGGACATCCTCTTCCTCCGGGAAGGCTCCGAGTTCCTGAGCAGCACAGATGCTTCAAGCCGGGACTCTGCCGACCGCACCATCATTGCCTGGGATTTCCAGAGCTCCGCCAAGATCTCCAACCAGATCTTCCATGTGAGAAACCCTGTCATTGGGCATTGCTTTCAGATTGAGCCCCAGCCCCAGGGTGCATCCGTATAGCCCCCAGGCTGTCTGGGGTCTCAGGTTGCATCCTGCGGAGGTGGTTCAGCCAGCAGGAGCTTTGGAGGGAGAGGGCTGTCTGAAGTCTGTAGGGTCGAGGGAGGTAACATGCAGGTCCAGGCCTGCCCGGAGTACCTTCCACAGGCTCCCGGATCGGGGTGACTCCCTCACGGTCCTCTCACTTGCTCTCTGCCCAGCACAGCCATGCCACGGGGTAAGGGTGTGGGAGGCAGCCTCATTCACATCCACAGGAAAGTGGCTGTCCACCCCAAGTCAACCCTACTCTAACCCTCCACCACCCCAGCCAGCCTGAGGGTCCACCTCACCCCTTGCTCAGTAGTTTTGATAGGGGCTGTGACTCAAGGGTTGGAGCCCAGACCCTGAAGGTAAACCACCTGCGTGAGTTAAATTCCTGCTTCCACCACCTACAAGCAGGGGCCCAGGCCCAGTAGTTACTCTCTTTGATTCTCATTTTTTCCCCCTTAGAAAATTGAGGATGAGAATATTTCTTGCCTCATAGTGTGGTTTTGAGAATTAAAAGATGTAGATACTTAGTCTAGCACAGTGCCAGGTGCAGGGAGTTCTCAATAAATACATTACCTATCATTACCATCACTGCCACCATCACCACCACCATCACCACCATCGCCACCATCAATACCACCATTCACCATCACTGCTACCATCAGCACCACCATCCACCATCACCACCACCATCCACCATCACCGTCACCATCATCATCACCACTATCCCCGCCATCACCACCATCATCACCATCACCACTGTCACCACCACCATCCACCATCACCACCGTCACCACCACCATCCACCATCACCACCGTTACCACCACCATCCACCATCACCACCACCATCCACCATCACCATCATCACCACCATCCACCATCACCATCATCCACAATTACCACCGTCACCACCACCATCATCCACCATTGCCACCATCAATACCACCATCCACCATCACTGCCACCATCATCACCATCATCCACCATCACCACCATCACCACCACCATCCACCATCACCACCGTTACCACCACCATCCACCATCACCATCATCACCACCATCCACCATCACCACCATCACCACCACCATCCACCATCACCACCGTTACCACCACCATCCACTATCACCATCATCACCACCATCCACCATCACCATCATCCACAATTACCACAGTCACCACCACCATCCACCATCACCACCATTACCACCACCATCCACCATCACCACCACCATCCACCATCACCATCATCATCACCACTATCCACCATCACCATCATCCACCATCATCACCACCACCATCCACCATCACCATCATCCACCATTGCCACCATCAATACCACCATCCACCATCACTGCCACCATCAGCACCACCATCCACCATCACCATCATCCACCATTACCACCATCACCACCACCATCCACCATCACCACCGTTACCACCACCATCCACCATCATCACCACCATCCACCATCACCATCATCATCACCACTATCCACCATCACCATCATCATCATCACCATCACCACCATCACCACCACCATCCATCATCACCATCATCCACCATCATCACCATCACCACCACCATCACCATCCCCACTATCCCCACCATCACCACCATCACCACCGTCACCACCACCATCCACCATCACCACCGTCACCACCACCATCCACCATCACCACCATCACCACCATCATCACCATCATCAGCACCACCATCCACCATCACCACCACCATCCACCATCACCATCACCATCGTCATCCCCACCATCCCCACCATCCCCACCATCCCCACCATCACCACCACCATCCACCATCACCATCATCATCACCACTATCCCCACCATCCCCACCATCCCCACCATCACCACCACCATCCACCATCACCATCATCATCACCACTATCCCCACCATCCCCACCATCCCCACCGTCACCACCGTCACCACCATCAGGATCACCATCACCATCATCATCACCACCATCCCCACCATCATCAATCACCACCATCACCACCACCATCCACCATCCCCACCACCATCCACCATCATCACCATCTCCACTCTCCTCACCATTGCCACCATCACCACCATCCACCATCATCACCATCACCACCACCATCTGCCATCACCACCATCCCCACCACCATCCACCATCTCCACTCTCCTCACCATTCCCACCATCATCACCATCCCCACCATCAATCACCATCACCATCACCACCATCAGTACCATTGCCACCATCATCCTCATTGTCATCACCACCACCATCATCTTTTAAGATTTCAAGTCAGCTATGGCTAATCTCTTTGATGCTGCCACCCAGAATTTAAAGATATATATCAGGTGTGCTTTGGAGTAGGAAATGGCAACCCACTACAGTACCCTTGCCTGGAATCCCATGGACAGAGGAGCCTGGCGGGGCGCAGTCCACGGGCACTGAGTCAGACACGGCTGGGCGCGCGCAGCAGCAGCAGGTGTATGTACGCACCATTTCCCTCTCCCTGACTTTTTCCCCTTGTTCTTAAAGGGTTCTAAGTGGCCCTGAACAAACCCACCTCTAGACCTTCACTTCAGAGTTCTAGTTCAACCCCATGCGAAAGGCAAGCCCTGGGAAGGGGCCAGAGGGGTGTGTCTGGCCCCTGGGGCATCCGAGACCAGGGAAGCGAGTGAGGTGGATGGAAGTGCTGTGTGCCCAAGCTGCCGGCCCCCCTAGAGGCACGCCTCCTTACCCTGCATGCCCGTGCGCAGGCGCTCTGCCTGGAGCCTCTTGCCAGGAGCTCATGATGAGGTCGCCGTGCGCCTCCAGCAGCACATTAGTCTGTGGTTCCAACTGCTCCCAGTGTCGCCCTGTGAATTTGGGCTAATTTAGAGGCTGTGGCTTCAGGACATCACTTAGAACACGGAAGGACAGGTGCAGTGCAGGAGGGCGCTTTTAGAGGTGTTTTTGTGTGACTCAGTGCATTAAGCAGCAAGATCTCTCCTCCTGCTTGGAACCCCATGGGCACGCATTTATCTCTGCACTTGGCCAGTCACCTCCTTGCTCACTGTGTGTTCTGGCGGCTCTGCACCCTAGGCTGGGCTGGGGCTCCCCTACGGCTCACTGTGCAGGTGGGGAGATGGGCGTGTGGATTTGTTTTCTGTCGCTGTGTAACACATTACAAAGTAGCATAAATCCAGTGACTTAAATCAATAGAAATGTGTCCTTTCAGTGATGGAGGCCGGAAGTTTGTAAAAAGTATCCTGGGGCTGAAATCAAGGTGCTGGCGGGGCCTGTGTCATCTGTCCTTTGCTCCTTCCAGCTTCTGGCGGCAGCTGGTGACCCTTGGCTTGTGCTGTGTCCCTCCAGTCCCCACGCCAGCATCCTCAGATCTCTCTCTCTGCTCTGTCTCCACGTCCCCGCCTCTCTGTCTGGTCTCACTCTGCCTTCCTTCTCTATGGATGCTTGTGATTGCATTTAAGGATGCAGTAATGCAGGGTAACCTCCTCATCTCAAGATCCTTAAGTTAATCCCTGCAAAGATCCCCTTGCTTTTTAAAAAATACACAGATGGTGACACAGGTCCCAGGAATTTGGACATGGAAGTCTTTGGGGGGACATTTTTCAGTTCACCCCAAGGGCCAGGAGGCAAAGAGCATAGGGACCCCTAGAAGCTGGAAAAGACAAGGGAACAGATTCCGCCCAGAGACCCCAGGAGGAGCAGAGCCCTGCTGGCATCTTGATTTTAGCCCAGGGAGACCGTGTCAGACTTCCGACTTCCAGAAGCGTAAGATAATAAATGTGTGCTGCTTTTAGCCACAAAATTGGAGGCATTTGTTACAGCAGCAACAGGAAGCTTGCAGCCCCCTGAGCTGAGGTCTGGGCGAGGGGCTCGAGGCCCCGGGAGCAGAGGGTGGGTGGCGGGCCCGTCAGAGGCAGGAGCCCACCGGGGAGCCTGCCCCACCCTCTCTGAGCCCTGCTGTCTCTCAGGAGAGGTACACCTGCCCCAGCCTCACCTTGCACCCGCGGGAGCCCGTGTTCCTGGCGCAGACCAACGGCAACTACCTGGCCCTGTTCTCCGCGGTGTGGCCCTACCGGATGAGCAGAAGGCGGCGCTACGAAGGGCACAAGGTACCCCGTCTCGTCCCGTCTTCCTGGGGGCGGAAAGGTGTCCCACGACCATGCCGGCAAGGGACTTGCAGTCCCCAAGAGCACAGACCCTCTGTCCAGGCAACCTGTGATTTCTGTTTCCTGGGTGACCCCATACTGTGTGGCCTGATGTCCACTTGAAGCCTCGGGCCACATCTGGCCCTTCCCTGGGCCCCAGCCGCCAGACAGGGCCGGTCTCCGTGATTTGTTGGCTCACGTGGACCTGGGGCTGGGGGCCCCTTTCCATCAGCCTCTTTTCCCTGCGGGCCACCCTGAGGGCACAGGCTCCAGGGACCCACTGCCTGTCCCTGTGCTAGAGCTGTGCTCTTTGGACTCACGAGAGCCACTTGGTGACATCGGCCTGGGCACGGGGACCGCCGGCTCACAGCAGGAGCTCAGCTGCGGCTCCGGGCCGGCGCTCCTCCGTGGGAAGGGCCGTGGGGCCGCGTGCGCTGAGCCGCGCAGTTACTCAGCTGGCCGCTCGCCCTCCGCAGGTGGAAGGCTACTCGGTGGGCTGCGAGTGCTCCCCGGATGGCGACCTGCTGCTGACGGGCAGCGCCGACGGCCGGATCCTGGTGTACAGCTTCCGCACCGCCAGCCGCGCCCGCACGCTGCACGGGCACACGCAGGCCTGCGTGGGTGCCACCTTCCACCCTGTGCTGCCCTCCATGCTCGCCACCTGCTCCTGGGAGGGTGACGTCAAGATCTGGCTCTGAGCCTCACGGCGTGGAAGCTTCCCAATGCCGGGTGGGCGGGCGGCGGGCGTGTGCGATGAGGAGGGCCTGAGGTTGGCTTCGGGCCAGGCCCGGATGGATGCCGCCTCCCCATCCTCCGAGCCTCTGTGTTCTCATCTGTAAAATGGGGACGAAAACCTTGTGTCTCAGGGTTCCGAGGACTACGTGTTAGCAAAAGCACCTGGTGGGTTGCTGGCGATGCTCAATAAATGTGAGTGTTCTGCTATTTCTTAGATTATTTCAGCGAAAACATGCTTCGGCAGCTTCTCTCGCCTCGTTTCTCGCGGGCCCGCTGGAGCTCGGAGACAAAGGGCAAGTGGGGGTTGGAGAGGTGGGGCTCTGGGTCCTAGGTCTGCCTCCCCTCCGTCTCACAGGGTCTGTTCAGGCCTGGGCCCCTCCTCCCTCCTCCAGAGCACGGCCAGTGGGGTTCCCAGGCTTGCCTGAGCCTAGGGCCCTCTGCACTCCTCCTCACGCTCTGCCCGAGGAAGTACATCTGCCTGGGGAGACAGAGCAACATGAAGAAGCAAGGAGCCCTCGAGGATCCCCACAGGCCAAGGAGCCCTAAGCCCCCTCAGGATCATGATTGAGCTGTTACCCCAGGAGCCCAAAGGTCCCCTGATGGGTGAGGGTGGGGGCCAGAGGTGCCCGTCTCTGGACAGGGGCATCCTTGCAGTCCTGGAAGTCTCCCTGGAGTAGGCTGACCATGAGCCTGTGAGGAGGGTGTCCTGGCAGGAGGTCAGCGAGGAAACGCAGGACCTGAGGAGGAGGCCGCAGAGGCAAGCAGTGCCCAGCTGGCCTCTCCAGCCCCTGGGTTCCTGGCCTGGCTCCGCTGTCGATGTAGCTGAGAGCGAGTCACATTTCCTCTTGGAGCTGTAGTTGCCCCCTCTGTAAAGCAGTGTCAGAACCCAGCCTGCAGGCTTGCTGTGAGTGTCCAGGAAGGTCAAGTGTGTGGTGGGTGTCGGCACCCTGGGAGCTCATCTGGGGATGGGGATTGGGCAGATTGGGAGCAGCCATGTAATTAAAAGACGCTTGCTCCTTGGAAGAAAAGCTGTGAGAAACCTAGACAGCATATTATAAAGCAGAGACATTACTTTACCAGCAAAGGTCTGTCTAGTCAAAGCTATGGTTTTGTATGGATGTGAGTTGGACCATAAAGAAAGCTGAGCACCGAAGAATTGATGCTTTTGAACTGTGGTGCTGGAGAAGGCTCTTGAGAGTCCTTCGGACTTCAAGGAGATCCAGCCAGTCCATCCTAAAGGAAATCAGTCCTGAGTATTCATTGGAAGGACTGATGCTGAAGCTCCAATTCTTTGGCTACCTGATGCGAAGAGCTGTCTCAAAGACCCTGATGCTGGGAGAGATTGAGGGCAGGAGAAGGGGACCACAGAGGATGAGATGGTTGAATGGCATCACCAACTCAATGGACATGAGTTTGAGCAAACTCTGGGAGATAATGAAGGGCAGGGAAGCCTGGCCTGCTGCAGTCCGCGGGGTTGCAAAGAGTTGGACACAACCGAGCGACTGAACAACAACTGGGGCTGGTGGAGAAGCATTTATTCCAGTGTGTCTACCTTGCCTCTGGACCCCTGGAGTCTTGGGGTCCACAAGCAGGGCCCAAGCAGGGGGACGGGCTGTACAAAGGCCCTGAAGCGGGATTAATCCCGAGGGCTGACTCCTTTTCTGTCCCTCGTCTTCCGCCCCCCACAGTCCGCACAGAGCCTGACCTGCCGTTGGTGTCAAGTGGATGCTGGGTCCCCAAGCTGGGCTGGAGAGGCCAGAGTGCGTGGGTGGGGGGCTGAGACCCTTGGAGGGCGAAGGGCGGGAACTCCCCAGGCCCGGGCGGGATGCAGCAGGGCCCTAGTGACCCCATGTGCCGTTGGGTTGGGTGTGGTAGGAGCTCAGGGAAGAATCACCTTCTCTTTTTAGACTCAAGAAGGGCTGCTTTGGTGAAAAGAAAGATAACCGCACTCCAGCTCTTGCAGGTCAGCCCCTTGGTAGTAGTGGAGGCCCTGTGAGGGGCTGTCCTGGCCTCAGCAGAAGGGAGGCTGAGTGCACATCCACTTAGAGCCTGGACAGACAGTGGACATTCCTGCCTCCCCACTCAGGCTGCCTCTGCTCTGGGTGGGCAGCTCTGTGACCTGCACAGCCCTCCCATTGTCCTTGCTGCCGCCCCTGCCAACCCCTCTTCCCCCAGCCTCCCCAGCACTGCCCCCCTCTGTTTCAAGGCTCCATGTGCAAGCTATGCCCTGAGCCCTGGCCTCTCCCAGCACATGTGTACAGGTCAGTGTAAGTTTCCCAGGGTTGCAGGGCCCTGCACACGGGGGGCGTTCCGGGAATAACTGCAGGTGTCATCTGCCCACAGGACACGGGCTTCAGAATCAGGCAGCTGTGGGTTTAAAGCCCGTCCCCACCGTCTGCTGTCGTGCCGTCACCACCAGCGCCAAGCCGCCCTGTGCTGCAGTGTCCCACCTGTAAAGGAGAACTCTCAGTACCCAGCTCGTGGGGGTTCATGCAGGACGTGTGTGCAGCAGGCGCTCGGGAGCTGGCGGCGGGGGGGTCAGTGTTAGTGCTGTTAGTATTGGTGGCAGCCGAGCCACTGGTGCAGGGGTTGAGCCTGTCCAGGCCAGAGGTCGCAGTCGGGTTCCATCCTCAGCCCCCACTGAGGGGCTGCTCCTTCCCCCGTTCTCAGTCGATAAGTCTCAGGGAAGGCCTTGGATTGGCTGGTTTGCGGCACATACCCGCCCCAGACCAGGGGTCCTTGACCAGGCATAGCTGCCATTGTGTAGCTGCAGGGGAGAGTAACGGGACCCCCACAGTTCTTTCACGAGGGGGTGTCCCCCCAGGTCTGGCCTGAACGGGCCCTCGGCCAGTGTTTGTCAGATGGACTGATGGCGTGTGAATGAAGCCAGACAGGCTGCTAGGGCAGGCGGCAGTTGTCTGGGGTTGTGGGCGGGGGTCCTGGCCTTCCCAGGTGCCTCTCACCCACCTCTCCTGCCCGCCTCCTTGTACCCAGCCCCAGATCCTGGAGCCTGCTTTCTAGCCCAGCCCGAAGTGGGCATTTTCCTACCTGCCTTGATGTGGAGCGTCTTCCGAGTGAGACTTTCATCGCGTGGTTTGCTGACTGCTTTCCCCATTGTAACATGCTGGTATGGCCACTTATGTGTTTAACGAGTGTCAGTCACAGGCTGTACTCAGTGGGCTTTGGCGTGGGCGCTGGCGTTTATCAGGGGCCAACCTTCATGTCCACTGAGCTGCCCGGCCCCTCCCTTATTCTGAGCCCACACCCTGGCTGGTTGCAACCTGTGGGTCCCATACCCATCCCTTGCTTGCACGGGGCCTTTGTGGGCACTTTGTTTCTCTGAACCTCAGTTTCCTCATTTCTAAAATGGGCCTGCTGGAGTGAACAAGGGAGGAAGCATAGAGGAAAGGGCTTTGTAGGTTGTTACTGTCTCACATTCTCTTGGGGCAAACACCATCCAAACTTCTGTCGTCCTCAAAGTGGACACCCTGGTGGAAGCTCTGACCCCCCCAGGAGAGGGACATCCAGGGTCACCAGAAGCCACCGTGGCTCTTTCTTAGCCCCGTGTCCCATGGGCTTGCTTTCTCCACTCCCTGCCTGCAAGCCCCGCCCCCTTGTTGGGTTATTTCACGGGAAGCACGGAAGCAAGGCAGGTGCTCTCGCACCCTCATCTGTTTCTTTCTCCAAATGCTTACTTCCAAAGAGCATTCAGGACTCATCCTGATCCTCCACAAGGTGTCTGGGAGTTCACCATTTGCAATTTTGAAACAAGAGAGCTAAAATTAGAAAGTACAGAGCAGGAAGGCAAAAGGAGTGTGGGCTGTTCCCCTCCACCCACCTTCCCAGGGCTGGGCGCTTACCTTTGCCTCACCCATGCGTCTGAACAGGGCTCTGAAGCCGTTGGGGGAGGAGAGCAGTTCCATCTTGAGATGCAGGCGTGGCTGTGCGTGCTGCTGGGTGTGGCCTGACTCTGAGTGAGGCTGGCGCCCGCAGCCGCCATGAAGCAGCCGTGAGCCCCGATGCTTAGAGGGCAGAGGGACAGGCCCGGGAAGTCTGTGCTTGTCCCCTCCCTCGGGACCTGCCTCCAGCCCAGCCTGGGGCTCTTCACGCACTGAGACAGCTACTGTCTCGAGTGCCCCTGGGAACCTCACAAGTCAGTGTCTGCAGGCTCCAGAGGGGACACAGGCCCCGAGGGCCTGGGACTTGCCCAAGGTCACACAGCCCTGCACTGTCCCCCTGGGGCTTGAGAAGAAACATGGATGCAAGGGTCGGCAGATGGTGGGTGCCCCGCTGGGGTCCCATTGGGAGTCAGGTAGGACTGGAGTGGAGCAAGAGGGGTGTCTGGTGGAGGAAGGAAGGGCCCCCCGCCCGCCCAGCTGTGGCTGGCTTTGGAGGCTATGGCAGGACAGCTCTGTGAGGCCTGTTCACCATTTGGGGGACAGATACTCAGGCTCTGAGGTGACAGTGTAGGGGCCCAGGCTGCAAAGCCCTTGGGGTTCCCAGCTCTGCTGTCCAGTTGCACAGCCTGCGTGGGACTGATGAGGCTCAGGGTCCCTCTGGGAACACTGAGCTAGAGCCTGCTGGGCACCAGAGGTTGTCTGTTTTCCCCACCACCCTCCTGTCACCACTCCCCTCCCACCGCCCCCCCCAGGTTGGCGAGGGTTACTTTCCCACCTGCGCACAGGGAAACTGGGCCCCAGACAAGAGCGCTGATTCCTGAGCCTCCCGACAGGCCCCCTCCCTGCAGCAGGCTGCTTCTTGGGGTGCTCCTCAGGGTCAAGGGCAGGCACCCTGGAGTTATGCAAAGCTGGGTGGGCTGGGCAACTTCAGGCATCACCTGGGTCCAGGTGGTTCCCTCCCAGGGGGAAGTGCCCAGCCCCTGGAAGAAGCAGACTTAATGGCCCTGGAGGAGCGGCCTCCATCCTAGGCCTTGTGGAAATTTTTCAGGTACTTTCTCCAGGGCATCAGTGAGTACGCTCAAGGATAACTGGGCACACAGAGAAACCAGGCAGTGTGAGCAGGAGCCAAGAGAAACAGGTCTCCATAGACCCCACTTGACATACGTGTCCGACCCAGCTGTGAACCAGCTGTGCCCCCTCTGTTTAAGGAAATAAAAGACAAGCGTGGAAATATCTCTAGGCAATAGGAAACTGTTAGAAAGTGGCATGGTGTGTTTTGAAAATAACCACATAGAAAGAACTTCTAGAAATGGAAACCATTAATAACTAAAACCGAAATCTTTGGCTCTGATTGGCAGCTGAATGGATGAGCAGCGGAAGGGGATTGGTGACGGGAGGCATGCAGACCGGGCATGCTGACCCCAAGATGTGGGTCATAACGAGGGAGGGACGTGGAAGCAGACCTCGGGAGGAGGCGCCGATGGCAGTCCCAGGAGGAGGGAAGGGTAGAGAGTTACTTTAAAAAGTAGCTGAGGATTTCCCAGAACTGATGAAAGACAGCAGTCCACAGATACAAGACTTCCTGTGATAAATCCACAGCCAGACACACCTCAGGGAAACTGCAGGAAACCAAAGTCAGAGGGAAGAGCTCGTGCAGGGGAAGAGAAAAAAGACAGATTGGCACCAAAGGAGCAGCTCCCAGAGGGGCAGACAGCACATCCCACCCCAGCAGGAAGCCAGGGGATATCTCTTACGCCTGAGCCAAGGGCAAGAGACCCCTGCTGACATTCTCCCAGGTAAGACAAACCTTCAGAAATGGGGCAAAGCAGAGACATTGTCACAGGGCAGAAAAAAAAAAAAAAAAAAAAAAAAAAGCCAGAAGTGTTTGTCACCGGCAGAGCCAAACTAAAGGAAATCCTAAGGAATCTTGAGGCAGAAGCAAAGTCTCTAGGGAACATTATATGAGGGCAACAACACCATTCAGCAGAGGTTGAGACAGTGGAAGAATTCTATGCTGAACGACAAAAGACACCAGGGCAGTTTCAGGAGGCTGTGCAGAGAGAGGAGGATGGAGAGGGGAGACACCCAGGGCCACATGCCCCGAGAGCAAAAGGGAGTGGGGAGAAGGAACCACCCAAACAGAAGTTCTTTTCCACCCATGTCTTTATTTAATGATCGCAAAATACAGTACCGAGACAGAGCATGCATCACAGACGACAACACGGAAGCAAGTCACAGAAACTGGGGTTGGAGGGCCTCATTACGTGTGAGGTAGCGCAAGGTGGTGCCGGGGAGCGGGACGCTGTGGGGGGGAGGACGAGCACCGGCCCCACTCGGGACACACGGGACTACGGACCACAGTAGAGCTGGGGGGGGGGTCGTCGGCCACACGGAAAGAACAGCTAGAAGCATTTCACATCCCATCACCCGTTCCAGTCCCCCTTTCTGTGGACACAGCTTCCAGTCCCCTCATCACTGGGGATATCTCCACCCTTCCCTTCCCTTCCCAGGGGCAGGCCCCACCTGCCTTTGCCCAAAAACATCCAGCAGCGTTTGCGCTGAAAACGCCCAGGGCTGCCGTCCAGGGAGCTGGAGGCCGAGTGTGTTAAGACACTTTGCTCTATAAGAATAGTCGCACTTGGTAAAGCTGGGGGCGGAGGGGGTGGCAAGGGGGAAGGATACTCATTTCAGTCGGGGAAGGCTGCTGCTGAGTCAGAAAACGTTGCACAGTGGTGGTGCAGGGTGGACAAGACGCTCTGGTTGGGGTCCCCCTCTCGGGCTCGAGTGGGTTAGGTGGAGAGGGGTCCTGGTGTGCAGGGCCGAGAGGGTGGGGTTGTCGGGGAGTCGAGGCAGCACCCCTGGGAACCCGGTGTGCGGGACTGGCTGTGGCGGGGCCCGCACGCGGGGTGCTCAGTTGAGCAGGGTTCCGTAGAGCTGGGCTTTCGTGAGGCTGTCCTTGCGGCTGAGCCCCGAGCTGCCCGCCCGAGGGAAGGCAGGCTGGGGACTGAGGCGGGCACCGGGGTGCATCTCCGGGGAGGCCTCCATGGAGCTGGGCTCCAGGGAGTCCCTGGAGCTGCGGAGGCTGAGCTCAGGCTCGGGGCTGCCGCTTGCCCCGAGGAGCTGCACCCCGAGCCGCTCGCGGTCCCCCTCACTGGCTGCATAGCTGGGCAGGGGGTCGGCCGAGCGGCCGGGGCTAAGGCTCAGGTCGCCAGCTGCCCGGAGGTAGCGGGGCTCGACCAGGTGGCCCTGGGAGAGGTCATCGCCCTCCGAGAAGCTATCAGCCTTGTAGCTGGCGTAGAGGGGGCTGGCGCGGCCCTCGGCGTTCTCGCCGGGGCCGCCTCGGGCCCCAAAGTAGCGGTCATTGAAGCCGCCAGGTGAGGCAAGGCTGGGGGCAGGGGCCGCGGCCGCGGCCGGAAAGGGGTAGGCGCCGATGTCGTCCACGCTCAGTGGCCGCCACTGGCCGCGCCCGGCCCCTGCGACCAGCCGGGCGGACCCAGGCTTGGCCCGCAGGTTCCACAGGTTGGGGGGCATCAGGGCAGGCTGGGGGCCTGGGGAGAGCGGGAAGCGGAAGGGCTCGGCGGGGAACGGTGACACAGTCCTGGGGAACCCCGGAGCCACTGCGGCCTCCAGCGGGGCAGCCACCGCAGCCGCGGCGGCCGCGTAGCGTGGGCTGCTCCCGTAGGCCGCGGGCGGCTTGCGGCCGAAGAGCTCATCGCGGCTGTTCAGGTAGATGGCCTGCTGCGAGGCGGTCAGCGTGCTGGCCTGGGCATGCTCCTTCTCTTCGGACGCGGCGCTGAAGCTGGAGTAGGAGCTGGACGTGGGCAGCGAGGCTGCGTAGCCACCGAAGGCCTCATGGCGGTAGCTGGCGGGGTAGGCCGCCGCGCCGGCCTCGGTATCTTCCTCCTCCTCCTCCTCCTCCTCAGCCGTGCTGTCGGTGGAGTTCTGGGCCTGCAGGAAGCCCACATCGGACCCGGGCCCCTCCACACTGGGCCGCCGGTCTTGGTGCCGCGCCTCAGGGCAGTAGAGGGCCGTGTCGCTGCAGTAGACGTCCCCCTTGTAGGGGGGTCGGGACCCTGGCTTCTCCAGCCCCTCGGGGAAGCCCAGGTCTTGGGCCGAGGCTTCCGACAGGTGGGAGGACAGGCTGCCGGGGTCCGGCTTCTCCAGCACCTTGGCGAGCACGCAGGGGGGCACGCTGTCTGCGTAGGCCGGGCGGCAGAGCGGGGCGGGCAGGCTGCAGCCCGGCTTCTCCGCGTGCAGGTTCATGCGTTCCTGAAACTCCGCAGGCAGCTGGTGGTGGGGCGGGGCGGGGAGGGGGGGGAAGATTGGGGGGGATTGGGGGGTTGGGGGGAATGGGGTGATGCGAGGAGCAGGAGGGAGGGGTCACGGTCAGCCCAGGACCGGCGGCCAAGGCTGACCGACAGGGGACCTGCCCGGGGCCTGTCTGATCCCACCAGCCAGAGCTGTATCCCGCAAGCTGCAGGATGCCCCCTGGGTCATGCTGATGGGGCCCCCCGCAGAGCCCTGAGGCTGGACCCCCGGCTCTAACTCGGGCCTCTCCCTGAGGGGCTGACTCGCTGACCCAGCCCCACGGTCTTCAGGGGACACCCAGTCCTGTGGCCTGGCTCAAACCAGACAGACTCGGGTGCAACAAAGACCGAGGGCCCAGGCATGCAAGCGGTTTCCACGTGAGCGCCTGGTTCCTGGTGGGGGATGGAACGCTACCATTTGATCTGTTTTGTGAGGATCTCGGTGGGTGGCCCAGGCTCCAGGAGAGGGCACCTGGACAAGGCCTGGGTGAGGGGCATGCCCAGACGGGGAGGGACAGCCTGGCTGGGACAGGAGCCCCGGGTCTGAGTGGTACTCGCCCTGTGGCCCCAGCTGAGTGGCTCCTGGGTGAAGCCAGCTTTCTTATCTCTGCAGGAACTGTGCCCAGACCAAACCACTGGGTTTCTGAGAGGCTCATGCAGGGTCACCCTGCCGGGAGCAGCCCCCTGGAGGAAACTGGGGTGGAGTGGGCAGGCCATCCAGGCTGGTGGGGAGGTACGTGCAGGGCGAGCCCTCCACCACATACACAGAGGGGCTCGGACAAGATTGAGGGGGCCGGGGGGATGGGGTCTGGGAGCTGCTGGGAAGGGGTGCGGAGGTCACGGGCGCGGCAGCGGGCTGGCCGGGGCGGGACTCACTTACCTCGGCCATCTTGCGGCCCCTGCCGTAGGCCTGGCTGCACTGCAGCAGCTGCGCCGCGAGGCTGCAGTCCTTCCTGTAGAGCTCCTAGGAGACAAAAGAGGCCACTTGACTGGGCGCAGGCTCGGCCCCGGCCAAGGTCCCCGCTGCCGACATGGTAACCAGCCTGCGGAGATGGCCGTGCACACGTGGACCCTCTCTGCGGCTCTCGCCTGTAGGACGGGTTACGGCCCCGACCTGGAGCCCGGTGTGTGGACGGTCCCCTGGCAGGCAGTCCTGCCGCTGACCCGGGTGGGAACCTCCCACAAAGCAGGGGCCATGGAGGAGGAAGGCCCCCCAGTGGCCTCTAAAGTCCCAGAGGCCCCCAGGCATGGACACCAAGCCGTCTCCCCGCCCTTGGCTTCCGAGTCCAAGGGAGGGAGTGGTCAGTGTGGACAGTGCTGCCAGTAGCTGGCAATTAGGAGTGGACCTGCCACCCTTCCCCCAGGTCTCAGGGTGAGGCCTGGCAATGGAGGGGACTTGCAGGGCCAGGCAAGGGGCAGGGTGAGTGGGGGTGGAGGGCCTGTGTGACCCCAGGCTCAGACGGGGACTGGCTCAGCCTCCTGAGCTGAGAACAGATGCACACAGGAGGAGTCCAGGGCGCGTGGCTCTACCTTTGGGAAACCTCTGTTGCCCATGCCTGCGGCTGGATCTTGGTTCCCGCCCCCGCTCGGGGACCCACTGCAGCCAGGGCTCTGATGGGGGTGCCTGGCCCTGAGATCCACCCACAGTCTCAATTCAACCAGAACCAGCTGCAGGTGTCCTGCAGCTCAGGGGCGCTGCTGAAGCCATGGGCATCCCTGCCGGTCCCCGCTACCTTGGTCCTAGAGACTCTGGTGTCCCCCACTTGGCTGGCACGGTGGAGGGAACCTGGGTCCCCTACTCCTTCGATGCATCCCCAGAAGGGCATGGTTGGCTAAGAGCTGAGAACTGAGCCCCATGTGAGGCCCAGACCAGCCACTGCTGGCACTAGAGGGCTGTGGGCACTGTTTGGCCAACCCAGACCTGCCACTCAGTCGTGAACAGACGCCAGCGTGCTGCCCCATCAGAGCCTCCCCTCTCCTTTGCATGCACTGGTCTGCCATCTCCTACCCGTGGCACCTCCACCTGGCTGGCCAGGGCGCCTGCTGCACCCTCCCGCTACACCCTCCCCCTCCCCCCCTACCCCAGACCCCAGCCCAGAGCACAGCAGGTGGCTCCCATCCTGCGGATTCCAACCTCTGCAGTCAGACTGGACCCATGTCGTCCTCTGAGACCCCACATCCCTACTCGGCCAGTTTGCTTCCATCTTCAGAACCTAACCAGAACTGAAGCCCCCTCCCCACCTCCCCGGCCGCCATCCCGGCAGACTCGTCCTCTTTCTCCCAGACTGCTGCCTGCTCATGCATCCACTCAGAGCTTCATCCTCCACGGTCTGTCCTCAGCAGAGCAGCTGTGGGGCCTGTAAGAGGAAGTCCAGCCAGGCTTCCCCCTATTCAGGAACCTTCAGTGGCTCCCATTTCCCGCAGAATAAAACCCAGATTCCTACCGGTGCCTAAATGCCACCTCCTGTTATCCTGACCTCAGCCCCTCGGGCCCTCCTCCCCTCCAGAGCCCCCTCCGGTCTCTTTGCTGGTCTTCGAGTTACTCAGAGCCCCCGTTTGCTGCTGTGGCTTTCCGCCTGGAAGGGGAGCCCTCCTCCCCGCACCCCCCCGCCCGTCAGCTCCCTGCTCGTCTTCAGGTCTCAGCTCCTGCAGCCCCTTCTAGAAGCACCGGACTGAGGTTCCCTGATCCTGCGTCTGGAGGCTCCCAGCCCCCTCACCTGCCTTATTTTTCTCTGCAGCATTTAGCACTTCTAACTCGCTACACAGTTTACCTATTTATCCTGGGTTCTGTCCGCCTTCCCCGCTCGGATGTAAATGCCACGTGCACAGGCCACTGGCTTACCTGTGCTCTTCACACCCTGTTCTCAGAGCCTCGAGGAGCAGGTGCTGATCAGCGAATGCGTGCTTGGCAGTCAGAGGTCTGTGGGGCGGGCGCCACCCTTCTCACGGGACCCAGGAAATCAGGACCCATGGGCAGCCCCAGGGCTCTGATGCCCAGTGGGGGTGGCCAAAGGCAGGAGTCCTGAGTGGCCCCACCCCAACCTTGGAGTCGGGGAAGCCCTGCTTTGACTGGGCCAAGGTGGCCTCGTGTTCCTCACCTTGAGTCCTGTCTCCTTCCAGCCGAGGGCCTCATGGACGTGGTGTGAGAGGCAGCCCCTGTCATTCCCTGGCTTCCCACATGCTTGTTGAGGTCCTGCCCCGCCCCCCGTTTCTCCACCCAGCCCTGTGCCAGCCCCTCAGGGCTGCTGCGCGGGGTCAGATCGGCCCGACACTCACATTGTCCTCCGAGAGCTTGTCAATGGTCACTTTGGCCTCCAGCAGGTGGCTGTTGAGGGCGACAATCTCATGGCTGAGAGCTCGTTTCTCTTCCTCATAGTGCTGGCCCTGGGGTTGGGGGACAGGCAAGGGGGTGGTCAGCGGTCAGCCAAGGCCTGGGACTCAAGCCCTGTTGTTCTTCCTGGCCTCCCCGGGAAGTGAGGAGGAGTTTGGAGTCCAGGGAATGCAAGGGTCAGAGCACAGAGCGACCCAGGTTCCAATCCCGCTCTGCCAGTGAGGAGCCGAACAGCCCTGGGCAAGTCACTGACTCCCTGAGCCTCTGTTTCTCATCAGTACCGCGGGGACAGTGACAGCTGAGGGCTTGATAGCACTCTCCCATTCGGGGCGGAAATGGGGGGTACGGCCCAGCCCCTCAGGGTGAGGGCAGGGTGGAAACGAGGCCTTTGGCCCAGCTCCATGGGCAAGGGCATGGTGGCCTGGCCCTTGGTCCTCACCAGGGTTCCAGAGCTGGGGGCCCGGGGCTGGGCATGCTGGGGTGGGGCGCAGGGTCGTGGCCTCACCATGCGGAATAACTTGTCCTCCAGCTCCTGGTTGATCCTCTGCAGCGCCATGTAGTTGCTCTGAATCCTGGAGTGGAGGCCATGAGGTCACTGCCGTGCTAGGCCTGACCCTCCCGTGGCCCCTGCAGCCGTACGGCCCGCTGATGGCTGAACCTAGGCCCTCTCTCTGGTCTAATTGTTCCTGTGCTAGAAAACATCTCATTTAAACTAACTGGTTGCCAGGGCCCAGGACCCCTACTGATGAGAAGGGAAAGCTTCTTATTCAGAAGGGTTTCTCGGGAACTCGGTCAGAGCCAGTTAATTCACATTTTACACACAGTCCAGTTCAACAGCAGGTTAGCAGGGAACAGGCTTAAGACTATGCAATGAGCTCTGGGATGATTGCTGGAGACAGGGTGAATAGGATACGGTTTTCCCTAGAAGAGGCTGAGGTGGGGAAGCAAGTGTGGGGTGGGAATTGATGGCGGCCCTGAGGTGTGATGGTGGAAGGGGCAGTGCCCACCTTCTCAACAGCCTGTGTATAATGTTAGTGCCCGTGTCTTGCCAACAGAGAAACTGAGACTAGAGATGCTTAAGTAGTAACGGACAAAGAGCCCTCCTGCAAATTCAGCGTTCTATAGAATCACAGGTTAGGTCCCTGGGTCGGGAAGACCCCCTGGAGAAGGAAATGGCAACCCACTCCAGTATTCTTGCCTGGAAAATCCCATGGACAGAGGAGCCTGGGGGGCTACAGTCTATAGGGTCACAAAGAGTTGGACATGACTGAGCACACAGTCCTCGGTAAATATTTAAAACAAACCAAGCCAACAGCAAGCTGAAACTCCAATACTTGGCCTCCTGATGTGAAGAACTGATTCATTTGAAAAGACCCTGATACTGGGAAAGATTGAAGGTGGGAGGAGAAAGGGATGACAGAGGATGAGATGGCTGGGTGGCATCGCTGACTCAATGGACATGAGTTTGAGTAAGCTCCAGGAGTTGGTGGTGGACAGGGAGGCATGGCGTGTTGCAGTCCATGGGGTCACAAAGAGTCAGACACAACTGAGTGACTGAACTGAACTGAAGCCAATGGCAAAGTTTGAGTGTTTTTTTTTTTTTTAACATTCTTTCTAAAGGAAGGCTGTAAAGTGTGTAATATTTTTTAAGAAAAATATCCATATTAAATGTGCGTGTTGTGTGCGAAGTCACTTCAGTTGTGTCTGACTCTGTGCGGCCATTTGGACTGCAGCCTGCCAGGCTCCTCTGTCCATGAGGTTCTCCAGGCAAGAATACTGCAGTGGGTTGCCATTCCCTTCTCCAGGGATCTTCCCGACCCAGGGATCATACCCGCGTTTCTCACATCTCCTGCATGGGCAGGCGGGTTCTTTACCATTAGTACCTGTGCAGAACGATGTTTTCAGGAGTTTTGTATTTAAGGGAGTCATCCCTCAGGGTCCCACACACCAGGCCGCTGAAGGGAACGGTCTCTAAATGCTGGTTCATGTCCGGGGCTAGACATCGTTTTCCTATCAGAGACCCAGGCGACAGTGGCTGGGGCCCTGGTGGGCCAGTCTGGGTCTGGAGATGGCTGCTCCTGTGTCACCATGCCGCCCCACCACGTAAGAGGACAGAAAGAATGGGCAGGGGACCGAGAAGTATCAGGGAAGCGCCTGTACCTCGCAGCGGCCACACCCACGTTCAGATGCTGATTTGGCAGCTCGTGGTACAAGGTGCGACTCTGGAAGAGCCACTTGGCCTGCAAATGGGGCTACCCGCCGGCCGCAGGGCCCCTGGCCTCGCCCTCCCGGGCCCCGCCCCAGAGCTCCGCCCCATCAAGGCCACGCCCCGTCAAGGCCCCGCCCCCTCACCTGCGCAGTTTCTCAGTAACTTTCTCCAGCTCCTCCTGCGCACGGCGCAGTTCGATCTCCAAGAAGTGGCGGGTGGAGTCGAACTCGTTCTCCAGCTTCTCCAGCCGGTGCGTCGTGTAGGACAGCCGCTTGCGCAGCTCGCCCTTCTGCTCCTGGAGCGAGCTGCAACGACAGGTGGCGGCGGCGGGCCAGGCCGCGGGCAATGAGCTCGAGGCGCGTTTGGGTGCGCCCCGGGCGCGCCCGGTCGCACCAGTGCATGCGCACACGCACCGCACACAAACACTGCACGCGCGCGGGCACACACACACCACACCCCACAGGCACACACACACACACACACACACACACACACACACACAAAAGCGCGCACACCTCCCCAGCCCCTCCCTGGGGGGGGGGTCACGGTCCCTGACACTGAGCCCGTCTGGCCTTGGGGCGAGTGTTTGGGGGCGGCTGAAAGGACCCTGGTTTAAAGATCTCCCAGCAGCAGCACCCCGCCTTGGTCTGGGAGCCGAGCTCCAGCTGGCACGGCTTACAGGGCCCCCGTTTTGCTTCTCTACAGCAGGGGCCCAAGCCGGTGAGGCCCAGAGTCAGCAGTTCTACATCCTAGAGCAGGCCTCTCTTCCTCAGGTGGGCTGCGTGCTCTCTGGGCCCAGGAGAGGAGGGGCCCCGTGCCCAGGCAGTGTCCACCACAGTGGTCAGCTAGCAGCACGGAGCGCCAGAAACTCAGAAAATCCTGGGCCTGCTCATGTCTCCCTCCAGGAAGCCTTCCAGAGGCAAGCCTGGCTCTTAGGCTCTACTTTCCCCCACAGACTGAGGGCTCCTCTGGGACCCTGGCCACTGAGTCCCCTTGCTCAGGGAAAAACAGACAGGGGGTGGCTCCCCACTGAGCCACATGCCACCCATTCACATGAGCTATCTTGGGGCATGAGGCAGGAGGGGCAGGTGTAACTGGCCACACCCTCCTGTCGGCTGCCACCCAGCCCCCAGAAAGCACCTAACCACGGCTGACCATGTGCTGACCCTCTGAGGCACCCTTCCCTGGGCTGGCTGAGCACACAGAGGGGGGCCGCGGGGGGCGGACTCACCTTCAGCAGCTGGGAGGGCTCGTTTCTGTAGGGAAGGGACAGCTGCACGGTGGGTGGGGGCACCAGGGGAGTTCTGTTGGCTGTTAGCCACGAGTGAGGCTAAGATTCAAGCTGCTGTTCGGTGCCCTGGGTGTGCGCTTTGCTCAGTCACCCCCTGAACTGTGCCCCGTCAGCCCCTGCACTACAGTCACAACGAAGCCCAGAGCTCCGTGGCGTCACGGGGTAGGCAGGGGCCCTGCTGTCACACAGACCTGGCTGCCAGTCCCTGCCAGCTCCCCCAACTCCCGCAATGCACTCGTGACTGTCCCCCTCTTGCCTTAACACACAAAGCCCTGGTTCCAGAGAGGTGCCCAGGTGGGAGGAGGGGCCCAAATGCCCATCGTTTGCTGGAAGAAGCACAGCCCCCCTCAGCAGAGCATCTGGAGCCTAGGCCCCTTGGATGATAACTTCTGGCGGGTTTGCTGCGGGTGGGCAGGAGGCTTTCTCCAGCGCCTGGGGAAGAGTGATTGTCAGCCTCCAGCCTGATCACACAAACCACACGTGTGACCACAGGCACACACCCAGCAAACCTCCCTTAAGCATTCCTGGACCCCTGCCCAGGTCTACATTTTTTCAAAATAAGTAAAAATAAAGAGTTGCCTGTGTTTTGAGAACCTCAGAGAAGGGCGGGGCGGGTCCTCCCAAGAGTTGATCCCCAAGGTAGATGCCAAGTGACAAGCAAGCAGGGAGCCCAGTGGCAGAGTGCCCAGGGCTGCCCACACAGGCCCTGCCGCCTCTTCCAGGCAGCACACCTGCCTGATTTCACTGCGAGCTTCCTGCAGCTATTGATCCCAGGCTCCCCCTTGGCCCAGGCCTGTCTCTCCAGTGGGCTGCCAGGCCTCCTGAGGGCTCCCCTACGTCCACCCCGAGGGTCCCTGCAGCGCATGGGGTCAGGGCAGCAGCCCCTGCAATCAGCCAGCCTGCAGGGTTGCAGGTGCACCCACAGCCCTCGGTCACAGGGGGTCCACGCCCCCTAGAAAGAGGTGAAAGCACCCACCCTCCACCTCTCAGAGCCAGCACCCTTCCCTCCCCAACCCTGGCCACCCACCCGCAGCCACAGCTGGGGCTCTGCTATCCCAGGATTGTTCATTCCTGTTTCTCCACCTTATCCCTGCCATGGCATGTCCACCCTGCCCCCTCCTTCCCTCCTCGCCTGCCCTGTGCCCCCCGTTTACCCTGCACCTCACAGCAGGAGCAAACATGGTCCTTGGCCCTCAGAGTGTATCGTCTCGAGGGGAGACAGACAGTGAGCAAGGGGACAGGCTCCCCAAGAAGGCAAGTGGAGGAAGAAGCCCTGATGGGGCGGTGGGGTGGGCTCGAAGCAGAGCCAGAACCTGCCCCAGGGCAGTGTAACCCGCTGCTCACGAGGCAGCCGGCCCCATCGAGCAGCCCGCCTCCGCCTCCGTCCACCCGTGGCCACCGGATGCTCTTGCAGATGTGCTGGGCGGCTATGCCCCCACTAGCCCCCAAACGCTGCTGCCCTCCCTGAGCCCCTCACACCCACCCACCCCTGAGCCCATCCAGCCCTGGGTGGGCAGTGCCCCCAGCCCCTGGCCCCTACCCCCTCCTGGTGCAGGTGCTTGGGCCCCAGGCCTGAACGCACCTCCCTGGCCCCTCAGCTGCTCCCGCCTTGCTGCCCGCCACCTTTCTCCAGCTCCACTGCCCAGGCTGATCCCAGGGCCCTGGTTTGTCCCTCACCCCTCCCTGCACACCTTGAGCCACATGTCCTCTGTGTCCAGCCCCACACGAACCCCTCCCAGGCCTCCATCTGGAGGCCCCGCCTCTCTCTAGGGTTCCACGCTCACCCCAAATCCAGCTGCCCACCAGCCTCTCCTCCCAGAGGCCCACAGGCACCCCTCCCCCAGCGTGCGCGACACTGACCCCTTTCTGCCTCCTGAGCTGCCCATCAGTCTCCAGTCAGACCCCGAGAGGCCGTGGTGACCCCTCTTGCCTGTGGTCACCCTCCACAGCCCGTCACCAAAGTCCTGGCAATCCACTACTCAAGAGCTTTGGACACGTCCCCACCCCTCCTGGTCCAGGGAGGGCCCTGGGCTGGGCACACCGGGGGTCTTCGGTCACCTGGGTGGTGCCACTATCCTGGGGCATTTACCCGATCCCTGCCTGACCTGTCTCAGCCTCTGCGTCTGTAAAATGGGGATGTGCGCACCGCACCCTGGAGCGCACTCTCGGGGAGCAGGGCTTTCCCTGTGGTTCCTGCATCCCTGTGATCAGAGCCACCGGGAGATGATGCTGGGGGCAGGCACCATGGCCTCTGCCTCCCCTGGGTGTGGAGGTGGCTCAGGGGCCCCTGGAGTCTAGAAACAGGTGCACAGGGCAGGCGTGGAAACCCCTTGTGGCCACCCTCAAATCAGGGGCGCCCTCCCAACTCGGGGAGTGGGGATCAGGACGCCCTACCGGAAGCGCAATCTGGTGTGCGTGGGTGGGTGGGCGGTTCATGGTGCCCTCCATGCCCGTGAGAAGGCCCTGGAAGGCTTTCCCAGCTCACAGGAGAGAAAGATGAGCTGCTTGGCACAGAGCGGGGCCTGGAGGGACCCTGCCGGCCTCCCACCAGGAGCCCCTCTGGCCACTCAGCAGAGGCCCGAACCCACGGACCGAGCCCTGGGCTGGGCTGGGCTGGGGGTCACCGGGGCCTGGCCTCCGAGACAGGATGGCCGGGAAGCAGGGCTGAGGGCGCTGGGCCTCTTCTCGGTAGTGGTGGGGAATTGATGCCGATGCCGGATGGACGTCTGGGGACAGAGGCTGAGGAAGCGGGGAGACAACAGGTGTATTACCTGTCCCAAAGCGAGGGCGAGGACCTGGCCCGTCGGCCCTGCAGGTTGCGGGACTGCCCGAGGCACGAGGGCACCCAGGCGCTGCGCAGCCTGTGGGCGAAGAGGACAGAGCTGCTCAGAACGGGGACCAGGGGGCACACCGGCCTGCCAGGGGCACGCAGTCACAGAGACATGGGGGGCCGTCCCCCCACCGGCAGGAGAGCTCCTCGTCACCAACACAGCAGTGGGGTGCTTGTGCCTGTGCCAGGGTGTAGGCACCTGCCAGCCCTGGTTGCCTCGGCGCATTGCTGGCCCCGTGTCCACCAGCAGTGAGGTCCCCACCCCCAGGCCTGCACCCCCATCTCAGCCTCAGAGCGGAGTCCTGGGGGGCAGGCTCCACCCAGCTCCAGATTCCTGTCCAGCTGTTGCTTCTTCCTAGTGGGACCCATTGGTCAGAGACCCTGAGAAGCGAGGTGGATGGCGGGAGGGTGACCCCCTGACCCTGCTGGGAGGTGGTGATCAGCGGATCTGTGTGGACACCAGCAGAGTATTCTGGAGGCCGTGGGGGACCCAGTGCATGTTAGCAGTTCAAGACAGGGCCCTCCTGGGACCCCTTCTCGCCAACCCTGCCTGTGGCCTGTCCGGGCCAGGCGGGTGAGCGGGATGCAGGGTGAAGGAAGAACCAGCCCAGCCCCATGGCACTGCCCTGCTGGGGGGCAACAGGATGCCTTGGGCCTGAGTTCGCCGGGTCATGCCCTTGCCATGGTCTCTCCAGGGAGGCCGTGCCAGCCCCCCGAGCCAGAGCGGAACTCTGATGGGAAGATGCTTCCCTGGATGTTGGGCGTCCAAACAAGGCTTGGAGACGTGGGCAATACCATTGACAAAATGACGGCGCACAGACGGCCACTCAAGGTGAGGGAGGGGAAGAATGCCGATGTCGCTTGGGCCAGGTGGTGGGATTTGGGACGGGTGCGACGTTTCCCTTTACACTCTGCTGGATTTATCACATTTCCTACAGTGAGGATGAAAACTTTTTAAAAAGTTTAAGAAGGATCACATTTGGCTGCTCCCCCTCAAAAAGATTTCCAGTGTTGATCTGACAAGGGGTGGGCTGGGGTGCCGTGGAAGCTTCTGTGACCCTCTGTGAAACGGACTGCCCTTGGCCCTGGTTTTCTGCAGGGCCGGCTGGGAGCGGGCAGGCTCTCCAGTTGAAAACTGGATTCTGGGATTCCAGGCCCGGGGTCCACTCTCGGGCAATGACCCCAGAGCTGTCGAGTGAACAGACAGTGGGGGCAGGACGGGCCGGTTCTGCTCTCGTGGGAGCAGCCAGAGACCCAGTCTCCCCTCGGTGGCTTGACCAAGGTCACCGATTCCTGGGGGAGCCCCCTGCCCAGCCCTCGCCCGTCAGTCCCCATCCCAGAAGGCCCTTCTGCAGGGAGACCCCTGGCAGGTGAGGTCTCAGGGGAGTAGAAGGGAAACTGGGAGAGTGGGCCCAGGGGAGGGGGGCGGGGGGCTTGCCTGGAAACACAGGGAATGGGGGGTGTTGCTGTGATCTGACCCAGACCTCGCCTCTGGTCACATGCAGGGCATCTATGTCCCTGGCAACTGCTCTCATTCTGACCTCGATTCTCATCATCTCCAGCCTCTGCAATGTGGGGCACCTCTTGCTAGAGACACGACTGGCGCCCAGAGAGGTTAAGCAAGTCTCCCCAGATCACACAGCAAGTCCAGGGCGAGGATGAGATCCCCCCCACCCCCGACACCTGTTATGCTTGTGCCAGGTACAGGGTGGGAAGGATGCAGGCGCCGTGGGGACCCAGGGAGCCGGGGGACCTCCTTCCCTGCTCTGTGGAGGGGAGCGATGCTCCCTGGTGGGGGGCTGAATGGGGCAGGGCAGGGCTGAACAAATGTCCGCTCTCTCGCTGGATGCTGGGTACACGGAGCCAGGAGCGGCTGGTCCATGTGGTGCCCCTAAAGGCACCCCCCCCAGTCACGCTCCAGTGACACCAAATTGCTTGTCATTCTTCACAGGCTGCAGGCGGCTTCTCATCTTGGTGACTTTGTCCCCACGTCCCCTCTGCCAGGATGGCACTCGCTCCCTTGGTCCAGGTTAACCCCTCCCCACCCAGGGCCTGGCAGGGGGGACCCTGACACCCTTGCCAGCCCGGCCAGCCCCCCAGGGAGCGTCACGGGCCTTAATGCTCCAGGACGGTGTCATGCTCCACGCCGGACCTGAGTCCAGGCTTCCCCATTGGCCGGAGGGCAAGTCACAAAACCCAGCCAGACCACGCCCACCTCCAGACAAGATTCCTCCGCCGGCCAGTCCCGTCCATCACTCAGACCCGCAGTGGCCCCGCCTCGCCCGGCTCCCGGCTGCGCCGGAGTCCTCCTGGGTCCCTTCCTTCCCACCCTGTCCTTGCTGTCCGCTAGGTCAGGGACCTTCCCTCGGGGCTGTTTCTGGGTTCCTCGATCAGGCCCTGGCTCCCGGGACAGGCTGCTTTCCTCCACTGGGTCTCATTCCCGCGGGGACCGGCCCGTCCTCCCGTGGGACCGCCTTCTTCCCACACCCCCTCGCCCCAGTGCCCAGCGCTGTGTCTGGACCAGCAGCGCGTGTTGTTGAAAGGCCGTGCAGACGGCGGGAGGAGAGACGCTGGTCTCGTCTCTCGGGCTGCAAGATCCGGGGCGTGTTTACATCCCTGGGGCCTACCGTGGGGCTGGGTAAATGGCGGGGGGCGTGGAAAAGCCTCCCAAGTCCACCCTCCTCCCCCGCGGGGCTGGTGAGGCCCACCTGGCTCCTTACCCCACCCAGCATCTCACGGTCCCCTGGGAGCGGACCCCCTGGAACTCAGGCTGACGGGCACGGGGACTGGCTGGCAGCTCTCCGTGTCTCAGGCACGCCCGTCCAGCCCCTGGGCAGCCCCTTGGCTGACTGCCACAACCTCACCAGCATCGTCCCGGGCATGGGGATGGGGTCTCTGGACCCGGCCACCAAAGCGCCAGGTCCCGTAGAAGCCTGCGTGTGTTTGTCTGTGCCTGTGCGTGTTGGGGGAGAGGACTGTCACAGGGCTGGCCTGGGGCCCCCAGCCAGGAGGGGACCCCGTGCTCAAGCCAGGAGGAGCGAACAGGGGCAGGGACTCTATGCTTGCCCAGGCCCCACCCTCTCCTGCTTCACTAACTGAGGTCATCCAGGGGCACCCTCCCGCTTCTGTCCTCAGGGCCAGTGACACGACTGCTCTCCCACCCAGGGACCTGGAGACGCCGCAGGAGACCTTTTACCTCGCCTACCCCGCATCTTATCAGGCAGCCCGCCTGGGAGCCCTCCGTGGGCGGGCAGACCCAGGGGTGCTCTGGGCCAGGCCGAGCAGTGTCACCCCTGGGCAGGTGGACGGAGCAGCTGCAGAGTCACTCCCGGGCCTTTGCACACGCTGCCCTTCCTGCTCAGAACACCCCCTTTTTCTGCTCTTCGGTTCATTCTGTTTACCTCCTCCAGGAAGCCCTCCCTGACCTCCCTAACCTCGCTCTGGCTCTGGTTGGGGCCGCACAGACGCACGACGGCCCCCTGGGGCCGAGCCGCCAGGCCTTCTTTCAGCCCAGTCGGCAGACGGGCCGGGCAAGCTGCCATATCCTCTGTTGGGTTCCCTCCCTCACCTGCCTAGGAAACGTCTTCGCGGGCTCTTCTCTGCTCTATGTCCCCACGCCTCCCACCAGCCCCCACCGCCCCGCCCCTCTCACAGCCGAAGACCTCGCTTCCTTCTCCACTGAAGACGGAGAAACCGCCCGAAGGGAACTTCCGCAGATGCCGCCGCCTGGGCGCCCCCTCCCCCGCCCCCAGCATCTGCCTGCCCGCTACTACAGACACCCCGCCAGGCAGCCCCTCCGCCCACTCCAGGCGCGGCTCCAGCCTGTCTCCCAACCCGCCCATTTCGCCCTCTCTCCCGGCTCCTTTTCTCCGGCCCACAGACGTGCAGGTGCGCTTCCCACACTGTGAACCACCCTCTGCTGACCCTCCAGTACTGTCCTCATTCTCTGCCCGAGATTCGTCGTGTGTCCTCGCTCCTGGCCCCACTAGGACCAGGGCCCGACCTGGCTCTCGTCCGCTCGATGCCACTGAGCCGACTCCTGCCCGGCCCTTCGCAGTGCTCACGTGGCCTGAACCCTCCGCACCCAGGGGCACAGTGGACCCCGCCCTCCTTCTACAGACCCCGCCCTCGCCTGGCCGACCCACCTCAGCCTCCTCTGCAGGTGGCCCTGTCTCCTTGACATCCTAACGCCAGCAGGGCCCTGGGGTCCTGCCTCCTTCTCTGGGTACACTCCCCCCATAGAGACTCCTGCCACAGATACCATCACTCCACGGAGGACCCCCCTAGATTTTTGTCCCCTGACCCCCCCGACTCCAGGGATGCATACCCTCTGCGGCCTCCATCTCTGCCTCGGTAGCTTGTAGGCAGCACAGACCTGCAAGGTCCTCCATATTCTACTCTGCTTTCTTTCCCCACCTCGCCAGCTAGCCAAGTGCCCCTCCCCAAACCTGGAGGCACCCTCCACTCCTGTCTCTCTCCCGTCATCCCAGGCCAGCGGCACTCACCACAGCCCTGCCTCCGAAACACATCCTCTGGCTCTTCCAGCCCCACCTGCCACCCTGGGACCAGCATCTCTCACGGGATTACTGCACAGCCTGCTAACTGGCTTTCTGCCCTCACCTGCTTAGCCAGAGAGGCCCCGTGGAAGGCTAAGTTGGATCCACCCCCTCCTTCTGCTTGAAACCTGCCCCCACGGCCCCTACATCACTAGGGTAAAGCCAGATGTATTCACTCAGGTCACCTGATGGCAGGTGGCCGTCCCTTCGCCCCCTGGACCTCACCTTCCAGCCACAGGCAGCACGCCTTTCCCTGGGGCCTTTGCACCTGCTGTTCTTCTGCCTGGATCCCTCTGCCCCATGGCTGCTCCTCTCCTCCAACATTCAGATGCAACTTTCCTGAATTCCGCTGCACCCTCTCTCCCCCTTTCCCTGCTGGGCCTGTGTCCGTCTATGGCCTCACCCCGCCAGAGTGGGAGCTCCCCAGGACAGGGCTTTTTGTCCACCTCATTCCCGGCTGTGTCCTCGGACCCTGCAGCAGAACCTGGCAACCAGAAGGGCCTGGTAAGCATTCACTGAGTGAATGGAAAACACAGTGAGCGCGTTTTACAGATGAGCCTGTGGAGGGGCCGAGGGAGACAGTGCCCACCCCGGGTCCATAGCCTGCAGGCTTCCTGCCGATCAACCCAGATGCCCCTCGGCAGTCGCTGGTGCCTCTTCCTTGCCTCTGAGGTCTGGGGCTGTAGGGGTCTGGCTTTGTTTTGTCGGCCTCAGCCAAAAGGAGTTGCTCTCTGACTTCCGTAAGGGCTGACCGCACTCCCCCTCCCAGGCCTGAAATGATAGTGAGAGGGTCAAATCTGGATTTCGGGCCAACGATAGTGTTTAGTGTTAAGAATGTGCCGAACGGGGCAGGGAAATACTTATGCTAAATAAGCATCCAGCTGTTTGTTGAGATTGGGCAGCCCAATAAAGCAGAGGATGCCCAGTGAAATGTATTTAGATGGATTTAATTCATTGGGCATCCTGTACTTCATCCGGCAGCCCCAGGACGAAGGCAGAGGTGATCCCGTGGAGGCGGGCCTCCAGCCCCGGCAGGAGAGGTCGTCCATGCCCCCGTCATGAAGCAGGCTGGCCATCTGTGCAGGAGACTCAGCGTGGGGCAAAGGCCGGGGGTTGAGAAGATCCTGGCAGGACCAGGGTGTGTCCGGAGGAGAGTGTGGCTTGAGCCCAGGCCTGGGTCAGCCAGCCAGGAGGCCCCGAGCGCCTGGCTCTGAGTGCAGGCCAAGCATCCCATCCCGGCTGCCCAGCCGCTTGGGGCACTGGGAGCCCCAGGGCAGAAGGCAGGACGGGAGGCAGGACTGGGCCGGGGCTGTCCTCCTAGCAGGCGGACTGGGAGGGGAGACCTAAGGAGGCTGCCTCAGGAGAAGGGGGCCCTCCCCTGCCTGGCCCCTCTCTCCCAGCACCGTTGCTCGTCTACTCTCGTACCCCCTCTAGACTGCGGGTGGTGGGGGGCCTGGAGGGTGGGGCTGTGCACACTTTGGCCCTGGGCCCCTCCCTGCCCCAAGGTCACACCTGCTTTCTGCCCAGAGTTGGTGTTCAGGGGGTGTTCGCGGGGAGGATGGGGGGGTGACGTGACCATGGGTTGTCCCCACTTCGGGTGAACAGCTCCCCACAGGGCTCCCAGATGAACCTCTCAGCGCCTGCCACGCGGCCTTGGAGCCCAGGTGAGAAGGGGCTGCCGTCCAGCACTGTGATGATCAGGTTCGTTACTGCCCCCCATGGAACCCACTCTGGCTCCACTAATTTGACCACCCCACCAGCTGGCTCACTCCTGCAAACAGACTCAGGCATCCATTGATTGAATCAGCGGGAGGGCCTGTTTTCTGGAATTTGGGGATCATGAAAGTAATCAGGACTTCGGGAGCTCACTGTTGACCCCAGAGAGTGGGGTGTAAGGCGCCTGCCCCCACTCAGTGCCCCCCGCGTGGCCCCAGGCCCCTCAGGGATGCCCTTGGTCCCTGGTCCCTCTGCTCTCGCTTCCCCACCTACCCCGCACCTTTCCACAGCCACGGGAGGCAGTCCTGGGGGCCAAACCCCAGTCTGGAAGAAAAGAACTGGTGTTATGATGGAAGAGATTTGCTGCAACAGCAGGTGGGTGCAAGGGACGGAGGCTGAGGAAGGAGGCTGCTTTTCTGGGCCTCAGTTTCCCCATCAGTGACCGAACCCCAAAGGAACACTTATGACCATCGCCTTCTTCTGGAAGCGTCCCCCGCTGAGATCGCCCGCTACTCAATCCTTTGGTCACTGACACGCGGAGGATGGAGACGGGGCAGGTGGGAACACACGAGATTCTTGTGGGGTGGGAACAGGTGTCCTGGGACCCTCAGCCCTCATCACGGGGTACTCTGCGGGACGGGGTGCTGTGTCCTGGCCAGAGGGCCAGGGCTGGACGACCAGTGGTGACACCTGGAGGGGTTGCCCTGGGGGCGTTCTATCCTGGCTCCCAGGCTCTTTAACCAGGTGTCCTTGAGAAGGGAGCTGGCCTTCCAGGCCACCATTCCTTCGTCTGTGCAATGGGCAGCCTCCCCCGGTCCCTTCCAGAACCTTGGGTGAGGACTCAGCGAGGAGGCTGTCAGAGGCATGCAGTAGGTCTCACTGGGTGATTGCATGGCTGAATAGGGGGGTGACTGAGTGATCTCAGGCAGACGTTTCCAGAACCTTCAGCTCCATCACTCAAGAAAGACCCCCAGGCCTTGCCCTCGTCGCTGGTGCCCAATGGAAATGCCTCGGTACACTCAGAGGGCCTGTCCAGAGATGTGGGCCACGTGGCAGCTCTCAGGCTGTTGTGAATGTCAAGTAAGAAGGTGCCGGAGGGGCCCAGAGATCTCAGCCAGCCAGGGCCAGTCCGCCCATGGTTAACAGGGTGAGGCTGAGGCTGGGAAACAGGCCTAGGACATACCCTTGCTCTGAAACACCCGGTCACTGCCGGGCCTGGGGATGCGCAGGGAAAGCGCCTTCTGAGGGCGCAGCAGAGCCGGCCCCCTGGCCCCACTCTGAGATGCCCTGGCAGTTTTAACTCCGTCTAGGTCTGCAGGTCACATCCTGACACCCCATTTCGCCGGGTCCTCTCTTTCATGATAGGAATACTTTCATCTGCCTGACAGTTGGGCAAACAGGGCCTGGGAACAAAGGGGACCATGTGGGGTGGGCGGGGGGCAGGGGGTTAACAGGCAGAGGCAGCCCACATAGTTCCAGCCCTGTGCCTGGCTCCACATTCATGAGTTCATTCTCAAAACGGCCTTCTAAGTTAGGTGTTGTTATTAGGATCTACGTTTTATAGATGCAGAAACTGAGAAGCAGAGATGTTTAGAAACTGGCCCAAGTCTACCCAACCAGTAAGTGGCAGGTATGGGATTCAAATCCAGTTAAGTTCACCTTCTTACTAACCCATATCCTTCATCAGGGAGCCTTTGCAGAGGAGGGGCCACTCAGATGGACTCATGGGCTGCAGGGACAGGAGACTTTGAAGGGCAGAGCAGAAAAAGTCAAGATAGAACAGTCTATGTGCAATGAAAGTGAAGGTTGCTGTTGTGTTGGACTCTTCATGACCCCATGGCCTATACAGTCCATGGAATTCTCCAGGGCAGAATACTGGAGTGAGTAGCCTTTTCCTTCTCCAGGGGATCTTCTCAGCCCAGAGATCGAACCAGCATCTCTTGCATTGCAGGAGGATTCTTTACCAACTGAGCTATCAGGGAAGCTCTGTCCACGTGGTGGGTCCTGACTCCCAGAGGGAGAAACTGAAGCAAGGTAGTCATTCACAGTTTAGTGAGAATTAGCCCCTAAGACTTCCTTCCCCAGAATTATGTTTAGAAGTGAGGCAGAGCCAGGAGGAGCAGCTGGGCCATACAGTGGGTCAGGTGGCCACAGAAGAGGGCATTGGGTGCCATACAAAAGCATTGGTTTTCTGAGGGTAAATGGGGGCCTGGAGGTCTCAGAGGTGCATCCTCAGCTCTGGACTTCAGGAAGGGCGATGGTGTGGCCCTCAGGAGGGGTCACTAGAGGATGGCCACTGGGCTGTAAATTTTCGCCCAAACACAGAGAAGCCTCCTCCCACTGGGCAGTGACCAGCTGTTTTGGGAGGCCCAGACACCTGGAAAAGCTCCTTTCTGCTTCTGGCCTCCGTTTCTCCAAAACCCTTCAGCTCCATATTCCCTCCTGGCTTGGAGGAGGATGCAGGGGGCAGAATGCTGAGGGCCTGAGAGAGGCAGAACTCAGCTGCCACGGGAGGAAGAGCATTCCCTCCTGCAGTGGGCCTTAGCCCATGCTGGACCCCCTGCTGAGAGCACCCTCCCCCACACCTCCTCATCTCCTCCCAAGCATCTCCCTGCGTCCAAGCCAAATCCCCTCCACTGGAGGCTCTCACAGGGTGGTATTAAAAAAAAAAAAGAGAAACCCCTGGGAGTAGGGTGGGAGGCACAAGTGTCCCTCAACACTCCCCTTTTGGGGGGTCAGAGTGGAGAGCCCCCCATCATGGGCATCATGAAGCGTGGGGAGGAGCTCTTCCCCATCCCTCTTCCTCCCTGTGCACCACCTTTGGGCCTCATTTCAGAGCATTTACTTAGCAACTACTACGCGACGGCTCTAAATGCTGCGGATCAGCAGTGAGCTGCTGTTCTCGGGGAAAGACAGACGATAGACAAGATAAATGAGTAAAACAAATTGAGAGTCAGGTGGGGATCAGGCAGACGGAAATGAAGGCAAGGAGAGGGAGGGGGAATCTGACTGTAAATGGAGCGAGTGGTCAGGAGCGCCACCAACCCTGACCCCCTGACCGTGAATGACTTTTGAGCAAGATGCGAAAGGAGGGGAGGCAGGGAGTCACATGGACATCTGGGAAAGAGCATCCCCAAAGGAAAGGCACGTGCAAAGGCCCCGGGGCAGGTGCCTGTCTGATGCAGTTGAAGCGCAGCAGGGAGGCCTAGTGTCTTGGGGGGAGTGGGCTGGGAGATTCTCGGAGATGAGGTCAGTGTGATCTGACATCTGTGAGGCGACCTGAAAACCGTCTGTCTCTACCTCTAGGACGTCAGTCTGGCACCTGGCACAGAGTCTCCAGCATGGAGAGCGGCGTCTGGCAGAGGCAGCGCTGCAACACATCAGTGACATGAGTGAATCAAGCGTGTGGGACTGAGCATTTGGGCGTCTGTGTGAAAGAAGAGTGCACAAAAACACCAAAACCCCCAAACAAAAGAGCCAAAACCAAAACACAACAAAAACCAAGCCCCACAAAAGCAGAAAGAGAAAACAAACCCACACAAAACCAAACAACAAAAGACCCAAGCCAAAATCACCTCCACAAAACCCCAAACAAGGATAAAACAAAAAATTAACACACCCCCCAAATGAAAAAATACCCCCAAAACACAAAAACCCAAACAAAAAACTCCCACAAAAATTTTAAAAAAGCACAAGCCCCCCAAACAAGAAATCACTCAAATAAAAAAATTAAAAACTAAGCTACCCCTCACAAAACATAAAACTCATAAAACCAAAAAATAAAGAACACAAAACCCTCAAAACCCAGAAAATAAAAAATCCATAAACTGAAAAAACAAAAGATTTTAACTCAAAAAACAAAACACCAAAACCAAAAATTTAAACCCACAAAACCACAAAACCCAGAAAACAAAACCAGCCAAAGCCCCCAAATCTCCAAAATTTAAACCCTTAAACAAAAATCCAAAACCCCAAAAATTCCCCAAACAATAATCAAAAACCCCACAAACCCAATCCCCCCAATTTAAAATCAGAAAACTCAGGAAACAAACCAAAAAGCAAAAAAAAAAAAAACTTTTTTTGAACCTCAAAACGCCCCCCAACCGAAAAATTTAAAACCCACAAAAATGAGAAAATAAAAAACTCAAAATTTAAAACCTCCAAAACAAAAAGCACAACTCCCCTCAAATCCCCAATGACAAAACAAAGAAACAAAACCTCCCCCCAAACCCCCCAAAACACGAAAAAGCAAACCACACACACACACACACACACACACACACACACACACAACCAAACCAACCAAGGGTGGAGGGGGTGGGGGTGCAGCGGCGGTCCACGGCAAAAAGGAACCCAACCTCAAAACCATGCACAAAAACCACTTTCAATAGGTTCATGACATCAGAAGGGTTGCTTAAACAAGGCACAAAAAGCTTCCATCAGAAAGTAAAAAGCCTAAAAGATTCGAGAAAAATTCAACAGAATTAAAATGAAGAACTTCTGTTCATCAGAGGACCATTGAAAGAGCCGGAATCCAGCAGCCGGCGGGAGGTGCCTCTGCCACACATGTGACCGGCGAGGGCTCTCTCTGAAGAGCTCCAAATCAATACCGCAACTTGATGGAAAAACACGCAGAAGTCACCCGCGAGGAAGCCCCAGCCGGCTGTCATCCAGAGCCGCGCAATTATCGCGCCCGGAGCAGCAGCCGCTCCGCCTGCAGCCTGGCAAGCCGGGGCTGGTACCCGGGTGCCCGGTGCGCGGAGGATGCGGAGATGCAGGAAGTCCCGGGCCGCGGGGAGGGTGTGGCCTCCAGGCCGAAAGCTGGCCGTGCGCGAGCCGCCTCCGACCCCAGGACCCGCCCCCCTGCACCCCAGCAGTGCGGCTCCAGGGTCCCCCGGGGCGAGGCTGCACACTCGCGCCCCTCACCAGCCCCCAAACCCGGACAGGCACGGTCACAGCATCTTCATTCGCTACGGTCCAGGCTGGAAGCGCCCGGACAGCCATCAGCTAATAACCAGATTGCAGCAACTTCACTCACAGCCGCCGCCGCGCCGTTCCGAGACAGCCAGCCATCCGCAGCTCCACGCACAGCTAAGGACGCCTCTCCAAAACATCATTGTTTTGGTGGGGGTTTAAAAGAATTAAAAAAAGCCAACCTGAAAAGCACAGGCTAAAAGACAGCACGTATATGTGAAGTTCTAGACCAGACAAGACAAAAAAACCAAGTCAGTTAGGGATGCTCATGAGCGGCCAGATGAAAAAAACAAAAACAACAACCAACAAAAACCCAAGCAACCTTCATCACAAAAGCCGGGATCCCGGAGACCTCCGGGGAAGGTGGAGGGGGCTGTGATGGGGGAAGGGTCTTGTGGGAAGTTGTGGGGGGGCGGCTCCCTGGGAGGCTGGCGGCACTCAACTTCTTGACCTGGGTGGTGGTCTTCTTAAAGTTAACCTCTAACCTGCACAGGGAATTATTACTTTTTCTAGGTGCCTATCACAGTTAACAACTTTGAAAAATTATGTTGTGGGGGAGAGGCGCAGACTCGAACAGGTTTGTGGTTGGGTTTCCGGCGCCCTTTCTGTGTCCCGCGTGCCTTGCGGGGCGACGGACCCACTTCACTCTGTGACAGAAGAGGGGACTGAGGCTCACGCAGCACGGTGGCCGTGGCGGGAGCCAAGGCGGGCGGACCGGTGCGGAGGACGGCAGAGGAGGGGATTAACTTGGGGATTAGCCGAGCAGTGGCTCGCACGCAGAGAGCCAGCTGGGACTTGTTAATATCTGCAAATATTTGAGTGTCACCGGAAGAGTTTTTCAAGCAGAAGCAGGATAGCTGAGTGAGCTACAGGCAGGGGGCAAGCGTCGGGTCAGAGCAGAGGTGCTGGACCTGGGGCTGGAGAAACGGACTTCCAGGGGCTTCTATCTGGGGTGGGGAGGACAGAGGACACCCCGCTTCCCCGACCTCCGCTCCCCACACTTCGCCGATCTCCCTGAACACAGCCTCGCTTCCTCAGGCCCCCAGGATCCTGCACCTCTTAGAAGGCTCGTCCTATCTGTCCTCCTCGCAAACTTCTATTCATTCTTTAAAGCCTTGGCTCAGGTGTCCCTGCTTCCAGGAAGTCCTCTCTGATTCCCCCAGCCAGTGTCTCCAACCTGGCATCCCTGCTTCCAGGAAGTCCTCTCTGATTCCCCCAGCCAGTGTCTCCAACCTGGCATCCCTGGGAGCCTGTGTGGAGGGTTTGGGTCCCTGTTCTGGAGGGCAGTGCACGAGCTGGATCACAGAGAGGGGAGTGAACCCACCTGGGGGGTGAGGGAGTAGAGAGTCACAAAAGCCACTGAGAAAAGATGACAAGGAGGGTAACTAGTTTGCCATGTGGACAAGAAGGTGGGTGGAAGGGCATTCTGAGCAGAGGGAACAGCATGGGCAAAGGCAGAGAGGCATGAAGGTGACAACTCGTTCGGGACCCAGAGGTGGGGGTGCAGTATGGGGTGGGTGCTGGGAAGGAGATCTCAGGCAGAGAGGGGTGAGTGCAGGGTCACCCCAGCTGGGGACCTGAGGATGACAATGAGCCCTGTGGTTCTTGGCCCTGCGGTGTGTGTGCTTGTGTGACAAGCATTGGATGAGGCAAAGGACCTGCCATCTTGGAGCTCAATTCAGATTCCTAGGTCCAGCCTGCAGTGAACAAGAGGAAGGATCCCAGGCCAGGGTCATCACTCTGGACACACAGGACCCCTTCCCTTGGACCACACATGAGTCTTTTCCTGCCTGGGAACCCATAGTTGTACAGCTCAGATGCCCCACAGTGAACATTTACCTGGATCCCTGCTGTGGGCCAGCTCCCAGGTGGGGTCTGTCATCCACAATAGCTCAGGTCATCCTCCCAACTGCCCTACAAGGTAAGGGTGGCTAGGATACCCACTTTACAGATGAGGAAACTGAGCCCCAGAGAGGGTCAGGACCTTGCCAGAGGACCCCACAGCCTGTGACCTACACTGTGGGGGCCATGCTGACCACCTTCTCCTACATCCCTTGGGCTTCTTGGTCCTGGACTCCTGACACTAGCTGCAGGGAGAACCTCCCAGGGGCAGCCCCAGCTCTGGCCAGGAAGAAATAGTCTGGAAAAGCCCTGAGGGAGCCCTGACACCACTCATGGGGTGAGAAGGAGAAGAGGGCAGGAGGTGCCCCAATTCTGGGAGGCTACGCTGGGTCCTGGCCACATGGGACCCCCCCAATCCCACCAGTTCTGGGACTCTGCTTCCGCTGCCCGAGTGCAGCCCACAAGCCTGGGCCCCGGCCACTGCCACCAGTCTTCCGGATTTGGCTCAGGGAAGCCCTCCACCCACCCAGCAAAGAGATGCTCTATATGCTCAGCACCTGGGGCAGTGGGTCTGCCCAACTCGCTGGCCTGTCTGCCTGTGTTCCCAGCTAGGTGGGGCCATGTCTCTGTCCCCACTGCCCAGAGCACAGGAACAGGTCCTCCAGAGTCTAGGCTGGGCATGGAGAAAGAGGGAACGAGACACAGGACCTTAGAGGGCTCTCCCCCAACCCTGGTCTCAAGGTACCCCATGAATGGTGCATTTTTTTCCCAAGTCTCAGCTAAGTAGGGACCCCTCCTCCACAGAAAGCCCAGTCCAGTGAGGGTTCTGGCCAGATACAGCCAATGGGGGTATTGGGGAGGGTCCTGGGGGGTTCAGATCTGAACTCATCTACATGGCCAGAGCTCCCCCTGGACCTTGACCAGGACTAGGTGGGCTTGGCCAATGGACGTTTGGGACATTTGGATCTGAGCTCCTAAGCTCTAAGAGCCTGGACCCCTCCTTCCAGCCCCAGACAGATGGGTTCTGGTCCTCGGGGACCCACAGGGGAGGGCTGCACTCCAGCCCAGTGGCCAGAAGATGGCCCTGCTCTCATGTCCAGCCTGTGGCCAGTCCATGTGAGCCCACCTGTCCCCAGGCTCCCACCTGGGCATGCCCAGTGACCCATCCACAGCACTGAGGGTCACTTGGGAAGGCCCCAGGACCCTCCCCAAGACCCAGGGACCTGTCCTGGAACAAGCTGGGCTCTGCGGGCTCCCTGCCCCTTGGGGAATGGGTACACCTGCTACCCAGCGTCCTCCCCTGGGATGCTGATCCTGGTCTTGGGAGGGGGAAGGAGGAGAGTTGGGGGAGGAGGCCAAGAGACCCCCCAAGCCCAGGAGACTGTCCTGAAACCCAGAAGCCAGAGCTGGGCCTCCTGCCCACACTAAGTCTAGGCTCAGCCTTCGGAAGGAAAACACGAGGAGGGGGGTCGTGGGGGGGCACGCGCAGTATTCCCAAAGTGGGGGTCAGGGGGCTCGAGGGAAGTTATGAATATTCAAATCGACGGATCCCGGGCCTGCCTCGAAGGGCGCCCAGTTGGAGTCCACCGAGGCTCAAAGTTTAGCAGCTGGAGGGAGGCCGAGAGGGGAGCACTCCCCAGGCGCCGTCGCGGGATTCCCCCAAAATGGCTCCAAGACGCGACGGCCTGGCCAGCAAAGAGGACTCCATTCCCCACCGGCCCCTCAGCCCCACTGAGGCGTAAACTTAAGAGCTCAGAACCGAGCTGGGGGATGGGGGGGGGGCGGCCGGCGCGGGGGACTCGGTGCGTAACCGCAGAGCAGAGACCCCGAGGGTTCCAGGGGACAATCCAGAGTCCAGGGCAGGGCCCGGGGGATCGCGGAGGCCCGCGCGCGCGCGCGCCGGCCCGGCCCTTGGTGGCGGGCCCCCACCCACAGCCGCAGTGGCCCCAGCCCCGCCGAGGACCCCCGCGCGGGGCTCCCCGCTGTCTAGTCGCGCGCGCGCCCACACACGCACCACACACAGGCACACCGGCCCGGGCCAGCCGCGCTGGGCGGCCGCGGACCCCTTGCCCTCCCCAGCGCCCCCCATCCCCGACCCCGGCCCCGGGAGCCCCGGCACGCAGGACGCTCCACTCACCTGAGTTTCTCCATGTCTGCGGCAGAGGCCTGCGAGAAACCAAACGAGAGGGTCAGCAGGCAGGAGTCGTGCGCTCCGCGGCCGCGCCGAGCGGGGCTGGGCACCGCGGGCACAGCAGCGGGGCACCCGGGCGCGCCTCGGTGGTTGGGAAGTCCGGCCCGCGCGCCCCCAGCCCACACTCACCGGCCGCGGTCCCGGGGACTCAAGGGGTGCGCGGGGCCTCGACCGAGTAACAGGTGAGCCCGCCCGGGCCGCCGCGCACCGAGTTACGCCCCCCGGGGAGAGGAAGGGGCTGGTCCGGGGACTCGGGACCGCACCGCCCGAGGCGATCCCGGTCTCGCCCGCCCGAAAAAGAAGGGACCCGGCCCGACTGCGTTAACTCTCCGGCGGCTGCGGCCCCCGCTGCACAACCCCCCAACCCCGCCCCACCCCGCCCGTTAACCCTTCCAGCCCCATGCTCCCTCCCGGAGGAAGCCAAGCCCGGAATTGCAGAACCTCCGAGTCGGAGAATGTTCAGACCGGGCAGTTAGGGTCCGTACAGGAGTGGAGAACCAGACACGCTCGCGAACCGAGGGTGCTAGCAGTCGGGACCTCAGACTCCTCGATCGGGGACCCTTCTGCCCTCAGCTTCTGGGGTCCGGGCCTGGCTCGCCCCTTGCGGGCCCAAGGGATTAACCCCTGCGCACTAGGTTCGCCAGCGGGGCTCCCTGCCGGGCTTGCGCAGACCCGCCCGCGCGCGGCTTGGAGACCCTCCCCGCCCAGCCCCGCGCCGCTGGGCAGCCCCTCTGCGGGTCGGGCGGGGGGCCCACCCGCTGCTGTTAACCCTGAGGGCGCCAGCGAAAGACTGGGACCGCGAGCGGCCCGGGCGGGATCGCACTTCCTGCGCGGAGCGGGGGGCGCGGGGAGGGCTCTCCGTCGCCCGGGAGAGGCCGCTCCCGGGAGCTTTCCCTAGTCTTCCCGTACCATGCCTTGGATTCAAGGGGGACCGGGGGGGGGGGCTGCTGCGCCCAGGGACCACGCGACACACCTGGGAAGACTGATGACTGCCCATCCCGGCCCCTCGCGCCGGGCGCCGCCGCCGCGTCCGCCGGGAGCGCGCTCTGCTTCGGTCCGGGCCCCAAGCCGCCTCCCCCACCGCCCCGCCGGGCGAGGGCGCAGCCCGGGCCGCCAGAGCCGAGCTGGAAGGCCCGGCCGGGGGCCCTCCGCCAGGCTCCGTCACCAATTCCCCGGGTGCTCGCTCGGGCCCTCCCGAGATGCCCCTGGCCTCAGTTTCCTCACCTGCGAGCTAGATTTGGGGGCGGGGGGAGCAGGACGAGGCGTTCTGTTGCCCTTCTGCATCGCAGACTGCGGAGGGGTTGGGGTGCGGGAAGGGATTTCAGACGAAAGGATCCCCGAGGCGTCTGGATTGGCAGCCAGACACAGTCCCCGACGCTCTAAAAGTTGTCGGAGCCCACGAGCCCAGACCCCTCTATATACCCTCCTCCCCCAAGACAAGGAGCTGGCCGATTGGCCAACACCTCCCCGACGCCCCCTATGTACCCAGGCCCACCTTTCCCGGGTTCCCATCAGCACGCTCAGCACACTTGATCCCAGCATACAGCAGGCGCTCAATAAACACGGACGAGGCATGCTTGAATCCTACTCCTCTGTGGCGTCTCTTTCCCTGCCTCTTCCCTTCTGGCTCTGAGTTCCAGGCAGCAGTCCTGTCCCTTCACCAGGGCACCCCAGCACCCAGCAGGCCTGGCCTCCACCCCGCCAACGCAGGGTGGGAGGAGCCCTGCGTTGCCAGGGTCAGCCCCAACCCCAAAAGTCCAAGTGTTCCATCATCCACCCACGGGTGCCTCACTCATTCATTAGCTCGGGGCTTGGTTCTTGGGGTTCGGAGGCGGCAGCAAATGAGGTGAGCCCTGCCCTCCAGGGGCTAATGGTTGAGAAATGAAACCGTGGCTCCTGTCCCAGGAGTCCACCCACAGCAGAAGGGCTGAGGTCACAAGGACACCACCACCCAGCAGCCCTGTGTTCGTCATCGCGCTGGCCAGCTCTTCCTCCGGGAAGCAGTCTCTCCCATTTTACAGAGGAGGAGAGCTGAGCCCAGAGACTCAGCCCGGCTAGGACTGGCCCCCAAGCCTCAGGGACCTTTCCCATCCAGAGGCTGGGGACGCTCCTCAAATGTCTCCGGTTGCCTCCATCACTCACAGTGAATGACCTGCCAGCGAGTTTGTCTAAAATTAATAAGCATGTATTAAAATTTAATTATAAAAATCTAGCATTTATTATTTATATTGAATGTTTCAGCTCGTCTAAAAGGCCTGTCTTGGATTTTTCTGCCCCACGAAGGGACTCTAGGAGAGGATGCTGAGTCGCCCTGGTGGCAGGGGGTGGGCAGTGAGGGTGGGACAGAGGCTGACAGGGAAGAGGGGCTGGGGGTCCAGCCCCAGCACCTTAGCAGCCTCTCCCTTCACTCCGATGATCCAGACCCTGAAGCCTGGCTCTATTCCTACCAAGTCTCACCTTTTCCCCAGACCCAGCGCCCATGTGGTCACTATGTCCTCATCCTGAAAGACCACCTCCTCCAGGCAGCCCTCCGTGAAGGAGACCTAGCCGAGTTGTTGGGTTTGGCCTCCACAGCAGGTGTGTGCTCCCTGGGGCAGGGTCTATGTCTTTCCCAGCTAGCTGTGTCCTGGCTGTGTCTCCCCAGCACCTCACCCAGGGGGCTGGAGTTGTGTGCGAAGCTCTGGGAAGCTGAGCCAAGAGCAATTACAGCTGTGTGCGGCTGGCCCCATGGGGAGGAGCTGTGCCTTTGGCAGCGGTCTTGCTGTTGAGGCCAGAGCCCCGCGTTCGAGTCTTAACTCTGCAGTTCATAACCACGAGATTCGGGGGGTATTCCTGAGATGAGGAAACCCAGCAGGAGCACGAATGGCCGGCTCTGAGTCCCCTGAGGTTAGTTGAGGGCTGCGGATGGGCTGGGCAGAGGAGACCCGAGGGGCACTGCCCGGTCCTCGGGCCGGAAGCAGCGCCTCTGTTACAGGAAGGGGCAGGGTGCTGGGCACCACAGCTCTGAGGGGCCTGTGAGCTGTCCATGGTCCCCAGCGTGAAGAGAGGCAGCAGGAAATAGCCTCAAGGCTCCATCGGGCCCCTCCAGGGACCCACAGGCAAGGGAGGCCCCCAGTGGTCTCCTGATACAGGTGGGAACCCCGGTGGGCACTCTGGGTCTCTCAGAGGGACAGTCCATCCCTGCCCTGGGTGCCGTCCCTCTGGCTCACCCCAAACTCACAGCCCCACGCCTATTGCTGCAGCAGACCTGTGACATTATCATTGTCTGCCCTGAACTGGCCTCTTGTCCCTCTGGGTGGTCCCACCTTCGAGGTGGTCCAGCTGGGTGGCCATCGTCTTTACTTCCCAGCCTCACACAAGCCCTCCGTGCTGGCTAAGCTGGACGGTGCCGCGCGCCTCTGCCTCAGTCCGCCTCTTCCTCCTGTGTCTCTGCCTGTGCTGGTCCCCGCCGCCCTGGCTGCTTGCCTTCCCACACCCTGAGCCCTATTCTGACGCCCCACTGACCACCGGAGCCCTGCTGCCTCCCTTCTTTCCCTGTCCTCAAGACTCTGAGCTTCCGGAGGGCCAGGTACAGCCCCTCCACCCTTGAGCTGCCCATTCTGCGGCCAGCATGGCCAAGGACCCACGGAGGGAGGCAACTCGGTCACAAGTCAGGCCTCAGCCAGGGGTTGGGAAACACAGACTTGGCTTTGCCTAACCCTCTGCCCACACCCTCCCCCACCCCCTGCCCTTCGCTTGGCACACACTGGCCACCATGCTGGTCCCAAGCTCACCCAGCGTGCTCCTGCCTCAGGGCCTTTGCACTTCCTCCCTCCTGGATCGCTGCAGGGCTGGGGCCTTCCTTTCTCTGACCACCCACCCAGAGGAGCTCCTCTCTCCACCGAAGGGTTTCTCATCACACCCTGTCCCTTTGGATGCCACTCCTTTGGCCCTTTGGCCTGCCCCTGGCCCCTGATGGCAGGGACACCTCTGCTTCAGCCATGGCGTCTCTGTCTCTAAGGCCCGGCACCGCGGCCTCCAGTGAGCAGGCGGTGGCGCCCGAATGAATGCAGTTGCCCTTTCTCCCCAGCCAGTGGCATCTGCTCTCCGCCTCCAGAAGCCCCCGGTCTGCTCTCAAGGTCCCTCGTGGTCTCACTCCCATGCCGGCCCCTTCCCCCCCACCCCAAGGCTCACGATCATGCTGCGGATGCCCGAGCCCGCTTGGGGCCCGACATATATGCACCCGCAGAGCCCTGCCCAGGGAACCCCTCTGGGGGGGGGGCAGCCCTGCTCCGGCCCCCAAGAGCGGATGTGAGACTCCTTGCTGGACCGTCTGGCCCCGTCCTATTACGGCCCCCACCCCCCAGTCCTGTAATACCCGAAACTGTAGCAACAAGGAAAGCGAGGCCAGCTCAGAGGGGGGCCTGCCGGGCGCTGAGGCTGCCCCTCCGGCTCACCCCATGACCCTGGGCAAGTCCCTGCCCTCCCATGTGGCCTGTGCTCAGTCCCCTGGGCCCTCCTGAGATCTACTTTGAGCCCCAGCTCCCTTGGTTTCTTCGGTATCCTGCTCCCTCAGCCCCTCTTCAAGGGGAGGAAACAAGCCCAAAACTACTGAGGGCAGAGGCGGTGGAGGGACCCAGATTCCAGATGTGGTCAAGACAGCGGCCGCCCGCCTCCCGCTAATAGAGTCCTGAGCCTCCCATGCAGCTATGTAACCTTGGGCAAAACCCCTCAGCCTCTCTGAGCTCAGTGCCTCGTGTAGGGGGGCTGGAAAGTCTTCAGAGCATGCTGTGAGTGCATGGGACCGTCTCGGAGGCAGGGCTGGCGAAGGGCTGTCACCGCTCCTAAGCCAACCTTTTAATGCCATCACTCAGGGTGGACCCTCTTCGAAGAGGTTTTCCATTACTCCTTGCCCGCTTGCATTCATTCAACCAACGTTCCCTCTGGGCCCTGTTCTAGGGGGCTCAGCAGTGCACAGACTAAACCAGAGGAGCATCTCTGCCCTCACGGTGCTGATATGCCCACAGCGGGAGGCAGACTGCCCAGGGAGCCATGAGGTGCCCCTCCTGCTCTGAGTTTGGGGGGCATCTGTTCACCAGCGGGGAGCAGAGATCGAGTCGGGGGTCTCGTGCGCCATCGTCAGAACTCTGGCTTCTATCTTGAGAGGGTGGGACGCCCCCCCTCGCCCCGCAGCTGAACAGAGGGGTGCCCCTCGGGCTGCCGCGTGGAGGACGCCCTGAGGCTTGAGTATGTGCCCCGGGAGCCCAGCTGGAGGCACCCACAGTCCAGGGGAATGGGGCCCAGGGCGGATGTTCGGACATCCCAGTGGGGGCGTGGACGACAGGGTAGGCGACAGGGGTTTGGAGCTCAGAGGAGGGTCCAGGAGATATGGGTCTCCCCGTGGTCCGCATCGAGACAGCACCTGAGCCCGGACACTGGATAAGACCACCAGGGAGCCAGCCCAGATCGGGGACAGGAGGGACTCTGCTGGGTGGAGGGGTTCAGGTAGGAGCAGAGCCAGCCCAGGAGACTGTGAAGGGGCAGCCGGGGAGGTAGAGAGGCCGTCTCCGGGCCCGCTGTGCTGGGCACACAGCGATACCTTAGTTGGAACAGCAAGCTGAGCACTGATGGACAGGGGAGGGGCGGGTCCTGGCCCAAGGCCCCTCAGCAAGTTGGGGACTTGACCTCAAACCTTGGCTTGCAGCTGTCCCCACACAGGGCCAAGAATGTCCTTCCCCTTGGCTATTCGGGAGGACGCTGCTGTGGACCAAGAGGTGCCCTGTCCTCTCCCCCAGCCACACCCCACACTTCTTCGCGTGGTCAGGGCAGGGCCTCAGGCCCCCAGCCGTGCGCCAGTGCAGATGGACTAGGCCCCGCGACTGCAAACTGGCCTCCTGAGCTAAATCTGGCCTGCCAGCATGTTGTATTTGGCCTGCGAGAGGGTTTTAATTTTTTTTTTTTTTTAAAAAACATTTGAGCCAACATTTAAAAATTGGGAGCGTTTACATTTTAAAATCCATATTTTTGGCTCCTGCTGAAATTTTGGAAGATCTGGCAACTCCGGCCCACATTCCCACGTGGCAGCAGTTGGGGAGCAGGGAAGCAAGCAGCTGCCCCCTCCAGAGGCACCTTGGGGGTCCCCCACTCTCCGCGGAGCAGCGCTGTCGCACCTCAGGCTGGCTGCACTGACTGGGAGCCTGGGGCCCAGCGGGTGGAGGGGCTTGCCTGAGGTCCCACGGGGGGAAGCCTCTTGGGCAGGATCCAAACGCAGCTCCAGAGACTCCCAGGCCTGGCCTCTGGGGTCTTGTTACCAGCCCCTGAAGGCTGCTGCAGAGCCCCCAGCCCTCCTCTTCTTCCTGGCCACTGGCTGGTGCCTCCTGCTCTTTTCTGCCCCTTGAGTTCTCAGGAAACCCCTGGCTCAAGTCTTTCACATTCTAGTATGAGCAAGCCTTGGTACTGGGTCTGTGGTGGTGGCAGTTCAGGGTCCTGGAGATCTACCATAGCGTCTTGTATGCTGGACAGCGAAGCGTCAGACCAGAGTTCCCCATGACCCCTCAGCCAGGCCTGGCAGAGGCAGGACTAGAGTCCACCTCATCTCCACCCCGCTTTCCGCAACCCCGGCCTGCACTGCCGCTTCCTCCTCAAAGAGGTTCACGATGTCACTCCAGGCACTGACCTTGAGAAACGGCTTTCAGACCGATGCCAGGAAGCCAGGGGTCTGCCCTGCCTCCCTGAAGCTCCAGCTTCACCCTGGGAACTGTTCCGGGGACACAAGCCTGTCCAGGCCAGGTGGAGGGGCCTGTCACCTGCAGCTCCCATTGGCCCGGTGATCGGATTCCTGCTGCGTGCAGGCACTTCCGTGCATCACCTCCCATTCCCGCCATGCATGCAGCCTGGAGACACCGTGGGATGCGGCTTGTCTGGGCTCACTGAGCCAGGGCGCAGCCCAGCCAGGACTCTGCCGAGCTCTGCTCGCTGAGCCTAGCTCCTGGTCTGTGGAATGGGCCTGATCCCAGCATCTGTCTCACTGGCCTCTTTGGAGTATGTGATGCAAGGCTGGAGGTGGACCACACATGACGCTGGGGTGGGGTGGGGGGCTGATGCCCACCTCCCGCTTCAAGGCGCCAATGCCAGCTCCTTGGGAAGGACATTCTGGCCGGGCCCTGGGACAGAGCCCTGCCCCCCAGCACCTGCTGTGGAGCCCCGACAGGTCCTGAAGACCCCGTGCGGCCTGGCAGCCCTGGGAGGCATGTGCGAGGAACCTTGAGACGGAATCCTCCAGCGGCCTGAGCATTATGGGGCTCCCCTGGGACCCAGTGGTCCCCAGAGTGAGGGGGCAGGGTGTGCAGAGCCCAGAGCAGAGGGGAGTCCTGGATCGCCAGGCCCTTGTGGAGGACGCTGGGGACGCCAGGCTTACTGGATGACTGCTGGACGCTTTCCAGGGACAAGGCAAAAGAAAGCTCATGACCACTACCGCCCTTCCTCGGCTGGGGAAACTGAGGCTCAGAGCAGGCAGGTGATCTATCCAGGTCCTTGAGGTGACTGTACCCTGAGCTGAGAGCTCACCGGCTACGCTCGGCCCAGCTGGTGGGAAGGGCTGGTAGGCTGCAACACCCGGAACCCCCCAGCAGCCATGCCTCTTCCGGGCTCTTCCTGGAGAAAGAGGAGGTCAGGTCATTGGAGGCAATGACACCAGGGAGCAGGGCTGCAGGGGTCAGTTAAGGTGGCTGTATCGAACTCTGACTCCTCCCGTGACCTCCCCTCACCTCTTCCCACACCCCACCCTATATGTTGGGAGCACAAGGATGGCACCGACCCACGGGGCTGGGGGTGCACCAAGGTCAGGCACGGAGACAGAACAGCGTGGGTAAGCACTCAGCAAGCATCAGCTCTCTCCTGTCGCCCAGGACTTTGTTTCCACAACAATCCCTCAGGGCTTCCCTGGCGGCTCAGTGGTAAAGAATCCTCCTGCCAGTGCAGGAGACAAGGGTTCGATCCCCGGTCCGGGAAGATTCCCCACGTGCCTTGGAGAAAATAAGCCTTTGTGCCACAGTGATTGACTCTGCGCTCTAGAGCCTGGAAACCGCAACTACTGAGCCCCTGCTCCGCAACAAGAGAGGTCACAGCAGTGAGAAGCCAGTGGACCACAGCTGGAGAGTGGCCCCGCTCTCCGCAACAAGAGAGGTCTCGAAAAGCCCAAGAAGCAACGAAGATCCAGTGCAGCCAAAAGAAGGAAATAAATGTAACGAGAAACAGAATCCCTCCCTGCAGGGAGGTCATTCTTGGGAGGGGTCTGGGCGAGATCTCCATTGCCCTGGCCCCGTGGCCCGACCTCAGTCCTGTGCCCAGAGTTGTCAGGAGGGGACAATGTCCTCAACAGCCCGTAAGGACCTGCCCCGGCCCCAGGGGACACAGATGGTTTGGGAGATGAAGGTCAGTCCCGAGGTGGGCTTCCTGCCACCCTGATGCACCACACAACCCAACTCCCCAGAAGCCAGAGTGTGTGTGTATGTGTGCGCGCGCACGTGTGCGTGTGTGCGTCTGGAGGGCATGCTGAGGTGCTATTCAAATACAAAGACCTCAGTCCAAGTCCAGGTTTCTCAGGAGGACCTGGGGCAACTCAGGACCTCAGTTTCCAGCTCCATCAAATGGGCAGCTGTGAAGGACCTGGGCCCACCTGTCTGCCTGACAGGGCCGTGACATCCTACCTCACATGGACACGACTGACATTCAAAACCTCAAAGGAAACATTATAGGAAATCCTGTGATAAAACAGTGAGGTCTCTGCTAATAGGGGAGTGATATTATTATTATTGCTATGAATATCCTTGTTGTCTACTCATGCATACTCCAGAAATGGCCTCCTGCCCTTAATCTGGAGGTTTCATCCTAGAGGTCCATTCTTTGGGTTCTTACGGCCTTTGCCATTCCAGTGACTATGAAAGAGGCGGTGAGGAGGGAGCTCGGTAGGGTCGGCCAGAGCTGGTGGGGAAACGGCCCCTGAAGGGAACAGGGCAGGGGCCCAGCAGATCTCTGTCCGCTGCCGACTGGGGGATGGGCAGGGGCTGAGACTCACCCGGCCCAGAGGCCTCCGGGGGGAGGCGGCCTGGCCTCCACGCTTGCTGCTGCCCACGCGAAGCCCAGTGGTCTCTACGGCCCGGCCCTCCCCGGCCCTGCTCACAGCCTCCGGGGCGATCTCCGAGGAGAGCTGGGGGCTCAGGGCCAGGATCTTCTCTGGGGCGGTGGTTCCAGCGAGGGCCTCCTGGGCTGGACCTGGGTCTTGCTCACCAGGGGAGGGCTCCGGGCTGCGGCCCCTGGGCCCCCGAAAGGCCTCCAGCGTCCCAGGGTCTAGGACCCGCACGGCGACCTCATCCAGGAACCTGGAGAAGGGCAGTCTGGCCTCCCGTCGGCGGCCCAGCCAGGCCAGGGGGCCGGGGGCTGGTCTGCTGCCCATACCCGGGAGCTCGGGGGCGGACAGGGGGCCAGGTGAGGCTTTTGTAGCCTCCTGGTCAGGCTGTGCTGCTCCCCAGCCGGGGTAAGATGGTGGGCCCTTGGGGTTCCGACCTGAGGTGGGGCTTGGTTTGCAGCCTCTAAGGTCCTCCCTGCAGGCCTCCTTCCTGGGGACCTCGGCCCTGGGCTCCGTGAGGGAGCTGGGGCCATCCTGCCTGGGGCTCCCGGGGTCTGGGCCCTGTGTCTGGGAGCCGGCCCCCGAGAGCATCCTCCTCTGTCAGTCCAAGGTCAAGCCTCTCCAAGTACCTCGCTGACCCCCACCTCCCTCTTTCCACGTGGCTGGGGGCCCTACACCCTCTTCGGGGGCGGTGCAGGGTCATTGGTCCCTCACTGGCCAGAGTGATCAGCTGAGTGCCCGCCCCCATCGATTCAGACAGCACGTGGCAGGGGGCCTCCCGCCCCCTAAATTGATTCTTACTAAATGGGAGCCGGGCTTCAGGGCTTAGAAAGTGCTAGAGAAGCAAAGGTCATGTCCTGAGCTCTGCGTCTGCCTGGGGAGGTAGCCTGAGCTGAATGAACACCCGTTGTGTGTCAGAGGGCAAGCCTCACAAACGCCACTCACCACGTCTCCTCATCTCTGCCAGGTGTGAGCTGGGCTCAGGGACATGGGTGAACATGGGGCCTGATGGAGGGGAAGTAGAACTGCCTCCATCCGGCATAATCGGAGGGTGTGGTAGAGACAGCTGGCTCCCCAGTGTCATCCCACTTTTCTCATTAGTGAAGAGTCCTCCTTTCATTCTGGGTGGCAAGATTTCCCAGGCTCCTTTGTAGCCAGGGACAGCCAATGAGATATAAAGAGAAATTACTGGGCGTGACTACTCCTTAAAAGGGATCAGATAGCTTGCCTGTGCCCTTTTTGCTCCCACTCCCAAACTCTACTTCTTATATGGAACATGCAAGTGATGGTTGGAGCTACTGCAGCTATTTTGCACCATGAGGCAAATTTGAGGCAGAAGCCACATATAAAGGCTAGAGGAGCAGAAAGACAGAACAACCTGGGTTCCTGATGACCAGAGTCATCACACCAGCCTTGGACCACCTGGCTCTGACACTGGCACTTCTTTAACTTGTGAGAAATAACCCCTGTCTTATTTAAGCCATAGTTATTTCCAATCTCTGTTACTAGCAGCTGTTTGCAATTCTTCACTGATACACAGGGGATAAGGTTAGGAATCACAGTTGACCAGGCTATGAACAAGAGCTTTTGGCAGATGGGGGCCCAGAGTGTAGTTAGCTGGGGAGTGGGAAGTGGGAGATTACCCCAGAGAAGGGCCAGAGCCAGTCCTGGGCACTTGCTCTTTTGTATGAAGGGAGACTCACTGATGCCTCTCAGGAAGCCAGGGACCCAGGCAGGACACCTTCCTGGGATGCAGCTGCGTGAGTCAAAGGATGGCTCACCAGTGGGTGCAGCCCCAGGCCTTTGGCCGTGATCCCCAGGCCTTTGGCCGTGGTCCCCAGGCCTTTGGCCATGATCCCAGCCCTGGTCTGTGGCGCCGCTTGGAGGATGGCCGAGGCTGTTTTTAGCGCTGCCTGCCTGTACTGTATACCCAGGGCCTCTGCCCACCTGGCAAATACTGGATACCGCCCATCAAGTGCGGGGGACCCCTTCTTCTCTGAGCTTAGCTGAACACCTCTGTGAATGTCTCATAGCACCTGTGACTGAACGTCCGAAAAACTTCATGAGCTCAGCTGCCCAGGTCAGGGATGGAAGCTGTCTGCACCCTCCCTCTCCCCCTCCCCACACTGTACCCCTAACCACCAGGACCTGACCATTCAGCCTCTCTCAGACCTGGCTGCCTCCCTCCATCCTCACCATCACCTAGCTGGTCCCAGGTGACACCATGTCTCACCTGGACACCTATAATCACCTCTCCCTGGGGCCACTGACCCCAGCTTGGTCCACTCCACAAACAAGCTAGTGTGAACTTTGAAACTCACAGACCAGATAACCAGATAACGTCACTCATTCATACGCCCTGCAGGGCGTATGATGGCCCAGGGTCTTCTCTGCCCTCACCCGCAGAACACCCCAGGAACTTCCATCTACTTCCTGAACGTACCAAGCCCTCACTGGTCTCAGGGCCTTTGCACTTGCTGGTCCCTCTGCAGGGGAGCATTCTCCCTTCCCCTCCTTGGCATCACCTAACTCCCATCTACCTTTCAGGGCCCCATCTACCTTACTCCTTCCACCCTCCAGATCAGATCAGGTACCCCTGCGGCAGCCTCATATCATGATCCCTAGCTGCAACTGACATTTTCACAAGAATCTGCTTATCACGTGTCCCCCTAGAAGGCGGGCTCCACTTTACCCCAGCTCTCCGCACAGGGCCCAGCAGGTTGGAGGCGCTCAACCAGCAGTTCTCAAATGAATGAATAAGTGAATACACCCCAATGCTGATGCTGAAGCTCCAATCCACTGGCCACCTGACGAGAAGGGCTGACTCGCTGGAAAAGACCCTAATGCTGGGAAAGGTGGAAGGCAAAAGGAGAGTGAGGAGGCAGAGGATGAAATGGTTGGATAGCATCACTGACTCAAAGGACGTGAATCAGACCAAACTCTGGGAGACAGCGAAGGACAGAGGAAGCCTGGCGTGCTGCAGTCCACGGGCTTGCATGGAGTCCAGGCAGGGCTTAGCAATTGAACAACCACCACCATCACTATCCCAGGTTCAGACTGTCCGTTCATAAGCATCTGTGGCCTGGTGTGAACTTCCTCTGCCTGGGCACGAGACAGAACATGGGAGTCAAGGGCCTGAGGCTCTTGGGAAGGCCATAGTGTCCCTGTCCACTTCTGCTATCCTCTGAAGGCCACCTCTTTACACTTGGACAACCCCCTCCCAGCAGCAGTCATCCAGCTCTGCTCCACAACCAGTGTGAACTAAACCTGGAGGCTGGCAGATCCCAGGTCAAGTTCACCTCCAACACCCCAGCTGACCTTGGGCAAGTCACGTCCTCTCCCGATCGCCAAATGCCAACTGAGCGGCACCCAGCCTCAAGCAGTGATGCAGCAGAGTGTACAGGGCCTGCTAGGAGCCTTCGGCATGGAGCCCGGCATCTCGTGGGACCCCGGGACCCCTCAGCCCCGGGGGCTCTCAGGTGGCCACCCCCCTGCTACATGCTGTCGCAGGAATGTTCTGGGGGCCTGGCCAGCTGGTCCTCCGAGCCTCTCCCAGAGTTGCCGGGCTGCATCAGACAAGTTCTTGTTGTCATAACAACCCGCTGGCTCTCTGCCGCCTGGGCCCGAGGCCCCAGAGGATGCTGTCGCCGGCTCGTAGCCGGGGCCGGCTCACCTCTCAGCGCCCTGGGCTGCCTCTCCTGAGAGGGCTTCCAGCCCCTGCCTCTTGACTCATTTTCTCCACCCCCTTCTCCTTTCCTGAGCCCCTACTGTGTGCCAAGCTCCACAAATCCTCACCCACTTCTGTGAGGTGGGACTGCCATGAACTCTGTCTTATGTTTAAAGGAGCAGGCTCTCACGGGGGCCAAGCGACTCATCTGAGGTCACGGGGCTCAGATGTGGCAGACCCAGAGAGGGGGCTTCAGGCCCTGTTTCACTCCAAAACCCCCGCAGCCCCTCCTCCACCACCCAGGCCCACCTTGCCCCCAAGGATGGGAAGCTGGCCAAGGTCTGTGAGCTCCAAGGGAGGGCGGACCCAACTTCGGGTTGTCTCCTGGATCTGGACCGGTGAGAACTGGCCCTAGGGTGCTGGTGGGACCCTTCGGGGCTGGGGGGCGGGAGGGCAGGTTGAACATTCACTAAGCGCTCCAAACATCACCTCGCTAACCCTCATGGCAACCCCCACCCCCAAGCTGGGAGGTGCCATGCCTTCTCTTGGAGTAGGACCCGGGCTGACTGGTAAACAGCCACGGCCTGCCACACACCAGAAACCATAGGCAACACCCACAGGAGCGCAGCTGCCTTCCAAGCCTCCCTCACTCCAGTGCGGAAGTTTCTATTACAGCCCCCTCCTTCACAGATGAGGACATTCTAGGTCTGAGGATTCTCACGCGTTCACCATGCTGCCTCTGCTTCTGGCTGTTTCTGTGCTGGCCTGAGAACCCGCGAGGGCGGCCACAGCCCTGCATCCGTGCCCTGGGGCCTGCATTCACACCTTTCATCTGCTAGCATGTACCAATCTCCGCATGCCTCCACGCCCACATCTGCTGTCCGCCGCCCATTCATCCACGTATCCATCCCTGCATCCACACATCCATGAGGAAGAAGGGCTGGGGCCGAGTTCAGAGTTCAGGGGCAGGCACTTGAGCCATCCAGACCTTCCAGGAAGTCTCCCGGGACACGGAACTCCCTGCAGGAGTCCCTGCTTGCTTGCCTGTCTTTAAAAGAGGCCACACCTCGGCCTCCTGGCTCCCTGAACCTGTCTTCCAGCCTAACTGGAGAGGCCTCCTGGCCCCCTGCCCTCCTCCCAGCCCTGCAGCCTCCCTGCTATGGGATCATGGAACGGGAAGGTTTGGGGTTACGTGAGCTTGGATGCTCCACCCACCCACCTCAGTAACCACTTATTTGCTAGCCGGTACCCACCCATTCGCACACTTCCGTGCCTGCACCTGCCACCCGCCACCCGTTCATCCATGTATCCATCCTTGTTATTTGTGTCTTGTATCCACACATCCATCCGTCCATCATGGATGCAGCCACCTGCCAACATGTGTCCATTTCTGCAGTGATCCGCCCTTCCACGCCTGTATCCATGCATCACTAATATATCCTCAAGCACCTAGCCATGCACTCTTCCTGTATCCATCCATCCACTCCTCTGTTCTTACATCCATCATTGTATCGACATTATTCAAGTCCCCATCCATCCACCCCGGCATCCATGCATTGACTGAACCCATTAAGCATCCATCCACTTTCTCATGTCTGTATCCATCCATCCTCTGACGTGGACTCCTGTATCCATCCAGCCTTTTATCCATTAGTCCATGACACCTATCCACCCATTTTAGAGCCTTCCATCCACACATGTATCAGTCTTGTCATATGAATGAGAACTCCATCTGTCTATCAATCCCCTCTTATAGCCATCCACGGATATCTTCTATCCATCCAGTCCTATCCGTATCAGTTTGGTCATTCATCTACTCATCCATCCCTTTCTTAACACTTAGGTCCACCAGTCTCTCCTCCTATGCATCTATCCCTCTAGCTTTCTGGCCATCCATCCGCTGGTCTGCCCTGCCACACGCCTCCCACCATATCCATTCATCTACAATCCACCCACCGGCCTCTGCAGTCCACCCCACATTGCTTCTCCACCCGGATACACTGGGATCCCAGCATGGACCACCAGAACCATGATTGGAGCTTTTGGCATCTGTCTTCCCCAGGCAGGACCAGGTCTGGCCCATCCACATCCCTGACTTGGTTCAAGGCTGCTAGTTGAACAGATGACTACAGTCCCGTGGCCTGGCTCAGAGCTAGGGACGAGCTGATGCCCCCGCTCCAAGAAGCCCCCAGGGACTGCAGTGGGAGCCTCCAGATCCACAGCCTACTGGGGTTGGAGCCACTGCTCGGCCCCCTTCCTGGCTGGGGGGCCGTGAAAACCACCATCACCCTCCTAACACCATCATGCTAGTCAAGGTCTGTGTCTCCTGGCAGACTGTGAGATCTTGAAGGGCGAGGTTTGTATGAGATTCACCTAAGTGGTCCCAGTGAACAGGGTGGAGTCGGGGACATGGGGAGAGTATGCTAAGGGGGATGGAGAAGTCATCCACTGACTCACTCCTTCATTCCTGCAGTACTGAACCGGCAGAGACAGCTCTGGTCAGCTCTTTCTGCCACTGGCTATCACCAAGGGCTTGTTCTCAGGCCATGGAAACCACTCCTTTGACTGAGAGAGGTGTTGTGCCTCAGAAACTGAGCCCCAGAGAGGGCAGGGTCTTGCTCAAGGTCACACAGCAGAGGAGGAACTAGAAACCAAGACTCCAGACTCCCATCTAGGCCTCTCCTCCTAGCAGGCTAGTGACCTGCTCTGGGGCAGGAGGGGGAGCCAGGAGGGGAATGCTGGGAGCAATTCTAGGCCAACCCGGTGAGCCTGGGGTCACCCCTGGATTTGTCCCCAGAGATCTCTACCTGCTATGAGAGGAAGATCCTCCCCCAACACACACACACTTGACCTCCAACACTTCGGCTGGACCGAGCCTCCTCTGAGGCAGGAGGTAGACGGACCCCACCCTACAGGGTAAGGTGACTGGAGGTTCATTCCCTGCAGACCAAAACTCTAAAATATCAATAGCAGGACGATTGAGAGAGGAAGCTAGGCCTTGCCCAGACCACATATTTCTCATTCGCAAAGTCAGGAGACCTCCCCAAACACACATGTGCGGAAAGGCTCCCTGGAGGTCAAAAGGGGAGTGATGCTAACTGATGCCAACTACCCATAGGCCTTTGCGGTGGAATCCTTCTTGGCTGAGAGATGCGTGTGCACACACGGGAGGATCCTGAGACACGCCAAATACGGACTCTGCACCAGGCAAATCCGAATGATTGGTCAGAGGGAAACCGGAAGAAATGCCCCAGAAAAGTCAGTCAAACTACCAGGAGGGTGCAACTCAGACTGTCTGAGTCTGCCCCTGTGTCTATCCACACGTCTTGTACTTTCTTCCTCCTAATAAGCACTTTATTTGTTTCACCACTCTCCATCTTTATGGGAATTATTTTCTTCTGCACAGCCGAAGGTCCAGGGTCTTGTCACTGACCACTGGTCTGGTGGTCAGGATTCGCGGCTCTCACCGCCACAGTCTGATCTCAATCTCTGGCCGGGGACTGAAGCCCTGCTTCCAGCTGCTAGAGACCCAGGACCTCTCTCACCTCCAGGCCTTCACCTCTCGTGTTCCTCCACCCTCCCCTGTTCAACTCCCACCCGGGCCCCGGGCTTCACGAGCCTCCGAGGACTTGAGAAATTGTGGACGGTCTCCAGGGCCTCCCCTGGTGGCTCAGACGGTAAAGAATCTGCTTGCCGTGCAGGAGGCCTGGGTTTGATCCCTGGGTTGGGAAGATTCCCTAGTGAAGGAAATGGCACCCCACTCCAGTATTCTTGCCTGGAGAATCCCATGGACAGAGGAGGCCGGCGGGCTACAGCCCATGGGGTCGCAGAGAGTAGGACAGGACAGCGGCGGAGCACGCACGCATGCACGGACAGTCTTCAACCAAGCCCTCAGTCACCCATGGACTGCTCTCCTCCCCTCTCATTCATTCATTCTGAAGCGCCTATGGGAGTGGAGGGCTACTTCAAAGCATTGCTGTGGAGACAAGGCGTGAAAGTGCTTGTATCAGGGCTGGCACATAGTAGCTGCTCGATAAACGGCAGCTCTCTGGGGCCAGAGTCTGTGCCCAAGCGTCTCTGCAGGCGGACAGATCTTCTTCCACACTGCCTTACCTCGCTTCCACTCTCTGACCCGGAAACGACCCACTCTCCACGCCTGGCCCGGTGGAAGGCCAGAACCACAGCACTGAGGCTCCAGAAGCCCCCGCCCTGCCCACCCAGCATCCCAGGTGTGAAAAGCTCCAGGTTCTGAGGATAAGAGGAACACGGAGCGCAGGAACCTATAAATATGAGACAATAGTCCTTCGGAAAGCACAGGCAGCCTCCTCTCGCCCCGGCGCCAGCGCTGAGCAACCGCATCTGCCACTGCGCCTGCTTCTCTGTGCCGCCCTGATTATAGTGAGAGTCGGGAAAATAAAGGGTTTTCGGGGACGCTGCCAGGGCCCAGGCTGCTGCCTCCCCGCCCTGTGCGTCACACATGCCAGGCAGAGCCGCCCCTTATCGGCCACTTGCCCCAGCCGGCAATGCCACCCGGACTGGGCAGACGGCACAGCAAGGTATGATGGACTTTCTTCCCTGGTCCCCGCCGGCCCTGGGGGTGGAAGGGACTCTGATGCAGGCAGTGGGCAGGGGAACTGGGGCCCAGTGAAGGGCAAGGACCTGTCCACGGCCCCTCAGAGATCTACAGTGCTGGGACCTCCACGGGAGCCAAGCCCATGGAGAGACCCTGTCCTGCTGGCCCGGAGCCCGGAGGACTTGACCCCTGGTCAGTTTCCAATCTGCAAACAGCCCAGGTCTGTGGCTGACCTTGCCACCAGGGCTCCACCTCTGCAGGCACTGCGTACTCAGCCACCACCGGCCCACTCCTGGGTCCCTACTCTGCTCCCATCAGGCTGGTCCAGGAGACTCCAGGATGTTGCCCACGCTGTTCCTGCCCCAAAGGAACCACATTGGGGACGGGGTGGGGCCCAAACGAGGAAGGAAACACCTCGACACCAGGCAGGAAGCGGAAACGCTAGGGCAGCAATTCCCATCCAACAGTGCTGGGGTTCAGGGAGGGTGGACGCTTCAGTGGAGCGGCCCCCGGGGCGCGCCTTCCCCTCCCCGAGCCTCAGTTTCCTCCCTTCGAACTGTGGGGAATGGGAGCCCCTTGCCCTGCAGGCACAGAGTGAGACCTAGGGGGTCCGGGGCCGGCGCAAGCCCACGCACTGCGATCGCTCAATGAACTAGCCCCTGGTTCAGCCTCCTTCTGGCTCCTCGACCTCTCCCGGGGTAGGTAGCGCGGGGGTGCTCACTAAGCCTCGACCCGCGGCAGGAGAAGGGCCTGCCTGCACGCGGGCCACCCGCCCGGGACAGCGGCAGGTCCCAGATCGCCTAGGCCCCGCCCTGCTCCCCTCCCCCCGCCGTGCCCCAGCCTCCCTCCCACCGCAGGGATGCACGTGTTAGGGGGGCGAGGACCCCCGCAACTCGGTCCCAGGTGCTCGGGCCGGCCTCGCGGGGGGCAGGGCGGCGCGCCTAGGCCGAGTCCCCGCCCCGCCCTGCGAGTGCCCCCCGCGGCCGGCGAAGCGTTCATGGCTGGGACCCCCCCACGCTCCCACCCGCGCACCGGCCCCGGAGGGGGCGCCACAGGCGGGGGAGCAGAGGCTGGACTGTCGCCCCCCTCGCGGGAGGGGGCACGCGGGCCGCCGGCTGCGCAGCCGAGACCGCGCTGCCGCGTGGGTGGCGCCCGCCCCGCCTCCGCGCCCGCGCCCGCGCCCTGCCCTCCGGGCTCGCGGGTACTCACCGCCCGGCGGAGCCGGCCCGGCCGCCGGCCGCCCGTCCACATGGCCCCGGGGCAACCGCGCGGCTCGCCTGCGCCGCCGCAGCCGCCGCCGCCGCCGCGCTCGGGTCCCGCTGCCGCCGCCGCCGCCGCCCCCGGCCCGCACCCTCCCCTCCGAGGCCGAGCGCGCCCGGAGCCGCGGCGCGGCCGGGGCTCCCCCCAACCCGCCCGGCTTCCCGCAGGGAGCGCCCGCCCCCCGCCCCCAGCCCGGCTCCCCGCCAGCCCCGGCCCCGCGCGCAGCCGCGGCTGATTCCGCGGCTCCCCCGCAGCGCCCAGGCGGGGCGCACTGGCTAGGGGACGCTGGGGCAGGCCTGGGGGCGCGGGGAGCCACGTGCACTCGGGAGCCGGGGAGGGGATGGCGGCCGGCCGGGGAATGAATGAACCCGTGGGAGCATGAATGGTGGGGCGCGGTGAATGGAGTGCGGTGCGAGTGGGGGGAACGAATGAATGAGGAAGGAATGCACTAGGGAGCGCTGAGGGAAAGAATGGACCGGGGCCCCGCGTTCCCGCTCTGCTTGACCCAGCACACCTGTGCCAAGGTAGCCAGGTGATGGAGGAGGGCCACCCCCTTCCCCAGCAATCTGGAAGAGGAGGTGGCCTCTAGAGGGGTCAGGGTTACCCCAGGAACTTCCAGCTGGAGTACCCTTCTCCCTACCCCCGCAAAGCTCCAGGCTGGCCCCGTCCTAGTCCTGAAGAGGGGTACCGAGTGAGCCATGGCCCTCCCCCTGAGGCATTGCTGCAAGGCCATCGCCATGGTCCAGGCCTGGCTGGGCCTCTTCAAAACCAGACTCAGCTCTGAGGGCCTTACACAGGGCACCTGGACAAGTCTGGCAACCAGGCCAGCCCTGCAGCAGCCAGCGCTGGAACCCTGGAAAAGGAAACACAAGGAGGCCAGAGGATCCTGGCTGGTGCAGAGAGAGGTCCCAAAGCACATGCACTTGCCTCCTGCCTTCCCCTGAGACCTATGTGCTCGTGGTTCACCGTGTTTATATAAGTCCCAAGCATGTGGCAGATTACAAGATGCAGCCTATGAACACTTTATATATATATATATATATATACTTTTAAAAATCGTTGCAGAATGCATATAACACAAAGCTGACCATGTCCGCCGATGTGAAGTGTACAGTTTGGTGTGGCACTAAGTACTTTCACTTCGTGGTGCAGCCCCCACCACCATCCGTCTTGCATTTCACGTGTGTGAACTTTGCGGGTTCTGTTCACTCACTTAATTGGGGGAGGAGGTGACTACAGTCAGGCACAGGACAGTGCTGTGAAGAGGCACTGATGGCAAGGGAAGTGGAAAACCAGTGAGGAAGACAGCAAGCAGGAGCCAGCCACTGATTTGAGCCATTTAGCGTGGAGGCACAGTCCTCTCTCCCGCCCCTCAGGCCCTGGGGACCCTGTTGAGGAAAAAATGGAGAGAAGGAGGTGCAGGGAGGTTCGGGGGCTGGGGTAGGCATCAGATGACAAGCCTTCCGCCTGGCGCACAGGGCCCAAGATGGGAAATGAGAAGTGCTGCTGAGGGCGTGGGCTCTTTAAATCCCCCCTGGAGGGCTGTTTTTGGCTCACCTGGGCCCTGGGTTTTCCATGGTGAGCTGGGAGGCTCTGTAACCTCTGCTCCTGCCCTTGAGGGCTTTGACCCCATTCAGGCCACGCAGAGGGAAGGGGGCAGCACACAAGACGAGGTGGGGGCCGACCTCCCGCCTGCCAGCCCTGAAGTCCCTGCCCTCCCCAGGTCCCAGGGCGACAGCAGTAACAGTGGAAGGTAGGTGGAGGGTACACGTAGGGCTCTGCGCGCATTTCCTGCCCAGACACTGGTCCTGCTTAGATGGTGCCAGAATATTCGCTATCAGCCCCGGGCTCTGCTGCTGCCAACGCTGCAGATGGCTGGGGTGGGGGGCGGGGGCGGGGTGGGGGGTGCGGGGGTGCCCAGGTCAGGCCGCTTGCACACTTGAGCTGGGGGCCTGCTTGGGAAGGCCCCAGAAGAGCCCTTCGCCTACACTGCACACCTACTCCCCACCCAGCAAGCCCTCTCTTCTCCCCTCCCCCGGCTCACTGATGATGGAAGTGGGGAGAAAGCCAGCATGCTGGGGTGGGGGGCAGTGGTGGTCTCAGTTGACCCCCATAATGGCCTTGTGAGGGAGGTGGCGCTAGCCCTCTTTGGCAGATGGGAAAACTGAGGCTCAGAGAGGCAAAGTCCCTCACCTAAGGCCACTCAGCAAATAGGGGCTAAGCTGGGATTTAGTACCCTGGTCCTTCTGGTCAGATGCTCACTCCTGCTTCAGGTCTCACTTTAGGACCCACCTCTTGGCGTCTCTGCGCAGAACGTCAAGATGGTGCAACCTTGAAGATGCTTACAGGATGGGCTGGCCTGGAAAGGCCTCTGCAGTTGGCATAGCTACAGTCTGGAACATCAGTGACATTCAGGCAGACTTCCTGGAGGAGGTGAGGTTTCAGCTGAAGATGGGAAGAAGAGATAGAAATGGCAGGGCCGGGTGGGTCCCTGTCCCCTGGCCTCCTGCCCTCATTTGGGTGTCTGTTGCCCGCCAGCCGCGGTCCTTGCCCTCCACCTCTCAGTCCCGTGCCCTGGTTTTATTGCCTCTTCATGGCTCTTGTGACCCTCTGCTGTTACCTGGTTGACTTGTTTCTTGATCTTCCCAGCTGGAGTATGTGCTTTGAGACGAGGCAGCGGGGGCTGGGGAGGAGAATGAACAAATGAACGGAGGATGGACAGAGGGAGGGGTTGGAGGAGGCTGGTGTGACGCCTGGCTTCTGGGTGTGGTGGCTGAGTGGGCGGGGGAGGGCAGCGGGTCAGGGGGTCATGGAGAGCGTGGGTCCTGTAGACACCCAGGTGTGGGGGTATAGCCCCTCTCCACCTTGGGCTCCAGAGTTGGCCAGTCAGTCTGATTCCAGCCTTCTGTGTTTCCTGCCTTCCCCATCTCAGGCTAGGATGGAGAAGGTTCTAGGAATGCGGGCTCTGGACCTTCCGAGACGTTTGTTTGCTCCAGGTCCTTACAGGTGTGTGATGTAGCCTCCTCCAGGCTGCCCGGCAGGATCCCTCAGAGCTGCCCTCTGCAGAGCCAGCGCCCCTCCCCCTCCCCCACCCACCCCACCTCCACCCCACCTCTCTTCCATCCCCCCCAAGTCACCACTTCCCCATCCCATTGCCCCCACCACCTCCCACTTGTTTCTCCTGGGAGCACTTTCTTAAGAGTCATCAGCGTCTGCTTCTGGGGGTAACCCAATACTTCTGGGCAACCAAAGAACAAAATGTTCCTCAATTCATTAAAAAAAATAGGGGTGTCGATGCCGTGTAGTAAAGACTCCAGGTGGAACCCTGACGCCTCCTCCTCCACGGTCCTGGCTCATGGGCCTACAGGTCAGGCCCCAGCCCCCGGGCTGGGACGCCCTCTGGCTCTGCCCCTCGCTCCTGGCTATATCCTGTCCTGGGTCGTCTCTGGGAGGCGGCAGCAGCCTCTCCAGCACTTGGCCCTGCAGCGGGCTTTCGGCCACGCGGGGCTGGGTGCCATGACGTGGGCTCAGAAACTGTAACGTCGGGGGAAACCATTTTTACCAAATGCTTATCAAAACAAAACTGGGCACGAACTTCTCACGCCTAAATAGACAAGTCAGGTCAGGCCGAGAAAAGAAATGAGAGCCGCCTCGCTGGAAGAAGGGGCTTCAAGGCATCAGAGGACCGGGGTCATTTCTTATCCCCTTGGGACAGCTCTGGCTAGTCAGTGCTTGGCTCCCCCTGCTTCTGGACGATCTGTAGCACCTGGGGAGGGGCAGTGCCCAGTTTCCTGCCCCAGGCTGCCCTGCAGGAGGCCAGGGAGCCTGTCTCTGGGCCCTCCATCCTCAGGCCTGGGCGTGGTGAGGATCACAGGGCAGGGGATGGTGCCGAGGTGGCCTCGTTGGGATGAAGTGGCCACTCTGCGTGCAGCTCTGCCGAGGACAGAGTCACCTGCCAACGGGGGCAGGTGTGGTCAGGCCGCACCTGGAGACCCAGGATTCGCTAGCAGCCCACCTGCCTGGTCCTGGGCCCGGCCTGGGTTCCTGGGGTGGGTTGTTCCCATGCTCCTGCCACACCCCTTGGCCTGGACTGAAGCTCCCTGTCAATGTCTATGCCCTCCTGTTTCTGGGCCTTTGCACCTGATGTCTTCTCACCCTGGGATGCCTTTCCATGGCGTGCCCTGCTGGAAAACTCCCCCTCTCAGCTCCTGAAGTTGCCTCCTCTCAGAAGAAGGTGTGATTCTCCCCAGAGGTGCACGTGGTTTCCAAAGAGCGGCAGCCTGGGGCTCACTGAGCAGGTCGTCGTCGGAGGGTCCTACAGGGGCCTGGGTGCTGGTGCAAGGAAGTGGAGGCTGAGGAGGTGGAAACAGATCAAAAAGCTGAGACTGAGGTCAGGGATGGCCACCGGCCAGGCTGCCTCGAGGCTGAGCGCCAGCTCCTGGCGTGCGTGTCTGGCACTGTGCTGAATGGCATGGCTGATGGGGAGGGCAGGGCAGTGCTGAGTTGGTGTGCTGGCCCCAAAGTGTGAACGCTGAAGATGCCTGGAGCAGGCATCTGTAGGATGCTCACGCCCACCCTTCCCAGCCCAGAAGCTCCCGTCTCCTTCCACAGAGTCCCCACAGCTTCCCCACTGCCCCATCTCTGAATCATGCTTGACTTCTATTCTGGGCCCCAGGCAGGGTCCCCAGTACCTTTCTCATGCTGTCCCCCTATTGTTCAAGAACCTTCAATGGCTCCCTAGTGCTCAACATGTCCCATTTGCCACTCAAGGCCTTCTGTGGGCTTCCCTAAGTCTTCAGTTCAGTTCAGTTCAGTTCAATCGCTCAGTCATGTCTGACTCTTTGCCACCGTGTGGACTGCAGCACGCCAGGCCTCCCTGTCCATCACCAACTCCCAGAGTTCACTCAAACTCACGTCCATTGAGTCGGTGATGCCATCCAACCATCTTATCCTCTGTCGTCCCCTTCTCCTCCAGCCTCAGTCTTTCCAGCATCAGGGTCTTTTCTAGTGAGTCACTTCTTCGCATCAGGTGGCCAAAGTATTGGAGTTTCAGCTTCAACATCAGTCCTTCCAGTGAACACCCAGGACTGATCTCGTTTAGGATGGACTGGTTGGATCTCCTTGTAGTCCAAGGGACTCTCAAGAGCCTTCTCCAATACCGCAGTTCAAAAGCATCTCTTCTTCGGCATTCAGCTTTCTTTATAGTCCAACTCTTACATTCACACATGACTACTGGAAAAACCATAGCTTTGACTGGACTGACCTTTGTCAGCAAACTAATGTCTCTGCTTTCTAATATACTGTCTAGGTTGGTCATAACTTTCCTTCCAAGGAGTCTCCAGTGGGACTTACCCTCTTGACAGATGCACCAGGCTCTTCTGCTCCTTCCTGTCCCTTCTAGACAGCCCCCTGCCCCCTTCTACCCCCATGCCCACTCAGCTTCTTCTCCTCTGGTCCCAGCTCAGAACAGGAGAAAAGCAAAAGTGAAAAGTGAAAGTGTTAGTCGCTCAGTCGTCTCCGGCTTGTTGTGACACCGTGGGTTGTAGCCCACCAGGCTCCTCTGTCCGTGGAGTTCTCCAGGCAAGCATACTGGAGTGGGTTACCATTCCCTTCTCCAGGGGATCTTCCCACCCCAGGGATCAAACCCAGGTCTCTTGCACTGCAGGCGGATTCTTTACCATCTGAGCTACCACTCCAATAAAAAAAAGGTTCTTGTGCTTCTGACTCCTGGGATGGGGAGGGTGGGGCCACTGCTTCTGGCAGGGTCTGCAGGGGGCCAGCTCTGCCCACATCTCCACCTTCCGGCCCCCAGGACCGGAAGGTGTTTCACTATTTCATTCTTCAATGGCTCTAAACCCTCTTCTTTACCCAGATGATGTCTCTTTGTGAGTCTCCTCTTGTCCCTTCTCTGTGGCTTCCACCCAGAACGATGCCAAGGTATGAGTGACCTCTCAGTCTCCTGCTTAGACCTCTAACCTGGGTACCAGGAGATTGTGGGTCTGGTCCTGTCTGCCTGGGATTAACTGGGAGACAATCTCTGAGATTTCCTCGCCTAGATGGGAACCACGCCCATGAGTCCGGGGACAGAGGAGTTTGCAGCCTCAACCCTGGGGTCAAAGGCCTAGAACACCCCAACCATGGGGCACACCACTCTGTGCCAGGTGCAGAGCCCCACAGACAGCGAGGAAGGCGCACAGGCCGGGGCTGCTGGAACGTGCGCGGGCTGCCCTTGGTGAAAGTGGGCGGCAGAGGCGGACGCCAATTTTCTCCACTCCACTGGGCAGGAAAATTATTTCTTCTGATTCCTCTGTGTTCCAGCCGGTTCTGTGCCTGCAAGAGATCCAGAGGCTGGCCGGAACAGGGGCTGCTGCGAACCTCAAAGTCAGGCAGCGGCAGGGACCCCGGCTCCGGCTGAGACTGGAGGTGGAGGGAGGCAGCCCGCCCACAGCAGCCAGAGCCCTTGAGCATCTCCAGCTTGCTTTCTCGAGCCTCTCTAGTCTTTCTCTGGGCTCTGCCCCTCTGCCCCCTACCTCCCCTCTGGGCGGTGGATTCTCTTGGGGCTGCGGACATCACAGAGGAGGGCCCCAAAGGAAAGCATGGTGGGACGGCCACATGCGTCTGCTGCAAGTGATCACTGAGCCTCCAGCAGGCCTGCAAGGAAGGGAGGCTCAGCCCAGCTTAGAGGGGAAACTGAGGCTTAGAGGGTTGAGCCGGCGTGCTCAGGGGACGTGAGGGGTGGGGTTTCACCGCCACAACGTCCTAGCATGGCCCCTTAGCCCCCGCTCGCCTGTCCCCAGATGGGACCAGCCAAGCAGAGGGAGGTAAAGCAATGGAGCCTGCCCCTGTTTCAAAGGGGCCAGGTGCCATTCATGTCTAGGTGCTCAGACTTCTGGAGGACACCACCAAAGCCTCCCGTCCGAGGGGGCAGGGCAGGGGCCGAGGGGCCACAGCTGAGGGCCAGGAGCCCAGCGTGCTCTTCCCTGGCCAGAGCAGCTGGTGACTGGGCACACTGGGGCACACCTGGGAGACTGACCCGCCTGGCACAGGGCTGAGCGGGCTTTCGGGTCTAAAATGGGACAGTCCTGGGCAAACCAGGATCAGTTGGTCCGCCCAGGCAGATGAAGAACTTTGGATGGTTCAAGTCCAAACTTAGGCTGGGAGGTAGTGCGGCCTTTAGGGCTAGAGGGGATTTAGTGGAGGGGAGGGCGAGGTTGACTGAGGAAGCAGTGCTGGCAAGGAGGGAGATCGCGTCTGCCTATTTCAAGGTTCTGCCAGAGCTGAGCACACTCTTGAGGGATTTGGGGGTTCTCCAGGGGGAGCTGGGCTTCCGGGACCCAGTATCGGATCCCACTCTTCCTCAGGGCAGCCTCCCCGCAAGACATGAGGTCCGGCTTTCAGACCATCTGGATACCCACCCCATCGTTGCTAGTGTCTCTCTGGCCAAAACAAGCACCTAGGGCACCTCTGCCCACCTAGGGCAGAGGGGGTGCAGGCTCTGGAGTCAGCCAGGGCTTTGTTCAGATCTCAGCCTGGCCTTGTCCTTACCCTGGGAGAGGCCATTTGTGGCTCCAGCTTTTGTTTCTGCATCTGGAAGGGGGTTCCCTTCTCTGCAAAGATGCTGAGAAGATGGAAGATTTGAAACAAGGTCTATGGAGGCCCTGGGACGGGCCCTGGAACGCCCAGGGGGCTCCGCGGGAGCTTAGCTTCCCCAGCTTCCTTCAGCTTCCCCAGGACGTTAGGTCCGGGAGCAAGGAGCTTGCATAGATGGAAGACTGCTGAGAAAGATGGATTGCTGAGCAAGATGGCAGGGGCTGGATGGCGGCTCTCAGCCCCGGGTCAGCCCCGGGACCCTGTCCGTAGTCCCCAGGGGGTGTTCATTCTGAGACTGAACTTGGGGCCAGTGCCTGCCACCCATGTGACTCCCTCCCCCGCCCCCGAATAGAACTTTGTCCAGGGGTCGGCAGTCCAGGCCCAGCTGAAGGACAGCATGTTCCAGCCATCCTCGAACCGGAACAGTCAGGTAAGTTGTGTGGGGAATTGAGTGGAAGAAGTTGTTAAAAGGGATTTCGTTGTTGTTGTTGTTTTCTTATAGCTTCACTGACATACAGTTGACTTGCAATAATCTGCTCCCATTTAAACCGCACAGTTTGGAAAGTTTCAACGTGTATGTCGGGAAGGCATCACCGCAATCAAGACAGTGGACATTTCCATCAGCTGCGAGCATTTCCTCTTGCCTCTTTGTAAGCCATCCATCACTTCACCCCTGTCCTCATGCAACCCCTGATCTGCTCTGTACCGTTATGGATTAGCTTGCACTTTCTGGAGTTTTATATAAGTAGAATCCTACAGTACGTATTCTCTTTCTTTCCCTTTTTTTTTTTGGCTGGGGGAATTCTGGCTCCTTCCACTTAGCATAATGATTCTGAGATTCATCCATGCTGTTGGGTATATCCATAGTTCGTTTCTTTTTATTGTTGATTTGTATTCCACCGTTTGAATATGCTATCATTTGTTTATCCATTTCCCAATTAATGGACATTTGGGTTTTTCCACATTTTGGCTATGAAAGCAAAGCTGCTAAGAATATTCGGGTCCAAGTTTTTGTGTGGACATATTGCTTTAATTTCTCTTGGGCAAATACCTCGGAGTAGAATGGCTTGATCATATGGTAGGTGTATCTCTAATTTGTTAAGAAGCTGCCAAACTGTTTTCAAAGTGGCTGCACGATTTTAAATCCCCAGCAGCCGAATATGAAAGATCCAGCTGCTCCACATTCCTGCTAGCGTTGGGTAAGGCCAGTCTTTTAAATTGTAGGCATTCATAATGGCTGTGTGTTGGTATCTCACTGTGCTTTAAAAAAAAATTTTTTTTTTTGTTGGAGTATCATTGCTTTACAATGTTATGTTGGTTTCTGCTGTACAGCAAAGGGAATCAGCTATCAGTTCAGTTCAGTTGTTCAGTCATGTCCGAGTCTTTGCGACCCCATGGACTGCAGCACGCCAGGCCTCCCTGACAATCACCAACCCCCAGAGCCTGCTCACAGTCATGGCCATCGAGTCGGTGATGCCATCCAACCGTCTCATCTTTTGTCATCCCTTTCTCCTCCTGCCTTCAATCTTTCCCAGCATCAGGGTCTTTTCCATTGAATCAGCTCTTCACATCAGGTGGCCAAAGTATTGGAGCTTCAGCTTCAACATCAGTCCTTCCAATGAATATTCAGGACTGATTTCCTTCGGGATGACTGGTGTGATCTCCTTGCAGTCCAAAGAACTCTCAAGAGTCTTCTCCAACACCACAGTTTAAAAGCATCAATTCTGCGGCACTCTTTCTTTATGGTCCAACTCTTACATCCATACATGACTACTGGAAAAGCCATAGATTTGACCAGACAGACCTTTGTCAGCAAAGTAATGTCTCTGCTCTCCAATATGCTCTCTAGGTTGGTCATAGCTTTTCTTCCAAGGATATCCCCGCTTTTTTGGATTTCCTTCCTTTGGCTGCTGGGGATGTAAAATCGTGCAGCCACTTTGAAAACTGTTAGGTCACTGCAGAGTGCCGAGCAGAGTTCCCTGTGCTAGATAGCAGGTTCACGTCAGTTATCCGCTTTGTACATCGTAGTGTATATATGTCAATATCAGCCTTCCAATTCATCCCCCACTCATTCACCCGTTGATGTCCGTATGTTTGCTCTCTACCTCTGTGTCTGTATTTTTGCTTTGCCAATAGGTTCATCTGTATCATTTTTCTAGGTTCCACGTTATGCGTTAATACACAATGTTTGTTTTCCTCTGACTTGCTTCACTCTATGTGCCATTCTCTAGGTCTCTGCAAAGGGCACAACGTTGTCCCTTTTTATGGCTGAGTAATATTCCATTGTATGTGTGCTACATCTTTTTTTGTTAATACTTTCCTCTGTCAACGAGCATTTAGGTTGCTTCCATGTCCTGGCTATTTTACACAGTGCTGCAATAAGCGCTGAGGTGTATGTATCTTTTGAGATTATGTCTTTATCTGGGAATATAGGGGCTTCCCAGATGGTGCTAGTGGTAAAAAGAACCTGTCTGCCAGTGAAGGAGACATAAGAGATGTGGGTTCAATCCCTGCATCAGGAAGATCCGCTGGAGGAGGGCTTGGCAACCCACTCCCGTGTTCTTGCCTGGAGAATTCCGATGGACAGAGGAGCCTGGAGGGCCCCAGTCCATAGGATTGCAAAGAGCTGGACATGACTGAAGTGACTTAGGACACATGCATGGTAGTTCTATTTTTAATTTTCCAAGGAACCTCCATGCTGTTCTCCATCGTGGCTGTATCAGTTTACATTCCCACCAATGGTGCAAGATGATGCCCTTTGCTCCACACCCTCTCCAGCGTCTATCGTTTGTAGATTTCTTGGTGATTTTTTTTGTGAGGTGATAACCTTACTGTAGTTTCAATATACATTTCTATAAAAGATGAAACTTGCACAAGTCTCTTATCCTCATCCATCAGAGGGCAGACAGAAGAAACAATAATTATAATCCCACAGCCCCCAGCACAAAACCCACAATCTCAGAAAGCTAACCGAAATGGTCACATGGATGACAGCTTTGTGTAACTCAAGGAAGCAATGAGCCATGATGTGCAGGACCACCCAAGATGCGCAGGTCATGGTGGAAAGTTCTGACAAAATGTGGTCCACTGGAGACGGGAATGGCAAACCACGTTGGTATTCTTGTCTTGAGAACCCCATGAACAGTATGAAAAGGTGAAAAGATATGACACGGGAAGACGTGCTCCCCCAGGGTGGTAGCTGTCCAGTATGCTACCAGGGAAGAGCGGAGAAATAGCCCCAGAAAGAAAGAAGAGCCTGGGCCAAAGCGGAAACAATGCCCAGTCGTGGATGTGTCTGGGGGTGAAAGTAAAGTCTGATGCTGTAAAGAACAAAATTGCATAGGAACCTGGAAAGTTACGTCCAGGAATCAAGGTAAATTAGACACAATCAAGCAGGAGATGGAAAGAGTGAAAATCAGTATTTTAGGAATCAGTGAACTAAAATGGATGGTAATGGTCAAATTTAATTTAAATGACCATTATAGCTACTACTGTGGGCAGGAATCCCTTAGAAGAAATGGAGTAGCCCTCAGAGTCACCAAGAGGCCTAAATGCAGTATGTGGGTGCAATCTCAAAAACGACAGAATGACGTTGGTTCACCTCTAAGGCAAACCATGCAACATCACAGACATCCAAGTCTATGCCCCCACTGCTCATGCCAAAGAAGCTGAAGTTGACTGGTTCTATGCAGACCTACAAGACCTTCAGGAACTAACAGCAAAAAAAGGATGCCCTTTTCATAATAGGGGTTCAAATGCAAAAGTAGAGAGTCAAGAGATACCTGGAGTAACAGGCAAGTTTGGCCTTGGAGTACAAAATGAAGCAGGGCAAAGGCTAACCAAGAAAACAAACTGGTGATAGAAAACACCCTCTTCCAACAACACGAGGCAACTCTACACATGAACATCACCAGATGATCAAAACCGAAATCAGACTGAGTATATTCTTTGCAGCCAAAGAAGGAGACACTCTATACAGTTAGCAAAAAAAGACCAGGAGCTGACTGTGGCTCAGATCATGAGCTCATTATTGCCAAATTCAGGCTTAAATTGAAGAAAGGGAAAACCACCAGATCATTCAGGTATCCTTTAAATCAAATCCCTTATGATTATACAGTGGAAGTGACGAGTAGATTCAAATGATTAGGTCTGCAGACAGAATGTCTGAAAAACTATGGATGGAGGTTTGTAACACTGTACAGGAGGCAGTGACCAAAACTATCCCCACCCCCCAAAATAAGTGCAAGAATGCAAAGTGGTTGTCTGGGCAGACCCTACAAATAGCTGAGAAAAGAAGAGAAGCAAAAGGCAAAGGAGAAAGGGAAAGATATACCCATATGAATTCAGTTCAGTTCAGTCGCTCAGTCATGTCCGACTCTTTGCAACCCCATGAATTGAAGCACGCCAGGCCTCCCTGTCCATCACCAACTCCCGGAGTTCACTCAGATTCATGTTCATCAAGTCAGTGATGCCATCCAGCCATCTCATCCTCTGTCGTCCCCTTCTCCTCCTGCCCCCAATCCCTCCCAGCATCAGAGTCTTTTCCTTTTTTTTTTTTAATTTTAATTTTTCTTTATTTTGCTTTACAATACTGTATTGGTTTTGCCATACATTGACATGAATCAGCCACGGGTGTACATCAGAGTCTTTTCCAATGAGTCAACTCTTTGCATGAGGTGGCCAAAGTACTGGAGTTTCAGCTTTAGCATCATTCCCTCCAAAGAAATTCCAGGGTGGATCTCCTTCAGAATGGACTGGTTGGATCTCCTTGCAGTCCAAGGGACTCTCAAGAGTCTTCTCCAACACAACAGTTCAAAAGCATCAATTCTTCAGCGCTCAGCTTTCTTCACGGTCCAACTCTCACATCCATACATGACCACTGGAAAAACCATAGCCTTGACTAGATGGACCTTAGTTGGCAAAGTAATGTCTCTGCTTTTGAATATGCTATCTAGGTTGGTCATAACTTTTCTTCCAAGGAGTAAGCATCTTTTAATTTCATGGCTGCAATCACCATCTGCAGTGATTTTGGAGCCCAAAAAAATAAAGTCTGACACTGTTTCCACTGTTTCCCCATCTGTTTCCCATGAAGTGATGGGACCAGATGCCATGATCTTCGTTTTCTGAATGTTGAGCTTTAAGCCAACTTTTTCACTCTCCTCTTTCACTTTCATCAAGAGGCTTTTTAGTTCCTCTTCACTTTCTGCCATAAGGGTGGTGTCATCTGCATATCTGAGGTTATTGATATTTCTCCCGGCAATCTTGATTCCAGCTTGTGTTTCTTCCAGCCCAGCGTTTCTCATGATGTACTCTGCATCTAAGTTAAATAAGCAGGGTGACAATATACAGCCTTGACGTACTCCTTTTCCTATTTGGAACCAGTCTTGTTCCATGTCCAGTTCTAACTGTTGCTTCCTCACCTGCATATAGGTTTCTCAAGAGGCAGGTCAGGTGGTCTGGTATTCCCATCTCTTTCAGAATTTTTCACAGTTTATTGTGATCCACACAGTCAAAGGCTTTGGCATAGTCAATAAAGCAGAAATAGATGTTTTTCTGGAACTCTCTTGCTTTTTCCATGATCCAGCGGATGTTGGCAATTTGATCTCTGGTTCCTCTGCCTTTTCTAAAACCAGCTTGAATATCAGGAAGTTCATGGTTCACGTACTGCTGAAGCCTGGCTTGGAGAATTTTGAGCCTTACTTTACTAGAGTGTGAGATGAGTGCAATTGTGCAGTAGTTTGAGCATTCTTTGGCATTGCCTTTCTTTGGGATTGGAATGAAAACTGACCTTTTCCAGTCCTGTGGCCACTGCTGAGTTTTCCAAATTTGCTGACATACTGAGTGCAGCACTTTCACAGCATCATCTTTCAGGACTTGAAATAGCTCAACTGGAATTCCATCACCTCCAATAGCTTTGTTTGTAGCGATGCTTTCTAAGGCCCACTTGACTTCACATTCCAGGATGTCTGGCTCTAGATGAGTGATCACACCATTGTGATTATCTGGGTCATGAAGATCTTTTTTGTACAGTTCTTCTGTGTATTCTTGCCACCTCTTCTTAATATCTTCTGCTTCTGTTAGGTCCAGACCATTTCTGTCCTTTATCGAGCCCATCTTTGCATGAAATGTTCCCTTGTTATCTCTAATTTTCTTGAAGAGATCTCTAGTCTTTCCCATTCTGTTGTTTTCCTCCATTTCTTTGCATTGATCGCTGAAGAAGGCTTTCTTATCTCTCCTTGCTATTCCTTGGAACTCTGTATTCAGATGCTTATATCTTTCCTTTTCTCCTTTGCTTTTCACTTCTCTTCTTTTCACAGCTATTTGTAAGGCCTCCCCAGACAGCCATTTTGCTTTTTTGCATTTCTTTTCCATGGGGATGGTCTTGATCCCTGTCTCCTGTACAATGTCACGAACCTCTGTCCATAGTTCATCAGGCACTCTATCTATCAGATCTAGTCCCTTAAATCTATTTCTCACTTTCATTGTATAATCATAAGGGATTTGATTTAGGTCATACCTGAATGGTCTAGTGGTTTTCCCCGCTTTCTTCAATTTAAGTCTGAATTTGGCAATAAGGAGTTCATGATCTGAGCCACAGTAGCTCTTGGTCTTGTTTTTGTTGACTGTATAGAGCTTCTCCATCTTTGGCTGCAAAGAATATAATCAATCTGATATCTGTGCTGACCATCTGGTGATGTCCATGTGTAGAGTCTTCTCTTGTGTTGTTGGAAGAGGGTGTTTGCTATGACCAGTGCATCCTCTTGGCAAAACTCTATTAGTCTTTGCCCTGCTTCATTCTGTATTCCAAAGTCAAATTTACCTGTTACTCCAGGTGTTTCTTGACTTCTTACTTTTGCATTCCAGTCCCCTAGAATGAAACGGACATCTTTTTTGGGTGTTAGTTCTAAAAGGTCTTGTAGGTCTTCATAGAACCATTCAACCTCAGCTTCTTCAGCATTAGTGGTTGGCACATAGGCTTGGATAACTGTGATATTGAATGGTTTGCCTTGGAGATGAACAGAGATCATTCTGTCGTTTTTGAGATTACATCCAAGTACTGCATTTCGGACTCTTTTGTTGACCATGATGGCTACTCCATTTCTTCTGAGGGATTCCTGCCCACAGTAGTAGATATAATGATCATCTGAGTTAAATTCACCCATTCCAGTCCATTTTAGTTCGCTGATTCCTGGAATGTCAACGTTCACTCTTGTCATCTCCTGTTTGACCACTTCCAATTTGCCTTGATTCATGGACCTGACATTCCAGGTTCCTATGCAATATTGCTCTTTACAGCATTGGACCTTGCTTCTATCACCAGTCACATCCACATCTGGGTATTGTTTTTGCTTTGGCTCCATCCCTTCATTCTTTCTGGAGTTGTTTCTCCACTGATCTCCAGTAGCATATTGGGCACCTACTGACCTGGGGAGTTCCTCTTTCAGTATCCTATCATTTTGCCTTTTCATACTGTTCATGGGGTTCCCAAGGCAAGAACAGTGAAGTGGTTTGCCATTCCCTTCTCCAGTAGACCACATTCTGTCAGACCTCTCCACCATGACCCGTCCGTCTTGGGTGGCCCCACATGGCATGGCTTAGTTTCATTGAGTTAGACAAGGCTGTGGTCCGTGTGATCAGATTGACTACTTTTCTGTGAGTATGGTTTCAATGTGTCTGCCCTCTGATGCCCTCTTGCAACACCTATTGTCTTACTTGGATTTCTCTTACCTTGAGCGTGGGGTATCTCTTCATGGCTGGTCCAGCAAAGCATAGCAGCTGCTCCTTACCTTGGACGAGGTCGCCCCTCCTGACCTTGAATGTGGAGTAGCTCCTGTTGGCCCTCCTGCGTCTGTGCAGCCCCAATGAAGCAGAAATAGACGTTTTTCTGGAATTCTCTTATTTTCGTATGTTCTAACAGATGTTGGGAATTTGATCTTTGGTTCCTCTGCCTTTTCTAAATCCAGCTTGAACATCTGAAATTTCTCAGTTCACATTCTATTGAAGCCTCACTTGGAGAATTTTGAGCATTTCTTTTCTAGCATATGAAATGAGTGCAAAGTGTGGTAGTTGGGTAGTTTGAACCTTCTTTGGCATTGCCTTTGTTTGGGATTGGAATGAAAACTGATCTTTTCTGGTCCTGTGGCCACTGCTGAGTTTTCCATAGTTGCTGGTATATTGAGTATGGCACTCTAACAGCATCATTTTTTAGGATTTGAAATAGTTCAGCTGGAATTCCATGACCTCCACTAGCTTTGTTCATAGTAGTGCTTCCTAAGGCCCACTTCACACTCCAGGGTGTCTGGCTCTAGGTGAGTGATCACACCATGGTGGTATCTGGGTCATTAAGATCTTTTTCTGTATAGTTCTTTTGTGTATTCTTGCCCTCTTCTTTGTATCTTCTGCTTATGCTGGGTCTTCGCTATTTCTGTCCTTTATTGTGCCCATCTGCAGAGATCACTGGACTTTCCCATTCTATTGTTTTCCTCTATTTTACTGCATTGTTCACTTAGGAAGGCTTTCTTCTCTCTCCTTGCTATTCTTAGGAACTCTGCATTCAGATGGATATATCTTTGCTTTTCTCCTTTGCCTTTTGCTTCTTTTCTTTTCTCAGCTATTTGTAAGGCCTCCTCAGACAGCCATTTTGCCTTTTTGTATGTTTTTTCTTGGGTTGGTTTTGATCACCGCCTCCTGTATAAGGTCATGAACCTCTATCCATAGTTCTTCAGAGACTCTGTCTACCAGATCTAATCCCTTGAATTTATTTGTCACTTCCATTGTATAATCATGGGCTTCCCTTGTGGCTCAGGTGGTAAAGAATCTGCCTGCAATGTGGGAGACCAGAGTTCTAACCCTGGGTCAGGAAGATCCCCTAGAGAAGGGAATGGCAACCCACTCCAGGATTCTTGCCTGCAGAATTCCATGGACAGAGAGGAGCCTTATGGACTACAGTCCATGTGGTCTCACAGAGTGAGAGATGACTGAGCGACTCACACTTTGACTTTTGACTGTATAATCATAAGGGATTTGATTTCGGTCAAGCCTTAATGGCTTAGTTTAGGTACATAAACATTAAGATTGTTCTCGAGATGAATTCTTGAGGAATTAAATTCTATATCACTATGAAACTACTCTCTTTCTTCCTGGTAATATTCTTTCCTCTTAAATCTGCTTCCTGTGTTACTAGTATAGGCACTCCAGCTTTCTCTTGATGTGTTAATAGAGTATGTCTTTCTTTACATATGTTACTGTTAATCTATCTATGCCTATACACTTAGAGTGGGTTTCTTGTACAGACCACATGGTTGAGTCTTGCTAGTTCCTCTTATCTGACAATCTCTGCTTTTTAATTGGTGAGTGCAGACCATTTGTATTTAGGATGATTATTATGGTTAGGTTTAAACTGATGATCTTAATACTGATTTTCTATTTGGCCCATCTGTTCTTAGATCCTTTTTTCTATTTTCTTTCCTTCTTTTCTGATTACTTGAGTCATATTTATTTTTCCCTTTTTTAGCTTAGCAGCTGAGCTTCTTTAGTAGTATATGTGTTGTTGTGGTTTAGAACTTCCCACTTTATCACACTCCACCTTCAAATAACATTATATTACATCATGGATAATATAAAATTTACCATGATACACTTCCATACCCTGCCCCCATTCTGGACTTCAGATTATTTCTTCGTACATTTCATTTCTGCATATACTATAAGCTGCACAATTCATTTTCCCCCTTTACACAGTAAAGCAGTTTGTAAAGAGATTTTTAAAAGTGAGAAGAAAAGCCATTTATATTTACCTACATCATAGCCACTTCTGGTTCTTGTCACTCCTTTTTGTAGGTCCAGATTCCTTCTGCTATCGTTTTTCTTCTGCTTGAGGGACTCCCTTTAACATCTTGAGCTGTTCTGCTGGTGATGGGTTCCTTCCGATTCTGATGGTCTGAAAAAGTTTATCTTTCCTCCAAATTTGAGAGAAAATTTCACTGGGTGTGAAATTTAAGGTGGTCAGCTTTCATTCTTATAAGAACGCTGTTGCACCATTATCTTCTGGCTTGGATTGTTTCCAGCAAGAAGTCTGCTGTTACTCTTATCTTTTGTTCTCTGTACATAATTTGCCTTTTTATTGTACTTTTATAGGTTTTCAGCGATTTGATTATGATATGGCCTGGTGTAGTTTTCTTTACCTGCTTGGGATTCAAAGAGATTCCTTGTTTTGTTTTTTTTCCCTGCTTGGGGGGTCATTGAGGTTTTTGGTTCTATAGATTTATACTTTTCATCAAATTTAGAAAAATTTTGGTTATTATTTCTTAAATTATTTTTTTCTGCCCCCTTTCCTTTCCCCCCCATGACACCAATTACACATATGTTGATGTTGTCCCCATTTATTTCTTTCCCCCATTCTCTTCTCTATGTTTAATTTTGGATAGTTTTTATTTCTACGGCTTCCAGTTCACTAATCTTTCCTTTTGAAGTGTTTAATCTGCTGTTAAATCCCACCTAGTGTATTTTTTCTGCCTAGTGTATTTTTTCGGTCTTGCATATTGAATTTTTTTTGGTTTGGTTTGAGAACAATTTTTTTAAAAATATTCATTTCCATTGTGGTTTATCATAGGATACAAATATAGTTCCCTGTGCTATACATTAGGACCTTGTTGTTTATCCTTTCTGAATGTAACAGTTTGCATCTACCAATCCCATACTCCCAATCCATCCCCCTCCCTTCCCTTCACCCTCTTGGCAACCACAAGGCTCTTCTCTATGCCTATGAGGCTGTTTCTGTTTTGTAGATATGTTCATTTGTGACATATTTTAGATTCTACATATAAGTGATTTTTTTTTTTTTTCAAAAAATTTATGTCTCAGGAAACTCAAACAGGAGCTCTGTATCAGCCTAGAGGGGTGGGGTAGGGAGGGAGGTGGGAGGGAGACTCAAGAGGAAGTGGATATATGTATACCCATGGCTGATTCATGTTGAGGTTTGACAGAAGACAGCACAATTCTGCAAGGCAATTCTCCTTCAGTTAAAATAAGTAAATCATAGGTGATATCTCATGGCATTTGTCTTTCTCTTTCTGACTTCAGTCAGTCTAATAGTCTCCAGTTGCACGCGTGTGGCTGCAGACGGCATTATTGCCTTCTCTTTGTGGCGGAGTACTGCTCCTTTGCATATCTGCACCACGTCTTCTTTATCCATTCATTTCTTTATGGACATTTAGATTGTTTTCCTGTTTTGACCATTGTGAGTAGTGCTGCTCTGAACACAGGGGTGCATGTATTTTTTTGAATCATAGATTTGTCCAGATATATGCCCAGGAGTGAGATTGCAGGATCATATGGTAATTTTCCTTTTAGTTTTCTGAGAAACCTGCATACTGTTTTTCATAATGGCTGCACCAACTTACATTCCCACCAACAAGGAGGCGTCCCTTCTCTCCACAGCCTCTCCAGCATTGGTTGTTTGTAGTTGTTTTGGTGATGGCCATTTTGATGAGTATGAGGTGGGACCTCACGGTGGTTTTGATCTGCCTTTCCCCAATAATTAGTGCTGTTGAGCATCTTTTCATGTTGCACACTGTATTTTTAACTCTAAAAGTTCAATCTGGGCCTTCAAAAATATACTCTATTTCTTTCACTTTCAAGCTCATGATTTCCTCTACCTTCTTTCACCTATTTTATCATCTTTTCCCCTCATTCTATCATCTGGTCATTTATGGATGCGTTTGTATTGATTTGTCTTCTTATGGATCCTATTTTCCTCCATCTTTATAGTCCTGGTAATTTTTGATTAGATGTCAGGCATTGTAATTTCACTTTGTTAGGTGCTAGAGTTTTTCATATTTCTTTAAATGTTCTTGGCTTTGTTCTGATATGCAATCAAGTTACTTGGGGACAATTTGATTCTTTTGAGATTTACTTTAAAGGTTTGTAGGCAGATCCAGATCAGCCTTTGAAAGTGAAGTGAAAGTTGCTCAGTTGTGTCTGACTCTTTGTGACCTGATGGACTATGCAGTCCATGGAATTCTCCAGGCCGGAATACTGGAGCGTGTAGCCTTTCTCTTCTCCAGGGGATCTTCCCAACCCAGGGACTGAACCCAGGTCTCTCACATTGCAGGCAGATTCTTTACCAGCTGAGCCACAAGGGAAGCCCAACAATACGGGAGTGGGTAACTTATCCCTTCTCCAGGAGATCTTTCTGACCCAGGAATTGAACCAGGGTCTCCTACATTGCAGGCGGATTCTTTTATGATCAACCTTTAGTCTAGGGCTAATTTGACCTCACTGTAAAGGCAATACTCTTGTGAGGACTCTACTTATGCCCTATTGTCATGAAGTTTTTCCACTTGGGCTGATGGGAAGATGAACCATTCTTCTCCCTGTACAAATCCAGGGGATTGTTCTGTCTCTTCCGTTCTGGTTGCTCTTTCTTCGGCCTTGCTGATTTCCTCATACTCAGTACTTGGCTAAAGACTGGAGGAGAGCCCTCTGCAAACCACTGAAGCTCTTTATCTCTGTGCAGCTCTCTCTTCTCTGAGGTCCACACCATGAATTAGAGATGTCTGGGATGCTCTGATCTCTATGTACCAACTCAGAGACACCACTGGACTCTGATTAGGTTTCCCTTCTCCGGATGTGGCCTGAAAGCTCTCTCTGGGGGTCGTTCATCACACTCACCTCATTTGTTTGCCTTCTGTCAGAGCTTCCTGCCCTGGGATACATTTTATCAAGTATCTGAAAACCATAATTTCGTGTGTGTGTGTGTGTGTGTGTGTGTGTGTGTGTGTGTGTGTGTGTGTAGTTTAAGACTGGAGGGTAAATTTGCTACTCTATTTTGGCTGGAAATGGAGGTGCTTTGTATGACTTCTCAGGGCAGACAGACAATTGGGCAAAGTTTCCCTTTGCAGTCTCCTATCCTCTTTCCTATTATCTGGGATTAAGACATGATGGCTGGAGCCCCAGGAGCTTTCTTAGACCAGGAAGTGACTTACAGGATGAAAGCTACCTGCTAAGGATGCAGGGAGAGAGATGGATGGAAGGAGCCTAGGGCCCAGTCCCAGCAGCTCTGCACAACTTCTCAGTTTCTGTCACTTGAGAAAATAAATCCTTGTGTGCTTAATCCTGCATTATTTAGTGCTTTCTGCTTTGCAGCCAAGCCTAATTCTAATGGATATACCCTCTCATCCCAGCCCACCCCGATTTTCCTCTTAAACGTCCAACCAAAGAGTGCCCAGAGGACGTGGCTCCACAGTGAGGAGTGATGAGGCTGGTGTCATGCCGGGTCACCAGTCATTCCATCTAGCCTGGGTCTGGGCTTTCCTCCCACCCTCTATAGCTGGCCCAAGGGTGGCCTGTGCTCCGGGCTCTGCTTCCTAACCCTGCTTGTGTTCCTCGATCCACCCCTAGCCGCGGTCCCTCACTCCAGGGCCCCACTCACCTTACAAGATGGAGTGGTGAGGATGGTGTGGCCACGTTGCAGTGGGGAGGGTGGACCAGTGGTGCGCTGGCAGGGCGGTGGGGGGCTGGCGTGTGGCCGAGCTGGGAGAGTTTGGTGATTTGGTGGCACAGGCAGGGGGCAGAGGCAGTGCAGGCCATGTGCCCGCTGCGGCGCACGGACGTGGCTTTGGTGCGGACAGTCTGACCTCATTTCTGCTTCCTCCTCCTGCTGACTGTGGTCCACTCACAAGGGTGACTGATGCTGGCTGGAGTTGTCTGCCCACACCCTTCTACTCACTCCCTTCCCGCCCTTCCTCCTCACCAAGGGAACCTTGATTTGCTCTGGTCACCTGGCTTCCTGAACGTGACCTCCAAGCCAATCACAGCGTGCCATTGCCCTCATCAGCAGCGGTCCGGGAAGCCCACTGGAGCAGGCCGAGGAGACCGGGGTAGAGTGTACAAGGCTCCATGGGGACCCGTGAAAGAGGGACATAGCACAGACAGCACGTCTTTTCCCTGGAGATGTGCTGTGTTTGTGAGTGACACGGGGAACCAAGGACCATCTTGCCAGGCTGATACACCAGGGCTGAGAGAACTGATGTGTGGAGGAGTCTGGGTTCCAGGGATGCTGCTAAGGTGATGCTTTCTTGGGTGACCATCTTCCTGGGGCGGAGGCAGTCATATCCGGCAGGTCAGTGTCCCTGGCTGAGAAGTGGGGGTTAGAGTCACCATTTGTCTTGTGGGTACGAGGAGCCAGGGGCCCATGGTGGGGACCCCCCCGCCCCAGCCAGCTTGGGCACGGTGTGTACCTCCGAAGTACTCCTGTCTCTGGCAAGAAACGTCTGAGTCTTGGCTGGTCCCCACCCGACCCGGGGACTCGCAGAGGACTTCACATTATCTGTTATGTTTCCATATTCTGCGTTAAAAGAGAGAGGAGTTGAAACAATCGGCACAAAATGCCAGTGATTGTCACTTCTGTGCGGCGGGTGCACAGCTGTGCGCTCTTTGTTCTGTGTACTTTTCCGAAAGGAAATCGGAGGCAGCGAGAACGGCCCTTCCTGCCTCCCCGTAGCCAGTCGGCAGGCCCACGGTCGGGGCGCGGAGTGGCCGCGGCTCCGCTCGCTTCAGGGGCGCTGCCAGCTCACGCTCCTCTCTGCAGCCCGCCGCGCTCGGAGCCGAGGAGCAGATGGTGGCTCTGCGGGCCGCCGGGCCGCCCTCCAACCCGCCCCTGATCCCGGCCACCGCGCCTGGGGCCAGCCGCCTTCCCGCAGCTCCGGGGCAAGGCCGAGCGAGGCCTGCTGAGGACTGAGAACCGCGGAGGTCCTGGGAGCAGGGGCGGGGAGACGGGGTCCAGGCAGGGAAAGTTGGCTGTCTCCTCTGCTCCCCCACCTGCAGCTGTCAGATCACAGCTGTGTGTACGTGTGTCCGGGGCAGGAGACACAATATAAAAAGAAAAACCCCGTGGAAATGGCCGTCCGCTTCACTGCTTGGGGTTCAAAGGATGCCCTCAGTAGCTTCCAGAAGAGCAGCTCTCAGATCCAGACACGTTCATGTTGGTGGGAAGCCCCAGCAGGTCCGCTGGCTCCAGTCAGCCTCCTGTCCCCTTGGGATCTTCTGCATGTCTTGCTACCCCGACTGGGTGCCCCGGGTCCCCATTACTCCTGGGTGCCCAGGTCCATGGGGTTAAGCAGAGCATGACTTTGAAGAGGGGCTGTGTTGATGGCAGTGGGGTGGGGGATGGGAGAAGTAGCACGAACGGGATCAGTTTTGGGGAGGACCAGGCTATTTGAGATGGGCTCTGGGGCTCGGAGCCGGGTTTAGACCTCCATCCGGCTTAGAGCGTCTGGGTGAACTTGGGTCATTCCCAGTGCTGCTCAGCCTTGGATTTATTACCCCTTTGTCAAATGGGTCTGATATTGACAACTCGGGGATTAGTTACAGGGTTGTAACATGTCCACCCTGGTGAGCATCTCGCCCAGTACCTGCCATCCCCTTCCGTCTTCCGTGGGGGGCGTGGGCCGCCTGGTTCTAAGCACCAAGCCGTGAACAGGCCCTGCCCTCGGAACGGGGACATTGACTTGTTCTCTGTTTGGCCGTGTCTGGGGCCTCCTGGCCACCAGGTCATCCATACACCGAGCGAGGCTCCAGCCACCTTGGGAGCGGGACTGTGACTTCCTGTGTGAGCTGGCTCCCGTGCAGGTAAACTGCTGAGCCTTTGGTGGCTATTCCGCCGTGACTGCTACAGAAAGAAAAGCCCCACGGTTCTCACACCTGTCTTTCTCGCCACATCTCTGGAGGCACAAACATGTTAATCGAGTAAAGCGAAGTCGGAGATTTCCAACCGCCAGTGACCCGCAGGACGCCCAGCCTCCGTCTTCCTCCCACGTGCCTCCCTCCTCCCCCCACCCTCTGCTTCCTGGCTGGGAGTGGGGCCTGAGGTCTGCGAGGCTTTGCAAAGTGAGGAAAGTGATGCTCGTGGGCTGCGTCGCCGGAGGCTTTCTCCTCTCCTGAAATGATGGAGAGGGAAGGCAAGAGCCCTGCCTGTCCTCTGTGGGCTGCAGCTGCCAAGCGGCGTGCCAGCTGCGTGGGACTGTGCATGTGGGTGACGCCCACCTTCCTCGTCACCCTTTCTTTATCTCTGGGGCTATAGTTATACCCAGAGGCTCCTGGCTGGCCACCAAGCCAGTCATTCATGGTGCCTCTATGATGTCCTCAAAGCTTCAGAGTAGCTGAACTGAATGCCTTTGCTGCAGGGATGAGCAGAAGCTGCACTGAGGTTTCCACTGGCCCAGCCTGGGAAGGTCTTGCTTTCTGTGTCTTTTCAGTAAACCCCCGTTTTTATGGCCCTGCCCTTGAGCCCCAGCAACCAAGAGGGATGCTCTATCTGTTATAGGACTCTTTACATGGCAAAAGACAAAAGGAAAGAAACTCCTGGTGGCTTTAACATAAAGGGAATTTATTGGCTCATGTAACTGCAAAGCTGACAAAATTTCAGGTGAGGCTTGATCCAGCAGCTCAAGTCTATCACCCTAACTCAACTGAATTCTGTCTCTCTATTTGTTTTCATCCTTGGACTCCAAATGGTACCCTTAGCGGTCCTAGCTGCTCGCCTTTTGGTTCCAAAATGTCTACCCCACATGCTTAAACTTCCCCACCGCCCTATCCTGGGGCAGAGACAGTCATTTTCAGGAGCACCAAACACATCCTGAATTCTTTTTTCTCTTATTGGCTAGAATTAGATCTCATGCTCATCCCCGAGTCGAATGGCGCCGTTGGTAAAGGACCTGCCTGCCAATGCAGGAGACATAAGAGAGGCAGGTTTGATCCCTGTGTTGGGAAGATCCCCTGGAGGGGGAAATGGCAACCCACTCCAGTATTCTTGCCTGGAGAATCCCATGGACAGAGGAGCCTGGCGGGCCCTAGTCGGACATGACTGAAGCCACTTAGCAGGCATGCACCATTCCTGACCAGTTATGATAGCCGGGTGATTGGCTTAAGGCAACCCTACTCACTTTTTAGAGTGAGGCTGGGGTCAGTTGTGGAAAATGGAGGCTTAGTTGGTCAGAAAGATGGGCGGCCAAGGGGACACAGTGACAACACGTTGCCATGTCTGGAGCATCTGTGATGCACAGGATCGGTCTGTGGTGCTCATGTATCATCTCATTTAATCCTCACAACAACCCTGCAGGCTGTGTGCAGTGGGTATTACAGCGAGGAAGCTAAGGCTCAGAAGGGAAAGCCACGCAGCCACAGCCACACAACCCAAAGGCGTGGAGTTGCGTGGAGGGGAGCCTAGGCCTGGCTCTCTGTTTGCAACAGGGCCCTGGGCATGTCTGGAGTCAGAACCATCATCAGTTAAGTTCTTAGTGCGGCCCTGGCCGTGCCCTCCCTCCACCCTGGCTGGGGGTGGTCCTGAGCTTGTGGGCAGTGCCTGTCAAGCACCTGAGGTACCCCACAGAGGGCCTCTGACCTCGGGGCACAGGGCAGCTGCGAGGCGCCCGAGGTAACGTCCGGATCGGGGGGGCAGGAGTGGTGGGTAAGCACCCAGCCTCCTCTTCCTGTGGTGGGCCAAACCCGGGGGTGCTCCCCCCCGCCTCCGAGGCCCCCCGCAAGCTGAGCCAGTGGCAATGGATCATTAGTCATTGTTTGGTGGCTCAGCGGTAATTGGCCTGCCGATGCAGGAGACGTGGGTTCAATCCCTGGGTTGGGAAGGTCGCCTGAAGAAGGAAATGGCAACCGACTCCAGTATTCTTGCCTGGGAAATCCCGTGGACAGAGGAACCTGGCAGACTATAGTCCCTGGGGTCACAAAAGAGTCAAACACGACTGAGTGAGTAAACAATAACAACGGATTATTAACACGGCCTTTATAAACCTGCTGCCCACCCTGCTCCCTTCCCCACGTGCTTCCTGGAATCGCCTGGATAAAGCCACATGCACCCAAATCCTTGTCTCAGGATTGACTTTGGGGGCCCAGACTGAGATGGCAGCAGCTGGGACCTGAGCCCCTCCCAGAGCTCCAGTGCCACATGCTGCCAGGCACAGTGGGCATTGGTGTCTATTCAACCCTGGAAGACGGTTCCCTGCACTGAGCTCAGGGCCTGAGGATGGGGCCTGTGGCTGGAGAGGACGTGGTCCAGCCCCTCAGGTGCAGCTGAGGCCACAGGCCTGCACATCACACATAATCTGGCAAAACGGAGCTCCGTGGACACTCTCCTGCCCTCCCCACCTGATGCCTAAATTCTCTGTACAGCTTCCCTGCCCTGGGCATTCTGCTCTGTTTGCATACCCCGAGGGACGGGGACCTCACAACCACTCTAGCCACCACCTCCATCTATCGATGGCCCTGACTGCTAGTAACTTCCTCACACGAACACTGTGTGTTGGATAAATGACTAACAAAACAATTATCTTAATATCTAATCTCCAAATGCCTCCTCTTGGAGGCAAAGAGCCAGAAACACGATAAAGCTGGGAACACAGACTTTAGGGAGCACTTTCGCAATCAAGTTCAGAGATAGCCTGCCGACTGAATCCAGCCCACTGCCTGTTTTTATACATCCTGCAAGCTAAGAACGGTCTTTATGTCTTTAAATGGTTGGGAAAAAAAATAAAAAAAGAAGATTTCATGACGTGAACTTATATGAAATTCAAACTCCAGTGTCCATAAATAGAGTCCTCCTGGAACATAGCCAAACGAATTCATTTACATCTTGTCTGTAGCAGCTTCCATGCCGCTGCGGCACGAGTGTTTGCAACAGACGTGGCTTGGCCCACAGAGCCTAAAATATTTACTATCTTGCACGTTACAGAAACACCGTGCTGGCCGTTCGACTAGTCCATGCCCCTGAGCAATGTCACCCCGTCTTCCAGTTGAGGAAACTGAAGCCCAACAGAGTCAGGGAACTCCGAGTCCACATGTGGCAAGATGTGAGACTTGGAAGCTAAGGTGGGCAAAATGACCCCAAAGCCCTGGGGCCTGTGCGGGCCGGGCTCTCCCTGCTGTCCTCGTGGGTCCACTGGCCCAGGCCTGCTGGTCCCAGCCCACCCAGCACTCCCTGAGCCAGGCCCAGAGCCGGCCACAGCCAGAGGGACATTGAGGTGACTGCCGTGAGCTTGGAAGAATCAGAGCTGCTTCCCCGGGCAGCTGGCGAAGGCTCTGAAAGTGGGTCAGGCCTCGGGGGTGGGGGGACGTCCATTTTTAGCTCTTCATTAGGGCCTCATTCATTCATTTCTGCGTTTGATGTTTACTGAGCAGCTACTGAGTGCCAGCCCCTGGGGTCAGTGGGGGTCGGAGTCGGGGCCACCTCTGGGTCCTCAAGGCCTCGGCAGATGTGGAGGGACAATCACAGAAGCCAGCAAGAAGTGGGGTGTGATGTAGGCAGCCAACAGCCCCCCTTCTGCGCTGCCTCTCAGATGAAGGCAGAAGGGTCACAGTTGACCTGGCGGCCTCCCGGCTTTGAGCTGGACTAAAGGAGGATGTTGCTGGCTGTTGTGGGAGGAGGGCCTGCTGGGCAGAAGGGGCACTGCGTGGCAGTGTGGAGGTGTGATGGGTGTGTGGGGGTGGGGCTGCCCTAGGAGAGGGTCAGGGGAGACATGAAGCCCGCCCTGTGCACTGTCCAGGAGGGGCCGAGTGACAGCTATGGGTGGGCCCGGGGCCTCATCAGGGCAGCAGCTGAGAAAGTGCGTCCTGGAGCCACCATGCAGAGGGGGGCCTGGAGCTGAGAGTGGGCAGAATCAGGACTCTGCCTGCAGGGACGAGACGGACACCTGAGTCAGCCACCTGACCTTAGCCACCAGACAAGGGCCCCCGGGTGCCCACCTTCCTGCAGAGCCGGGGGCCCTGACTCTCAGCCTTGTGGCCTCAGGAAGACTCCCTCCTGGTTCACTTTTCATACCCGCCACGTGCTGCCTCCCAAGACCCCTCCCCTGGGCCCTGCAGGCTCATGGCCACTCCGCCTGAGTCCACGCAAAACACAGACGTGTCCCTGAGTGGCCGAGGGCTGGCTGGCTGACCCCAGTGGTATCTCCCCCTCCGCAGGTCTGACGGAGGGCCTGGGGCCAGGCCCACCTTGGGGAGGGGCTGCCTGCAGGTCCCTTGGAAAGCAGTCATGCTCGCAAGTTGCCTCTGATCCTGCCGAGAACCTGGGGGGAGTCATCCCCCTTATCGCCCCCCACACCTGAGGAGAGGGCTCGCCGTCGCTCTGATACTTTCTTCACCCAATCATAACTCTTGTTCGACTTCTGTGTCCACAGGAGGCTATATCCTTGAGCCATGGTTCCCGCCCAGGGCCCTGAAGCTAGGAGTGGGGTCACCAGACAGCCAGGGCCAGTTGGCCTGAGTGACAGGCATCTCGGGGTTAGTGGATGGATGGGGGTGGAAGATGGGCCTCCTGGAGCTCGGCCAGGGCCTGTGGGCCCCGCTGGTTTCCAGCCCAGGGCAGCGCCCGGGGAACACGTGCCTGGATGGAGGTGGGTAGAGAAGGTCAGGGGTCATCAGTGACTGATAGGAACCGGAGCCTCCGGCCAAGGCCCTGGAAGCCCCTCCTTATGCTCCTTGGCCCCAGGTGGACTTCCCGAGTCCCTGGGCAGCGCATGGGTCCCTGCGTGGCCGTGAGCCCTGGCTGCTGGCACCAAAGGCCTGTCCGTGGGCCCCCGCTGACCCACCACTCCTTCTGGAGATGAACTCCCCGTCCCGCCTTCTGGGTGAGGCCTGGGCGTTTTTCTGGCAGGGGATGACCAGGGCTGCACCTGCAGGGCTGAGCTTGAGGGTCTGCGGAGGCTCTGGTGGGGAGAAGAGGAGGTCTGAGTCTGCAGGTGCAGGGCACCCCGAGGAGGAGGCAGCCGGAGCTCCGGGGGGAGGCCCTCTCCTCTGGGCTGATGGTCAGGTGGCTTGGCATGGGAGGGGCCGCCTGGAGCTGGGGGCCATTCCCAGGCTGTGCCCACCCCCCTCCCCAGCCCGCTCACCACTGTCACCATCATCACACTGGCCGGCTGTTTTGTGGCAGGTGTTGACCCCAGGAGGGGACCTTGAGCGGTTATCTTGAGAAGAAGATGGCTCTAGAAGTGTCTCTTGGGGGAAGGCTCCATGAGCTCCTTCATCTCTTCCGGGGTCTCAGCACCCAAACTGAGCCTCCTCCTGGGCTCACCCCTCCCCCGGCTCTCTGTGGTGAGCCTGAGGAGGCCTGAGGTCACCGGGTCACGGTCCAGACTGGGACACTTGTGGCTGACATGCTGCAGAGACGGGGGACCCAAGGCAGGCTGTGTCCACCCCCGTCCCAGGCCTTCATCCTGTCTGGGGAAGGGATGCCCCCTTCCAGGTTCAGCTCTGCTTCAGTCATTCATTCATTCAGTAAAGGTTCTCTGTACACCTACTGTGTGCCGGGCTCTGCTGTGGGGGCGGGGACGTCCCTGCTCACATGTGTTAGTAGGGACGGCAGGTACAAGTCAACAAGCAAATCAATCGTGTTGGGGGCGGCGGGGAGGTGGGTGGGTGTGCGTGTGGGTGGTCACTCCTGCCGTGGTTCTGGACACAGAGACAGCACTCAGGGGAGGCATCTCTGTGACATCAAATGTGCCATCTGGACCGTCTGCAGGTGTTCAGTTCAGTGGGACGAAATACATTCACAGCATCATGTGACCGTCCCCACCAGCCTTCCCTGCAGTGAGTGAGTGAGTGGGGAGGCTGTTCAGGAGCAGGAAGACTGGGAGGCTGGTTTGGGGAAGAAGAATCTATTGATCTTGGTAGTAGGGAGTGTGCCCAGGCTGCCCAGGGCAGCCCCAGTTCAGCTCAGTGTCTGGCTCCTGGCCATCCAGAAGCCTGGGTCCTGATATGGGGCTAAGACAGGGTAGGTTTGGGGCAAAACAGGGTAGGTTTGGGGCAGGACAGGGTCTCTTGTCCGTGTGGGGGAGGGGGAGGATGAGAACCCCCCTGCCAGCATCCACGCATCATAACCATGACGACCGGGAGCTAAGACCACCGTATCCACAGGAGGGGCTGCTCTAGGGTGTTCTCGCCCAGGAAGAGAAGACCAAGCCAGTGAATAACTTCCTCATGTGTTTCCACACTCCCTTGGCCGCTGTCTACTGTTTATAAGCAAGTCAGGGTCCCGCCCACACTCGCAGGCGTGAACACCAGGAGGTGCGATCGTCAGGATCAGTGGAGAGTCTGTCAACCGCAGGATGATGTGTGAACATGAAGTCATCCACACGGTGGGGCGCTCGAACCACCCCCTTCATGAGACAGCGGGTGCCCGTATGGACCCACGTTTCCTTCTCAGGCCAGTGGATCCCTCAACTCGCTTATAGACCTCCTGTTTACTCATAGAGACCCACTCTCAGATCCTCCCCCCACTGGGTCCACCCATCCTGAACTGTCCCCGCACAACGCTGGCAGTGGTCCCTCCAAAAATTAAACATAGAATTACCAGATCCAGCGATTACACTTCTGGGTATATATGCAAAAGAACTGAAAGCAGGAAATCAAAGCGTTGTTTGGACATGTGTGTTCACAGCAGCGTTATTCACAAGAGCCGGGAAGTGGAAGCATCCCGAGTGTCCACTGATGGGTGTGGTGTGGTACCTGCATATGATGGGATATTATGCAGCCTCTAAAAACGAAGGAAAATTCGACACAGGCTACAACATGGATGGTTTTAGCACCACCTCCTGTACAATGTTACGAACCTCCGTCCATAGCTCTTCAGGCACTCTGTCTACCGGATCTAATCACTTGAATCTATTCATCACCTCCACTATATAATCACAAAACAAAACAAAAAGTTGCTCAGTGTGTCCGACTCTTTGTGACCCCATGGACTATACAGTCCATGGAATTCTCCAGGCCAGAATACTGAAGAGGGTAGCCTTTCCCTTCTCCAGGGGATCTTCCCAACTTGGGATCAAACCCAGGTTTCTCACATTGTGGAGGATTCTTTATCAGCTTCCCTGATGGCTCCCACAGTAAAGAGTCTGCCCACAATGCGGGAGACCCGGGTTCGATTCCTGGGTCGGGAAAGTCCCCTGGAGAAGGAAATGGCAATCCACTCCAGCACTCTTGCCTGGAAAATCCCATGGACGGAGGAGCCTGATAGGCTACAGTCCATGGGGTCGCAAAGAGTCGGACACGACTGAGCGACTTCACTTCACTTCTTCACCAGCTGAGCCACAAGGGAAGCCCACAAGGGATTTGATTTACGTTATACCTGAATGGTTTAGTGATTTTCCCTACTTTCTTCAATTTAAGTCTGAATTTGGTAATAAGGAGCTCATGATCTGAGCCACAGTCAGCTCCAGGTCTTATTTTTGCTGAATCTATAGAGCTTCTCCATCTTTGGCTGCAAAGAATATAATCAATCTGATTTTGGTATCGGCCAGCTGGTGATGTCCATGTGTAGAGTCTTCTCTTGTATTGTTGGAAGAGAGTGCTTGCTGTGACCAATGTGTTCTCTTGGCAAAACTCTGTTAGCCTCTGTCCTGCTTCATTTTGTACCCCAAGGCCAAACTTGCTCGTGACTCCAAGTATTTCTTGACCTGCTTTTGCATTCCATGGTCTGAATAGTCAAAGCTACATTTTTTCTAGTAGTCATGTGTGGATGTGAGAGCTGGACCGTAAAGAAGGTTGAGCACCAAAGAACTGATGCTTTGGAATTATGGTGCTGGAGAAGACGCTTGAGAGTCCCTTGAACTGCAAGGAGATCAAGCCAGTCAATCTTAAAGGAAATCAACCCTGAATATTCACTGGAAAGACTGATGCTAAAGCTGAAGCTCCAATACTTTGGCCACCTGATGCAAAGAGCAACTCATTGGAAAAGACCCTGATGCTGGGAAAGATTGAAGGCAGGAGGAGAAGGGGAACGACAGAGGATGAGATGGTTGGATGGCATCACTGACTTAATGGACATGAGTTTGAACAACCTCTGGGAGATGGTGAAGGACAGGGAAGCCTGGCATGCTGCAGTCCATGGGTTCCCAAAGAGCTGGACACAGCTTAGCGACTGAACAACCACCACATGGATGAAATCCTAAAGACACCGTTCTGAGTGAAATTAGGTAGTGCAAAAGGACAAGTACTGTATGACTCCACCGATGCGATGCACTCAGAGGAGTCAGATTCACAGGGACAGAAGTAGGATGGTGACTATGCGGGCTCGAGGGAGGGAGATGGGATTAGCGTTTAATGGAGACAGAGTTTCAGCTGGGGAAGGTGAAAAGAGTTCTGGGGGCAGATGGTGGTGATGGCTATTCAACCACGTGAATGGACATCAGCCCACTGAACCAAACACTTAAAAAATGGTTAAGATGGACTTCCAGGTAGTGGATAAGAATCTGCCTGCCAATGCTGGGGACATGGGTTTGATCGCTGGTCCAGGAAGATCCCACATGCCGCAGAGCAACAAAGCCTGTGGGCCACAGCTACTGAGCCTGAGCTCTAGAGCCCGTGGGCTGCAACTGCTGAAGCCTGTGTCACTAAAGCCTGCGCCCCACAGCAAGAGAAGCCACCGCAATGAGAAGCCTGTGCATCGCAGCTAGGGAGGAGCCCCCCTCACCGCGACTAAGGATACCCCACACAGCAACAAGGACTCAGTGCAGCCAAAAGTAAATAAAAACATAAAAATAAGAGTGAAATTTTTAAAAAAGGTTAAGACGGTAAACGCCATGTTATGTATAGTTTTATAGTTTAAATCCTGAGGGAAAACAAAACTAAACAGCCTTTGCCAACCCCTATGTCAAAAGGCTTGCCTGGTGGCTTAGAATGCAGGAGATCTGGGCTCAGCCTCTAGGTCAGAAAGATCCCCTGGAGAAGGGAATGGCAGCCCACTCCAGCATTCTGGCCTGGAGAATCCCATGGGCAGAGGAGCCTGGCAGGCTACAGTCCGCAGGGTCGCAAAGACTGGGACGTGACTGAGCATCTAACACTCTTACTAAAACCTTTAAGCCCAGACCCCGGACCCCTAGGGATATTTGTTCCTCAACTTCCTCTTCCGAGACCTAGCAGACTGTCCAGGTAGCTGGTACCATTAGCTAGGACACTTGGATTTGCTTCCGAACAAGTTGATCCGGGGTCTTTCAGGGAATTGGCAACGCCTGTATATATTATATATAAGATCATATATAGGGAAAGAATCCACCTGCAATGCAGGAGACCTGGGTTCGATCCCTGGGTTGGGGAGACTCCCTGGAGGAGGGCATGGCAGCCCACTCCAGTATTCTTGCCTGGAGAATCCCGTGGACAGAGGAGCCTGGCGGGCTACAGTCCACAGGGTCTCAAAGAGCTGCACACGACTGAGCGACTAAGCCCAGCCTATATGTATGTACATTCATAGGCGATACGTAGAATACAGTCCCAGAATGCTGGAGTGAGCAGAATGAAAGTACCTAGGTGGGGGTGCATTGCTGCGCTGGTGCAGCTGGAGGAAGCCCAGCCTTTGTTCTGTCTCCTGGAATGACTTCAGAGAGGCCTCCTGAAAACACTTGTCTTGAACATATGTCTGGGGGATGGATGGGAGAAGAAACCATCCATGGGTTCTCGTCACCCATTGGTTAGAGCAACTGGGAAGATCTCTAAGCTCTATGAAAACTGGAGAAGGGACGTCTGATTGCCCTTGGTGTGTGTGGGAGGGAGCTGGGGAGGAGGCCGGCGTGGGGGGGGGGGAGGGTGGGAAGCTGCCGCTTTGCAGGGAAACTGCCAGGCTGGCCCAGCAGGTCTGCCGTGGGAGGGGTGCTGGGGCTCCTTCTGCCATTAAGCTCCCTAAAGTCACACCCCTTTATAAGTGAGGGCGGAGCCTTAAAGATCTGGGTCCCTGGGGTAGAACCAGATTTAGCTGTGTTTGAGCTAAAAACCTCGGCCCTTTTAGGAAAGGTGGGCTTTTAGAAAGCCTAATTTGTTTGGGAACTCTTCCTAAAATAACATCGTTCAGAAGACAGACAAGAGCCCAGTTGTGCAAACACAGAGGAGTTTAGCATGAGTGCCCGCCTGTGCCCCGCCAGCTCGGCACGTGCTGGCCGCTGTGGCCAGGCTCCAGGGGCGGGGGGCGGGCAGTGACATGAATGAAGCCTTTATTCAGGAGGGAGTGCCCCGAGGCTTCTCTGAAGGATGCGGGGACACAGAAACGGGCTCCGGGGGCGCCCATGGGGCACCGATGGGCCGTGGGGATCCTGCCTATCATCCTTTTTAATGGGCTGTTTCTGTTTTAACGACTCTTGGTTTTCACTTGGTGCTTCTGTGCTTCTAAGACAGGAGGCCGCCTCCTGCCCCCCATGCACCCTGGGGTCTGGGAGGGGGAGCGAGCTGCTATGGGGAGAGGTCTCAATTACTACAGAGCGTGGCTGCCTGCCCAGAGCTCTTGGGGGCACCGCTGGCTCGAAGCTGGCAATTCACAGGGCTGTCTCTGCCCTGGGGCGAGGGTGAAAATAAATGGGGAAGCCGTGTCTCTACTGCCCTTTCTGGAAGGACACTGCGTTCAGATGTCTGGCTCATGTCACCTCTGTAAAAAGGACTCAGAGTCCAGAAAGGGCAGGTTGATTTCCAAGGGTGATTGGACTCTGGGTACCAGTAAGGCCTTCCCCCAAATCTGTTACCTGTGACCCCCTTATGCCACCTCCATCCATGGAATGGTGGCAGGGTCAAGTTCACCTGCAGCTCAAATGCCCCCGTGCTTGTAATCGCTTCCAGAGGACCGGTGGCAAATGCAGAAGCTGCTCGGGAACCAGGCCTGTTGCCAAGCACTCAGTCATCAGCTTTAAGCCCCCCAGCAAGCTCCCCCTGCTCCCAAATTCACCAAGCTAGAAAACTAAAACCCTGTTCCTAAGCCTGACCGCATAACCTAGCCCCATTGAGCCGAGGTCCTGCGGTACTTATAGGGGATGAGAAGGACTGGGAACACATTTCAGTGTTGCTGTTACCGTTCAGCTGCTCAGTCATGTCCGACTCTTCGTGACCCCAAGGACTGCAGTATGCCAGGCTTCCCTGTCCTTCACTGTCTCCTGGAGTTTGCTCAAACTCATGCCCATTGAACTAGTGATTCCATCCAGCCATCTCATCCTCTGTCACCTCCTTCTGCTCCTGTTTTTAATCTTTTCCAGCATCAGGTCCTTTCCAATGAGTTGCGTCTTTGCATCAGGTGGCCAAAATATTGGAGCTTCAGCTTCAGCATCAGTCCTTCCAATGAATATTCAGGGTTGATTTCCTTTAGGATTGACTGGTTCCATCTCCTTGTTGTCCAAGGAACTCTCAAGAGCCTTCTCCAGCACCATAATTTAAAAGAATAAATTCTTCAGTGCTCAGGCCTTCTTTATGGTCCAACTCTCACATCCATACATGACTACTGGAAAACCCATAGCTTTCACTAGACAGACCTTTGTTGGCCTAGTGATGTTTCTGATGTTTAATACGCTGTCTAGGTTGGTCATAGCTTTTCTTCTGAGAATGAAAGCTGTCAAACATTAGTAAGTGACCACGGTCACCACGGTCATAGTCATTAATGGCCCAGGAGACAGTGACGTTATTTCACAGGGAGAACCAGGACTCTCGTGAGGAGAAGAAACAGGTCTCTGGGCTTCATCCGTGGTTGGCAGAAGTTTCTGACACATCCAGGAGTCAGGAGAGGCTCATTAAACAGGATGATTCTGGATGCTTCTGGAACTAGGAATCGATCTGACCTGGCCGCCTCCCCCAGGGAGCCCTCCGTCTACTTCAAGGGGGAATGCAGCCAGCAGGGGGTTAGAGGGGAAGGGCATCTCCAGGGCTCAACCTAGGGCTCCATGAACTGGGGCATCTGGGCCCCACATGGAGACTGGAGGTGTCTGGGGCCTGATGCTGTACCCTCCCTGCTGCCCAGAGCCAGGGGGCAGGGATTGGGGTGGGGGAGTTGAGCCAGGGAGGGAGTGAGGAGAAAGCAGCTTCTGCTGGGACACCCGTGCCAGGAACCGTCAGCGCCTCTGGGCTTCCAGGCCCCCCTGTGATTCAGGGGAATGGCTTTCTGCAAGTGCTAATTCTCAGTTCTTGCGCTCATGTGGAACCTGGAAATTAATTAGCTCAGACATGAGCTCGGCAGCATAAAAAGGATCCTCGTTAGCATAACTTTGCCCTTTGGCTGGCAGGCGGCTGGCTGCTGGAAGTCAGATTGTGGGGCTGCGGCTGGGCGGGCAGTGATGACGGAAAGGCCATGGCAGGTCCCAAAGCCTCCACCAGCTCAGGCTCACCTCCCTGCCAGAGAGGATGTTCCAAAGGCAGTCTCCACCTGAGGTGTCCCTAAGTTTGGGCCTAACAGGGACTCAGGGAACAGCACAGCAGGCTTCCAGGGCCTCGGGCAATGCACTAAGAAACCCTCCAGCAAGACCTCCTTTGGACTGGGGTCAGGGAGGGCCTATATAAGATGACTTTCGTTGTTCAGTTGCCAAGTCACGTCTGACTCTGCAACCGCATGGACTGCAGCATACCAGGACTCCTTGTCCCTCACTATCTCCCAGAGTTTACCTAAGTTAATGTCCATTGAATCGGTGATGCCATCCAACCATCTCATCCTCAGTCACCCTCTTCTCTTCCTGCCTTCAATCTTTCCCAGCATCAGGGTCTTTTCCAATGAGTCGGCTCTTCACATCAGGTGGGCAAAATATTGGAGCTTCAGCAACAGTTTTTCCAATGAATATTCAAGGTTGATTTCCTTTAGGATTGACTGGTTTGATCTTGTTGTCCAAGGGACGGTGACAAGCAGGAACCCAAAGTAGGAGTCCGGAGAAGGCAATGGCACCCCATCCCAGTACTCTTGCCTGGAAAACCCCACGGACAGAGGAGCCTGGTAGGCTGCAGACTGTGGGGTCGCTAAGAGTCGAAAACAACTGAGTGACTTCACTTTCACTTTTCACTTTCATACATTGGAGAAGGAAATGGCAACCCACTCCTGTGTTCTTGGCTGGAGAATCCCAGGGACTGGGAAGCCTAGTGGGCTGCCGTCTATGGGGTCGCACAGAGTTGGACACGACTGAAGTGACTTAGCAGCAGCAGCAGCAGCAGCAGCAGCAGCAGCAGCAAAGTGGGAGTCAGAGTTAGCCAGGCAAAGGGCAGAGGGAACAGCAATCCAGGCAGGGGAACAGCCCTTGCAAACACCCTGAGTCAGAAAAGAGCTTGGCAGGAAGCCAGAGTGGCTAGAGCACAGGAATGTGGGGGTTGGGGCCGAGCCTCAGAGGCAGCAAGGACCAGTCTAAGTGGGGCCCTGGAGGCCTTCTCGGGTGTTTTGTCTTCTCTTTAACTTGACTTGAAAAGCACTGGGATTCTGCAGGGGTTGGGCAAGGGAAAAGAGGCCCAGGCATCTTCCCCAAAGACCCTCTCCTCCAGCACCCTCTCAAAGAAGGAGATTTAGCTCATCCCGGCCCCTCCCCCTCCATCAGTGCTGCATCTGGCTCCATCACCATCATCATTGTGGGTAATTGCTAGGTGGGCTGGGCGTACGCTTTCTCTTCTGCTGAGCCAGCGAGCAAGCGATAATCACAGCTTTTCACTATCCTCCCCCCACCCAGCACCCCGGCCCCACCTCCTCTCAAATCCTTTATTTGGCAGAGCCCGGAGGAGACTGAGCAAAATGGCTCAGGGATTAAGAACAAGGAGGGTCCCAGGGAGACCACTGGTGGTGGGTCAGAGGCCAGGCCAGTCTTCCCAATAATAACAGTCATGATACCAAGAAGCAGCAGTATTTTCTGAGCCCTCCCTATGCATGCTGTGTGCTCAGTCATGAAGTCATGTCTGACTCTTTGCAATCCCCAGGGCTGTCCGACCCCTCCCAGAACCCGCTAAGGGTCTCTGTCCATGGGATAGTCCAGGCAAGAATACTGGAGTGGGTTGCCCGTTTTCCTCTCCAAAGCCTTCACTACACTCAGGCCCAACTGAGTGAATTTCCTCATTCATTCTGTACTTCAAACCTGATGGGATGGAGCCATTGTCACCCCATTTTACAGAGAAGAAAAGGGAGGTGCAGAAAGGTGGAGGACCTTTCCCAGGCCACACTGTCTGGCAGCACTCCCCACTTCCTCAACCACTGCCTTGTTTTGCTGGCCTACACCAGCCCGGACCACCGCAGACCCACAACTCAGCAAGCGACGCCCCCCATTCCCTGCCCCACCCTGACCCACCACACTGCTTGCTACGGTAGGAACTAAGCCCCGCCCATGGCCCCAGCTGATTGGCCTAGGACAGAGACTTGCCTGGAGGGCAGCCAATCTGCATGGTAGGGCGGGGCTTGCAGAGAAAGGCAGGACCAATCAGATTCCATTTCTCAGGCCTGATGGAGAGGAGCGGAGAGGGAGTCTGGTCCAGAGGGTGCCCATAGGACGTATAGTGCAGAGAGGGTCCAAGGTGCAGGGGAAGGAAGCCAGAACCTCTAGGCAGAAGGGAGGAGAGCAGGAGGCTGGCCCACTCCCAACCTGGCCGGCCCTTTCAGCTGAGAACGAGGATGCGAGGAGGTGGCCTCAGGGACAGGGATCACACCCTGACATTCCCTGCACCCCTTGCCCCCGGGAAGCCTGGGGCCTCAGACATCCTGCTGCTGCCCCGCCAGTCTCCGCCCCTAGCCCGCAGATGCCGCTGGATGCGCAGAGCACCCAGCACTCCGTGAGCCCCGGTGTGGCTCCCATTTGGCTGTGCTCCGTGGTGGCAGCTGAATGCAAATCCTCCCCTGATGTTCCCAGGACGTGCTCCACCCACCTCTCCTTCTGGGCTCCAGGCTCTGTCCCTACACCTCAAAGAGCCGCACCAAGACCCTTGTGACAGCCAGGTGAAGGGGGAGCTGTTGTCTTTACTTTAAGGTCCCCGTGCCTTGTTGGGGACAATGAGGACTCACTCGCCGGGGGAGGAGTGAGGCTAAAATGAAGGATGTTAGGAGCGGGCCGGCAGGAGTTAATGAACAAACGACTTTGAAGAACTCAACTAAGCCTCAGAGCCCATCCTAACACTGTCTTTCCTCTGAGCTCTCCCTGACTCATGGCCCGGCCCCCCCCGCCCCCGCCGGCCTTCCCTGCCCCACCTGCCGCCAGCCTGCATTGCATTAGAGGGGCGGGGAGTTCTGTTTGAAGGCTTCTCATGCATTTTAAACTTTTGCCTTCACACTGATCAAGAAAAACCAAACCAGGAAGACTGATGTGCTGCTGACAGAATAAATGATCACCTGCCTTCTAGGGCTGGCAAGGAGGGAGCCGGGGATTGATTACATGCTGCTGGGGGGTCCTTGGAGCCGCTGCCCTGCGTCTGTATTGACAGCGGGTTGGCAGGAGTGCCGTGAGGCTGCAAGGCCGCCGCCCAGGTGGGGGGAAATATTCGATTTCAGGTCGGTTTCTGTTGCTTTTTGGCCAAAGGCCTTTTTAAGAACGCAGGAGTAGAGACCTTCCAGGAGGGCCAGAGATGGGGGCGGTTTCTTTCAGGAGTCACTTAAATGAGAGGAATCCTTAGTCGATGCGTCCCATGGGGTTGACCTGGATAGCAACTTTGGTCAGCAGGAAGGCTGACTAGGGATCTGGGGCCTGGCCCTTGCTCGTGGGGCCTGTGAGCACCCCCCTGCCTTCCCTGATCTGGCTCAACCCAGGTCGCACAGAGGCTGTGCCTGTGGGCCACCTCTTTTCCTGAGCCCCCCTGTGTCAGGTACATCAGAAGACATTGGCGGGGTGGGGGTGGGTGGGTGTGGGGAGGTGGGGTGAGGGGGGAGCTGCAATTCACGCCACCCCTCCCAGGAAAAGGAAGACCCCAAATGGAGACCCCAAACTCTTCTGAATTATGGAAAACAAGGCAGTTGATTTTCGCCCGGGCCCGCTGCCCTGTGCCCTGTGCCTCTCTCTGTCTGAGCTCGGGTTTTCCTGGGCGCTCGGTACCTGCGTGGCCGGTACAGCCTCCCCAACAGGACTGGGAAACCCCACGGCCCGATCCCGGTTCCTCCTTTCCCCATGTCCCTATGCTCACACCCCCGAACAGCCACATCATCTGAAGCAGTCAGATTCTACCCCCCAAGCATCCCGGGAAGCCTCTCCTTGTCCATGCCTTGGCCCCAGCCATAGCCGGCCCCCATGACGTGACCCTGCTCCTGAGGCTTGGCCTCTTCTGACCTAACCCGTCTTTCAAGGCCTCTTTGGGTCATCTCCTCCTGAAGGCTGACCTCCATCCAGTTTTAGGGGAATGGCTCCGCGCTGGCCCTCTGGCAACCCCGTTCACATCCACCGAGGCCACGCATGCAAAGCCTGACCACAGCTGAGTTAAGTCCCAGCAGGACCCTTGGTGTTCTGCCTGGAACAGGAGGCCTGGTGGCTTGTGAGGAAGCTGCTACAAGGCTGTTTCCCATCTCCCTCCCCGTCTATCAGGGAGGCCGGCACGGAGACAGTTTGGCCTCCTTTCTCCGTGCAAGTCACCATTCATGTCTGCCATGATGAGTCCGACTCAGAGGAGGAGGTGCAGGAGGACACCCAGCCCTGAGCCCTTCAGTGCCAGGAGGGAAGGGCAGAGACCAGCCGACACATGCGGGACAGCGGCCTGGAGGCCACAGTGGCCTCAGCGGGCAGGGTGTTAAGAGTCTGCTCCCCTACCCTGACTCTCCAGAGGGTGCTGTGTGCCCCTCATCCAAATGGGTCTGTCTCTGCTGCATCAGACCCACCTCACATGGGCCCCGGGGACAGCCCTGGGGAATGGCCGTGCCAGGCCACTTTGCGTTTCCACTGGATGGACGGAGACTTGATTGTCTCTGGCCAGTGGCCCGCTAGTGGTGGGGACTCAGTTTTACTTGTCCTTCCCTTGATGATTCTTTGTGCCTTGTTTGTGCTTTTGAGGGAGCTTCCCAGGAAGATCCCTTGGAGAAGGGAATGGAAGCCCACTCCAGTGTTCTTGGCTGGAAAATCCCATGGACAGGGGATCTGGACAGGCTGTGTACAGACCATGGGGTTGCAAAGAGTCAGACGTGACTGAGCACACACGCGCAATGGTGTATAAAGCCTTTGGCCCCGCCCCCGGGGGTACTGCGGCAAGCCGTCCGAAGTCTCCGTGGTCGCAGGGGTCCCCCCTGCGTGTTGCACTCATTGCCCCTTTTCTTGGTGTTCCCCTGCGACAGTCACGGGAGGTGACACCATCAGCTACTCTTGTTTTTGCTGTCTATGGAAGGAATAAGTTGTTCCTTTGCCAGTTGAATCTCTTAACTTCTCTGGGTGACAAATCCTGAGGTGTCAGGATCTGAGATCCCAGAGCATAGAGCCTGTAAGACTACCCCTAAGTTTATGACACTTGACCACCAGGGGCCCCAGTGATAAACAGAGAAAGTCCGAGGCTGGGATGGGGATGGTGGTGACAGGCAAATGGTTGCTCCTTAATGAGATAATGGGTCCTTGATAAGATAAGGCCCTGCTGTGCAGTGCTAGGGGGATGGGTGCAACTATTATTTACATTTTTCTAAGATAGTAACTGAGGCACAGAGGGGCTGATCATTTACCCAGGGTCACACAGCAGTCAGTGAGTCATGGGAAGGGAATTAAATCCAGGAAGTCTGGCTTCTAAACCTGCATCTTTGACTTACATATGGGTCATCATCTGCCCCCACTTTGGCTGATTCTGAATTCTTTTTTCTTGGACCCTGAGTGCGTGGCTCCTGTGTTTTAGTTACTGTAACACAGCAACTATGTGCTTTGGTTGCTATAACAATCACCGTGGACTGGGTGGCTGAAACAACAGCTCTGCCGGGAGGGGGTGGTCCCCTCACCGTTCTTGGAAGCCCTGCGCCCATGGCTTTGGTGGGAGGCCCCCTGGCACGTCAAAACCTAGGTGGTGGCCTTGAGGGTTTCTGAATCATCTTAGGCACTGTTACCCTCTTTTCTTTTCTCCCATGCCTGGTTTATTGAGAAATAATTGACATACATCACTGTATACATTTAAGGTGTACAGCACGATGGCTTGACATATATTATGAAATGATTACCACACTGGATTTGGTTAATACCCATCGTCTGATACAGATACAATAAAAAGAAAAAAACATCTTCTCCTTGTGATGAGAACTCTCGGGACTGACTCTCTTAACAACATTCCTGTATATCTTTGTCGTTGCTTAGTTGGTAAGTCATGCCTGACTCTTTTGTGACCCCGTGGACTGTAGCCCCCCAGTCTCCTCTGTCCACGGGATGTCCCAGTGAGAATACTGGAGTGGGTGGCCATTTCCTCCTCCAGGGGATCTTCCCGACCCAGAGGTCGAGCCCACGTCTCCTACACTGGCAGGCGGGCTCTTTATGGCTGAGCCACCTGGGAAGGCCCCTGTGTATCACACAGCAGTGCTGGCCATGGGCAGTGTGCAGTATATTACGTCCCTAGTACTTATTTATCTTGTCACTGGAAGTTGATGCCTCTAGTCTCCCTCCTCTCTTCTCGAAGAACAGTGCACGTCTGCAGCTGAACAGCTTTATCATCCTGTCCTTCAGAATCTCAGAAGTCCACAGCTTCCCTTTGCTCCGTCCCACCTCCAGTCTCTTTGGTGCAAACTGGGCTGGTTGGTGAGGTGCAGGGCTCACACCTTCGCTAAGGGCTGGTCAGCCGCACTCTCAGGACTCTCTTCCCAACACGCTTTCTCATTTTGTGTGATATGGAGTAGACTGAGAATTTCCTAGATGCTTAAATGCTGGCTTCTTTTTGCTGAATAATTCCTCCTTCAATTTGCTTCTCTCTCCTTGAATTTTACTGGAAGCAGTCAGGAGGAACCACTCTGCTTAGAAATCTCAGTTCAATGCCCAGTTTCATCCCCTGCAAGTCCTGCCTTCTGTGAAACGCTAGAACATGGGCATAATTCAGCTGAGTCCTTTGCCAGTGTATTGCAGGATCACCATTTCTTCTCTTTCCAATAACGTGCTCCCGATGTCCAACTGAGACCTCCTCAGTGTCCTCCTTTACCTTCACACTTCTCCCAATGTTCCGTTCACAATTATCTGTGTGTTTTTCAGGAAGATGGAAGTTTTCTCAACAGCTCTCTTTTCTTTCTGAGGTCTTAACAGGATCACCTTTCACTTTGTCTGCTCACAATATCATCACGATATCATTTTTTTCTAGTGGGCGTCTTGAAACTCTTCCCATTACCTGGTTCCAAAGCTGCTTCTGTGTTTTGAAGTGTGTGTTACAGCAGCACCTGATCTCTCAGCTCAAATTGCTGTCCTAGTCAGCTCGGGCTGCTAGGACTGGGTGACTTCCACCACAAACAAATGCTTGTGATGATGGAGGCTGAGAAGGCCGGGAGCCAGGTGCTGGGTGATTTGGTCCCTGGTGAAGGCTGTCTTGCAGGTGTCTACCTTCCTTCTGTACCTCACATGGTGCTGGAGATGGGGTGTGGGGGCAGGGGCGGGGAGAGAACTTGCATGGTCTCTTCTTATAAATGTGCTAATCTCATCTTGGGACCTCTATCCTCATAACCACATAAAAACCTAAGTGAAAGTGTTAGTTGCTCAATTGTGTCTGATTCTTTGCAACCCCGTGGACTGTCCATGGAATTCTCCAGGCAGGAATACTAGAGTGGGTTGCCATCCTCTTCTCCAGGGGATCTTCCTGACCCAGGGATAGAACCCAGGTCTTTTGCACTGTAGGCAGATTCTTTACCATCTGGGCTACCAGGGAGGCACGTCTCATAGAAACCTAACCACCTCCCAAAGATCCCTGCCTCCAAATACCATCACACGGAGGCATTAGGGCTTCAACAGATGAGTTTTGGGGAAAACAAGCATTCAGTTCAGAGCAGTCCTGCAGTCAACGGTTAGCCCTGTCTTACTTTGCATTCTGGCTAATTTGGCCTCCAGGTCACTCTGCAATAAATATTTGTCACCTTACTGTAGGAATGAGGTGTGGAGGCTCAGAGAGGCTGGCTGACCTGCCCAGAGTCACACAGCAGGTGAGCAGAGAGAACACAAGCAAAGTCTGAGGCCTGCTGCCTCTTTTCTCGCAGGATGCCCCTGGAATTTTCTGACCGTGCTCCCAATTTGTGGGGGGGAGTTGTGGAGAAGAGGTGGCGTGACCAGCTGTCAGTACCTTCTGGCCACAGAGGACGTGCTTGAAATGTCCCTGGGCCCTTCAGAATCAAGGCTCTAGTGAGGCATGAAGGGAACGCTTGTGCCCTCCTACTTGGAAGAAAGAGAAAGGCAAAGGTGATCGCAGGTAACATGATCACTACAGGTAATGCAGTGACGGCCAGCCAAGAAGGGCCCAGCCCCTGGTCGGAGGCTCCGGACCACACAGTGGAGAAGAGCCCCGGGACCCTCTCCCCTACTCCGCCTCTCACTGGCCCCGCTGACCTGAAGGATCGCCTCAAATACAGACCCCAGTCGTCAGAGGCCCTTGACCCCCCAGCACCCTCCACTCTCTGATCTCCCCAGAATGTTTAGACGCAGAATCCGGTGTTGCGCCCATGGGCCTGTTTTACTGTAACAACGTACGCTTGCGGGTGGCTTTTCTGAGTGTGCCTTTGGTGGTAATGCCTTCTGTTGGGCGGGTGATTGAAACCTCCCAATGACCCTGATCCTTGATCCAATGTTTCATGGCTGAGTAAACAGGGGCCAGAGAGGGTAAGCAGCTTACTCAAGGCTTCCTAGCCAAGAAGTAGCAGCCTAGACCCCAATCCAGGGGACCCTGACTCCGGGGCCCAGGTTCCTGGCCTCCGTGTCCATCTTCCTCCCATCCTACGTGTCCGACAGGCTGCAGATGGCTTACTTCTCAGACAGTGAGGGCAGACAACGCTTGGATTTTAGACTAGACAGCTCAGCGGTTGAGTGGTACTCTGGAGCCGCTTTCCCCTGGGGATAGCGCTCTGATCCTTCCCACCTGCCCAGGACTGCTTCTCATTAGATAGCCCCTGCAGCTGGACTCAGCCACGTCAAAGTCTTGCTGGAAGAGCCCACCCAGGCTCTCAGGCCGACTCTTGCCCAGGGCTGGCCTCTCAGCTGCCAGGCTTCTGCTCTGAACCCAGCAAAGGCATTGGGAAGCCAGTGCTGGGGGGCGAGGATCACAGTGGACAAGTGAGCTGGCTGCCGGCCACAGACACCCCAGGAGCACCCCAAGAACTACTGGTACACTTCCTCCCACCCCGCTGCCCACTTCAGCAGGCAGCGAGAGGTCGGGTCTCTACCTGCCAGAGCACCCAGCAGCAGGAGGGAAGGCTGGCCCAGGCTTCCTCTACCAGGGGCACTGGCCGCCCTATGCTTCCTGGGAGCCTTTAAGTCCACCAGCCCGGAGTAGCAGGAGTAGCTGGTGTTGGGGTTCAAACAACAATGAATGGGGAGGTGAAAGTGAATGAATTCGTCTCTCAGTCGTGTCCGACTCTTTGTGATCCCATGGACTGTAGTCTGCCAGGCTCCTCTGTCCATGGGGATTCTCCAGGCAAGAATATTGGAGTGGGTTGCCATGCCCTCTTGCAGGGGATCTTCCCGACCCAGGGATCGAACTCTGGTCTCCTGCATGGCAAGCAGACCCGTTACCATCTGAGCCCCTAGGGAAGCCCAGATGGGGAGGGAGAGGGTGTTGTATTGAGAAAACTCTATAACCTTTCCCCTGTGAATCAAGAAATTCCCCACCCCTCTTCCCTGTAGTCAAGTGGTTGGGTTCGGCAGGAAGGCAGTTTATAAACTTGGGGTGTCCTTGCCTCCTCACTGACTGAGGGTCAACAAGGGACAGAGACACCTCCGAAACCAGGTTCTTTCTTGGTTTATAAAATGACGTGCTTGCATCTTACAGGTGTCAGAGAATGCCTGTCTCCTTGTTTCCGCACAGGCAGTTTGGACTCCTGAATGTTTGATTGTGAGGACTTTACCAAGGGCCAGGCTGGGGTCAACGGATGTCCCTGGGAAGAAGCAGGAAAGGGGCAAGGCAGGGCTGGTGACCTTTCTCCCTGGTTCTCTACAGGGGCTTGAACTGTCCACTCTCCAGCCCCCAAACAAACCCTCCGACAGAGCAGCTGGGGTGGGCGGGGTGGTCTGTTAGAGACCTGCGTCTGTGTCACGTGGGGGGAGAGTGGTCAGCTCTTTGCCGCAGCCTGGGCGCCAACACAGCGGATGTTCGGGCATCAGCCAGGTGCAAGCCCGTCCACACTGCCATAGGTTGCCCTTTTGTAAAGCAGAGACTCTGGGGTTGCAGGCCCTGCCCAAGCACACAGAAATCTTGGCCCCAGCAACGAGGTGTCTGTGGTGGAGCCTGCCTCTGTGGGCCCCTTTTTCGCAGGGCAAGCAGGGTTATTTGGGGAAGAGTCAGGAGTCCTTTGCTCTGGAGAGCGGGTTCCTTGTTCTGTGGGTGCCTGAGTGGCGGGGCCTATACTTTGCAGATCACTACGATGAAGGGCGGCAGTCGGCCTCTTGGCTTCTGGAGGTGCAGATGATTCAGCCCTGGCTGTGAGCATCCTCCTGCTAAATCAGCCTCTCATCGTCTCTGTCCCCACCTCCATGCCCAGAGACCCCCGCCCCCGCCGCGGCCCCTGAGTTGTTGCTCTGTCCCCGCAGGACCAGAATGTGACCAACCAATCACTGCAAAGTGGGGAAACCGAGGCCAGGAGTGGGGAGGCGGCTTGCCTGAAGCTGGACCAGAGGGGCCCAGCGCCAGCTTCCCCAGGCAGCCTGTGCTCTACCGGCTCAGGGGTCATGGGCTCAAGGATGGGGCTGCTGCCCTCAAAGAGGCTGGGGGTGTGGGGAAGGGGCGGAGGCTTTAGCATCTGCTGGGGGACTTCTAGCTCTCGGGGGCTGGAGAGAAGGGGAAAGGGTTCTGCTGAGAGCATCCTTGATGGAGCATGTAAAGGGACGAGCGAAGGGTGATCGTCACAGTGAGGACAATAGCCAGCTCGCTGTGTGTGCTGGATGCTGGGCAACCCTGGGTCCTCGCTTGACTCTGCTGTCTCTTCACACCCTGTGTCTGGATGACGGGTCGTCCTCTCTGTGCTCTGGATCCCCGGGCAGTGCTGTCCAGCAGAACTTTCCACAGGGAAGGGCACCGTCTGGACTCTGCAGCGTGGCTACTTGACCACTGGATAGGTGGTCAGTGTGACTGAGGAACTGACTTCATCCTTGTTTTTTATTTTTTTGGCCGCGTGCCATGTGGGATCTTAGTTCCCCAACCGCCCCCTGCAGCAGAAGTGTGGAGTCTTAACCACTGGATGGTCAGGGATGCGCCCATCTTTGTTGGATTTTAATTCACTTCACTAGCTACCTAGGGCTAGTGGCTACCCCACCAGACAGCATGGTTCTAGGTTACATCCAGAATCTGAGTGCCTCTTCTGCCTCCTAGACACCCACTGTGTTTCAGCCATTATCTCCCCTTCCTGCCTCTGTCCCTGAAGTCTCTTCTCCAGTAAGTCTGCTCAAAACCCTGCGGTGGGGCCACCTCCCCAGGCCCTCGCATGTCCTGCAGCCTGTTCCCCTGCTGTTCCTCTGGCGGGCACTCTCCCCCTGCCCTCACCCCTGCTTTCTGCACGCACTTCTGTTCCTGCCACAGGACCTTTGCACGGCCTGGTCCCTCTGTCTTAAGGCTCTTTCCTTAGATGGCCACATGGCTTATGGCCTTTCCTCCTTCAAGCCTCTTCTCAAACCCTACTTTCTCAGAGAAGCCTTTCCTGATGGTGGGTAAAGGACTGGCCACCTCCCTGCCTCCCCTTTTGTGTGTAGTCAGTTGCTCAGTCGTGACCAACTCTTGGTGGCCCCATGGACTGTGGCCCGTCAGGCTCCTCCGTCCATGGGATTTTATAGGCAAGACTACTAGAGTGTGCAGCCGTGCCCTTCTCCAGGGGATCTTCCCAACCCAGGGAGCAAACCCGCGTCTCTTGCATCCTCCGCACTGGCAGGCGGGTTCTCTATCGCTAGTGCCGCCTGGGAAACCCCCTCTCCTTTCAGTAGCTGTATTTATCTTCACAGCATTTACCTCCACCTGGCACTGTAACGTTTTTTGATTTGTTGTTTGTTTTCTACCTCCCCTGAAATGTGCATTCCAAGAGGGCAAGTTTTTCCCTCTGTTTTGTTCACTGACATATACCATGCCTCAGGGCCAGCACTTCGCACACAGAAGGTGCTCAATACATGCCAACAGAATGGAGGAAAGATGACTTCAGTCAGTGCTCCCTGTTGCCCAAGAGGAAGCTGTCCTCACCCCTCAGGTCACAAGTGAGAAGGCTGGGTGGGGGTGGGGGGGCAGCTTTTAATTGTTTTGGCTGAGCTGAGTGGCATGCGGCATCTTAGTTCCCTGGCTAGGGATCAAACCCATGCTGCCTGCATTACGAGCTGAGAGTATTAACTATTGGACTGTCAGGGAAGCCCCTTTTCAAAGTGAGATTTTATTTTATTAAATTTATTTAAAATTTTTATTTATTTGTTTTTGGCCACACTTCATGGCACATGGGATCTTAGTTCCCAGATCAGGGATTGAACTGGTTTGGAAGCACAGAGTCTTATCCACTGGACTGACAGGGATGTCCCCTGGGGGTCAACTTTAAGCAGAGGTGCGTGCAACCAGGAAACCCACATGCATAGCCACCATGCCCAGCAGTGAGATGGGGTGAGTCATTCCACCTCGGAGCCTTGACATCTTCGTCTGGGGGTTCACGGGTCACACCCTGGGTGTCCACGGACCCTGGACCCAAAGGGAACTGACCGCAGCCCAGTGTTTGGGGGAAGTGTTGCCAGATATGCAGGACAAGCATGTCCTTTGCCCGGCACGCTGGCCCCTGGGCTGCCGAGAGGTGGGATGGGGCCAGTGGCAGGAGCCGGGTTCTAGTCCAGGGTGATGGGGGTTTCCAGGGGGTTCTTGTAAAGTACTTAAGCTTCTTGTTCTTGTCTTAGCCAAGTTGTCACATGAAATTAGCTGTCACGAGCATCATATTTATCCAGAGTCCATAGTTTACATTAGGGCTCACTCTTGATGTTCATTCCACATGTGATACTAGCTCAGTTGTGTCCGCCTCTGCGACCCCATGGACTATAGCACACCAGGTTCCTCTGTCCATGGAATTCTCCAAGCAAGAATGCTGAAGTGGATAGCCACTCCCTTCTCCAGGGGATCTTCCCAATCCAGGGATTGAACCTGGGTCTCCTGTATTGCAGGCAGATTCTTTACTGTCTGAGCCACTAGGGAAGCCCTGTTCATTCCATGGATTTGACAGATGTGTAACAACATGTATCCATCAGTATGGTGTAATTCAGAGTATTTCCACTGGCCTAAAAATCCACTGTGCTCTGCCCACTCACCCCTCCCTCCCTTCTAACCTCTGGAAGCCAGTGAGCTCTTTATTTCCATAGCGTTGCCTTTCCCAGAATGGCGTATGGTTAGAATCAAGCAGTTTGCAGCCTTTTCAGGCTGGCGTCTTTCACTTAGTAATATCCATTTAAAGTTCCTCCATGTCTTTTTATGGCTGGATAGCTCACTTCTTTCTTGCTAAGTAATATTCCATTGTCTGGATGGATCACAGTTTATTTACCTGTTCACGTACTGAAGGACAGCTTGGTTGCTTCCAACTTTTGACAATTTTGAATAAAGCTTCCATAAGCACCTAAGTGCAGGTTTTTGTGTGGATGTAAGTTTTCAGCTCATTTGGGTAAATACAAAGGAGGGTGATCTCGGATCATATGGCCATTTTGCATTCTTTGCAGCAATGAACATGAGCTCCTGTCCCTTCTCGTCCTTACCAGCATTTGATGTTGTCAGTGTTCCAGGTTTGGGCCATTCTAAAAGGGGTGATGCACTCATCTCACACGCTAGTAAAGTAATGCTCAAAATTCTCCAAGCCAGGCTTCAGCAATATGTGAACTGTGAACTTCCAGATGTTCAAGCTGGTTTTAGAAAAGGCAGAGGAACCAGAAATCAAGCTGCCAACATCTGCTGGATCATCGAAAAAGCAAGAGAGTTCCAGAAAAACATCTACTTCTGCTTTACTGACTGTGCCAAAGCCTTAGACTGTGTGGATCACAAGAAACTGTGGACAATTCTTCAAGAGATGGGAATACCAGACCACCTAACCTGCCTCTTGAGAAATCTGTATGCAAGTCAAGAAGCAACAGTTAGAACTGGACATGGAACAACAGACTGGTTCCAAATAGGAAAAGGAGTACATTAAGGCTGTATATTGTCACCCTGCTTATTTAACTTATATGCAGAGTCCATCATGAGAAACGCTGGACTGGAAGAAACACAAGCTGGAATCAAGATTGCCGGGAGAAATATCAATAACCTCAAACATGCAGATGACACCACCCTTATGGCAGAAAGTGAAGAAGAACTCAAAAGCCTCTTGATGAAAGTGAAAGAGGAGAGTGAAAAAGTTGGCTTAAAGCTCAACATTCAGATAACGAAGATCATGGCATCTGGTCCCATCACTTCATGGCAAATAGATGGGAAAACAGTGGAAACATTGTCAGACTTTATTTTGGGGGGCTCCAAAATCACTGCAGATGGTGATTGCAGCCATGAAATTAAGACGCTTACTCCATGGAAGGAAAGTTATGACCAACCTAGCAGCATGTTAAAAAGGAGAGACATTACTTTGCCAGCAAAGATCTGTCTAGTCAAAGCTTTGGTTTTTCCAATAGTCATGTATGGATGTGAGAGTTGGACTATAAAGAAAGCTGAGCACTGAAGAATTGATGCTTTTGAACTGTGGTGTTGGAGAAGACTCTTGAGACTGCAAAGAGTCTTGGACTGCAAGGAGATACAACCAGTCCATCATAAAGGAGATCAGTCCTGAGTGTTCATTGGAAGGACTGATGTTGAAGCTGAAACTCCAATATTTTGGCCACCTGATGTGAAGAACTGACTCACTGGAAAAGACCCTGATGTTGGGAAAGATTGAAGGTGGGAGGAGAAGGGGACGACAGAGGATGAGATGATTGGATGGCATCACTGACTCAACGGACATGAGTTTGGGTAAACTCCGGGAGTTGGTGATGGACAAGGAGGCCTGGTGTGTTGCAGTCCATGGGGTCACAAAGAGTTGGATGTGAATGAGCAACTGAACTGAACTGAACTGAACTGAAAAGTGTTGTAGTGGTATCTCACTAGCAGCTTCCCCAGTGGCACAGTAGTAAAGAATCTGCCTGCCAGGGCGGGAGACACAGGAGACATGGGTTTGATCCCTGGGTCCAGAAGATCCCCTGGAGGAGGAAATGGCAACCCACTCCAGTATTCTTGCCTGGAAAATTCCATGGACAGAGGAGCCTGGTGGGTGACAGTCCACGGGGTTGCAAAGAGTCAGACACAACTTAGCAACAGAGCACGCACAGTATCTCACTATTGCTTTAATTAGAATTTCCCTGATGACATATGATGTGGGCCATCTTTTCATATGTTTGCTTGCCATGAGTATATCTTCTTTGCTGAGGTGTCTGTTAAGGTCTTGGGCCTATTTTTTAATCCAACTGTTTACTTTCTTATCATTGAATTTTGAGAGTTCTTTTTATATTTTGGGTAAACTGTTTTCAGATTTGTCTTTTGCAAATATTTTCTCCTTGTCTTTTCATTCTTTTGACAGTGTCTTTGACAGGGAAGAACTTTAAAATTTTAGTAACATCCAGTTTATCAGTTTTTTTTTTTCTTTGATGGATCTTGCCTTTGATGTCTAAAAAGTCATCACCTAACCCAGGGTCATCCAGATGTTCTCCTATGTTAGCTTCTAGGAGTTTTGTGTTTTGCATTTTACATTTCGGTCTGTGATCCATTTGGAATTAGCCTTTGTGAAGGTGTAGAGTCTGTGTCTAGATTCATTTTTTTGCATGTGGAGGTCCTGTTGTTCCAGCACCATTTGTTGAAGAGACAATCTTTGTCCCATTATTAAAGGTCAGCTGACTTTATTTACATAAAGGGTCTGTTTCTGGGCCCTTTATCCTGTTTCATTGATCTATTTGGGCTTCCCTGTGGCTCAGCTGGTAAAGAATGTGCCTGCAACGTGGGAGACCTGGGTTCAGTCCCTGGGTTGGGAAGATCTCCTGGAGAAGGGAAAGGCTACCCACTCCAGTATTCTATCTTGGAGAATTTCCAGGGGGTTGCAAAGAGTCGGATACAGCTGAGCAGCTTTCACGTTCTTTCCCTTTCACCAGTAACACAGTCTTGAATACTGTAGATTTTTTAATATGTCTTGAGTTTGGGTAATGCCAGTTCTCCAACTTTGTTCTGCGTGAATGTTGTGTTGGCTGCTCTGAATCTCTCCCCTCTCCGTATCAGCTTTAGTTACTTGTTTGTTTGCTTGTTTATTGGCTGTGCCGTGGGACTTGCAGGATCTTAGTTCCCTGACCAGAGACTGAAGCCAGGGCCGTGGGTCCTAATGACTGGGCCCCCAGGGAACTCCCATAAACTTTATTTCTAATTTATGATTTTGCCTCTTGTAAAAAATCTTGGCTGCCAGGCTTTCTCTCATCATGGTAAGCAGGGACTACTCTCCCTCGCGGCGGGCCGGCTCCTCATTGCCGTGGCTTCTCTTGAGAAGCACAAGCTCTAGGTGTGCAGGCGTCAGTAATTGTTGCACAGGCTCCGTGGTTGTGGCTTGAGAGCCCGAGCCCTAGAGATGAGGCTCAGTAATCGTGGTGCACGGCTTCGTTGCCCTGGAGCATGTGGGATCTTCCAGGAGCAGGGGTTGAACCTGTGTCCCCTGTACTGGCAGGCGGCTTCTTATTCACCATACCACCAGGGAAGTCCTCCCATGAACTTTAGCATCACTTTGTTGATGTTCACAGAATGATCTCCTGGGGTTTTGACATTTGGGGATTGAATTTAACCTATAGATGAAGTTGGGAAGAACTGACATCTTGACAATATTGAGTTATTTTTTACCCATGACTATGAAATATCTTTCCTTTTATTTAGAATCTTAAAAAAGTGTCTTTCATCAGGATCTCCTCATGTAAGTCTTTAGGTATATCTTGCTAGGTTCGCACCTAAGTATTTCATTTTGGGGAATGCTAATATAAATGGTTTTGTACTTTCGGTTTCAAATTCCACTTGTTCATTACTGGAATATAAGAAACCAATTGATTTTTGTACACAAGCACAGCTCATTTTATTTTTCTTTTATTTGTCGTGCTTCACAGATGACACATTGTTTTCCCCCCAAAATTAAAGGTTTGAGGCAACTTTGGATCGATCAAGTCTGTTGGCAACATTTTTCACACAGTATTTTCTCAGTGTCTCTGTGTTGCCTTTTGGTAATTCTTAACATATTTCAAAGTTTTTCATAATTATTGTATTTGCTATGGTGATCTGTGATTGGCGATCTTTGATGTTACTACTACTCACTGAAGGCTTAGATGTTGGTTAGCATATTTTTTAGTAATACAGAATTTCTAAATTAAGGTACGTACTTTTTTCTTTTTTTTTAGACATGATGCTGTTGTGCACAATAGATTGCAGTACAGTGTAAACGTGACTTTTTATATGCACCGAGAAACCAAAGAAAAACGTGCGACTTGCTTTATTATGGCATTTTCCTTATGTTGGTGGTCTGCAACCAAGCCCACAGTGTCTCTGAGGAATGCCTGTATTAATCCTGTATCTTGCAGGCTTGACATACAGGATCACTTGTTCCAGTTTTCTGGTTTTGTCTTGTTTTGTTTTTGTCGATTCTTCTGGATTTTGCACTTGGACAATCATGTTGAAAAAGGCAGTTTTATTTCTCCTTCCCAATCCGTATACCTTTTATTTCATTTTCTTGTCTTATTACATTAGCTAGAACTTCCAGTACAATGTTGAAAAGCAGTGATGAGAAGGAACCTATTTGCCTTGTTCTTGATCTTATGTGGAAAACTTCTAGTTTCTTACCTTTAGGTATGATGTTAGCTTGAGAGTCCCTTGGACTACAAGGAGATCCAACCAGTCCATTCTGAAGGAGATCAGCCCTGGGATTTCTTTGGAGGGAATGATGATGAAGCTGAAACTCCAGTACTTTGGCCACCTCATGCGAAGAGTTGACTCATTGGAAAAGACTCTGATGCTGGGAGGGATTGTGGGCAGGAGGAGAAGGGGATGACCGAGGATGAGATGGCTGGATGGCATCACAGACTCGATGGACATGAGTCTGAGTGAACTCCGGGAGATGGTGATGAACAGGGAGGCCTGGCGTGCTGCGATTCATGGGATCGCAAAGAGTCAGACACGACTGAGCGACTGAACTGAACTGAACTGACTGATGATGTTAGCTGTGGGGTTTTAGATATTCTTTATCAAATTGAGGAACTTCCTCTCGATTCCTAGTTTACTGAGGTTTTTTCTAAAAATCATAGATGGATTTTGGATTTTATCAAGGAATTTTTCCACATCTGTTAATTTGATCATGATTTTTCTTTAGCCTGTAGATGTGATTGATTACATTAATTGATTTTCAAATCTTGAACCAGCCTTGCATACCTGGAATAAATTCCACTTGCTTGTCTACAATTCTTTTTATGCACTGTTGGGTTTGGCTTGCTAATATTTTTTGAGGGTTTTTGCAGCTATATTTATGAGAGATATTGATCTGTAGTTTTCTTTTCTGGTAATTTCCTTGTCTGGCTTTGGTATTAGCCTCACAGAATGTGTTAGGAAATATTTCCTCTGCTTCCTCTGAAAGAAATTATAGAGAATTGGTATAATTTCTTCCTTAAATGCTTGGTAGAATTCACCAGTGAACCCATCTGGGTCTGGTGTTTTATGTTTGGAAGGTTATTAATTGTTACTTCCCAGGTGGCACTAGTAGTAAAAAATCTTCTTGCAGTTTGGGAGACCTGAGTTTGATCCCTTGGTTAGGAAGATCCCCTAGAGAAGGAAATGGCAACCCACTCCAGTATTCTTGCCTGGAAAATTCCATGGGCTGGGGGTCTGGCAGGCTACAGGCCATGGGGTCGCAGAGTTGGACATGACTAAGCACACAGACAAATAATCTTTAGAGACACAGTACTTTTAAGATTGTCTGTGTATTCTTATGAGAGTTTTGGCAGACTGTGTCTTTTGAGGAACTGATCTCTTTCATGTAAGAGATCAGATTTGTGGGTACAGAGTTGTTCATAGAACTCCCTGATTCATAGTTCATGGTATTTGTTTTAATGTCCGTGGGATTTATAGTGATGTTCCCACTTTCATTTTTAGTACTAGTAATTTGAGTCTTCTTTTTTAGTTAGCCTGCCTAGAGGCTTGTTGATTTTATTGATCTTTTCAAAGAACCAAGTTTGATCTTTTCAACAAACCAGGTTGGTTGATTTTTCTCTGTTGAGCTCTTATTTTCAATTTTATGGATTTCTGCTCCAATTCTTATTTATTTTCTTCTTCTTACTTTGGTTTTAAATTGGTCTTTTCCCAGTTCCTTGAGGTAGACTAGATGACTGATTTTAGATCTTCCTTCTTTTCTAATATATGCACTCAATGCTATACATTTCCCTTAAAGTACAGCTTTTGCTGTATCCTACACATTTCGATAAGTTATGCTTTCATTCTCATTTTGAACAATGCAGGGGTTAGGAGTGCTGATCCCCTCACAGATGGAGATCTGCATATAACTTTACAGTTGGTCTTCTGTATCAGCTGTTGCCCATCTATAGATTCAACCGACCATAGATTGTATAGTACTGTAGGATGAGTTTATTGAAAAACTCCACATTTAAGTGACCTGTGCAGTTCAAACACATGTTGTTCAATGGTCAACTCTATTTTAAAATTTCTCTTACAATTTCTCTTTCTATCCATGTGTGATTTAGAAGTGTGTTGCTTAATCTCCATGTGTTTGAGGATTCTCCAGTTTTCTTTTTATTATTGATTTCTCGCTTAATTCCATTGTGGTCTGGAGAGCAGACATTGTATGCTTTCTGTTCTTTAAAATTTGTTAAAGTGTGTTTTCTGCCCATAAGTGGTCTATCATGGTGAATGTTCTGTGTGAGCTTGGGAAGAGTATGTAATCTGCTCTTTTTGGATGAAGTCGTCTATGGGTGTCAATTTTATCCAGTTGATTGATGGTGTTGCTGGGTTCAGCTACGTCCTTACTAATTTTCTGCCTGCTGGATCTGCCCATTTCTGATAGAGGGGAGTTGGAGTCTCCAACCATGATAGGGGGGTTCATCTATTTCTCTTTGAAACTCTATTAGTTTTTGCCTCATATATTGTGATACTCTGCTGTTAGGCGCACACACATTAAGGATATGTCCTTTTGGAAAATTGACTCCTTTATCACTTTGCAACACCCTTCTTCATCCCTGATAAAACTCTTTGCTTTGAAGTCTGCTCTGTCTGAAATTAATTAGCTATCCCTGCTTTCTTTTGATTAGTGTTAGCGTGGTATATTTTTTTCCATCCATTTACTTTTTTTTTTTTTTGGCTTTGCTATGAGGCTTGTGGGATCTTAGTTCCCTGGCTAGGGATTGAACCCTGGCCACAGGAATGCAAGTGCCCAATCCTAACCACTGGACTATCAGGCAATGCTCTATCCATCCATTTACTTAAGAATGATTCCTGTCTTTACTTTTAGCTGTGCTGGGCCTCTGCTGCTGCATGACCTGTTGCTCTAGCTGTATGAGGGGGCACTGTTCTTTGCTGTGGTATGCGGGCTTCTCACTGTGGTGGTCTCTCTTGTTGCAGAGCACAGGCTCCAGATGCTCGGGCCTCCTCGTTGCTGTGCGTGGGCTCAGTGGTTGTGGCTCCCCGGCTTGCTCAATAGCTGTGGTTCACGGGCTTTGTTATTCCAAGGCATGTGGGGTCTTCCTGGACCAGGGATCAAACCCGTGTGGCCTGCCTTGGCAGAACTCTTTACCACTGAGCCACCGGGGTAGCTCCACATCCATTTACTCTTTTTTGTCTTTGTTGCAAAGCTTGTGAGATCTTGTTTCCCTGACCAGGGATTGAACCCAGGGCTGCAGCTGTGACAGTGCTGAGTGCCAACCGCTGGACCACCAGGAAATTCCCCATCCATCCATTTATGCTTAATCTGCTGGCACCTTTATATGAAAGTGAATATCTGTTAGACAGTCTGTAGCTGGCTCTTGTTTTTTGATCCACTCTACCAATTTCTGTCTTTTATTCTAATTGATGAGTTTAGACTATTGACATTCAAAGTGATCAGCAATGTGGTTGGATTAATGTCTACCACATTTGCCACTGTCTTATATTTGTTATCATTGTTCTCTGTTACTATTTTTGGCTTCTACTTTTTCTGCCTTTTGTGTATGTGTGTGTGTGTGTTTTGAGTAAGAAATAAACATCTGTTAAGCACTTGATATTTGGAGATTTTTGTGTTAGAGTAACTACTCTCTTTTTTTCTGCAGCTATATTGAGGTATAATTGGCAGAAGAAATTGTATAAATTTAAGGTACAAAACAATGATTTGATGTAAGTATATATTGTGAAATGATTACCACAATAAAGGTAGTTAACACATCCATCACCTCACTGAGTCACCTTTTTTTCTTGTGGTGAGAACTTTCACTCCACAATACAGTATTGATAATGTGAGTCACGAGCTGTATGTTAGATCCCCTGCCCTTGTTCATCTTACACTTGAAAGCTTGCAGCCTTGTATCCTGTATCTATGATTTCAACTATTTTAGATTCCACATATAAGTGAGCTCACACACTATTTGTCTTTCTCTGTCTGACTTACTTCACTTAACACGACATTCTCAAGGTTCATCCTTGTTGATGCCTTTTGTGGTTTAATTGAGCATTTTAGATGGTTCCAGTTCCTCTCCTTTCTTATCCTTTCAGTATTTTCTTTTTTTTTTTTTTTGGTGGTTGACCTAGAGTTTGCAATATACATTTACAGCTAATCCAATCCATTTCAAATAACACTGTATCATTTCTTGGGTTGTACCAATCCCTTATAATAAGAAAATAATCCTAATTTCTCCCTCCTATCCTTTGTGTCATTGCCATCATTCCTTTTATTTTGGCTTTTAAGTCAAAAAATTTAAAAAGTCTTTACTGCATTCGTTACAATATTGTTTCCATTTTATGTTTTTTGGCCACAAGGCATGTGGTTCCCTGACCAGGGGCTGAACTTGCATTTCCTGCATTGGAAGGTAAAGGCCACTAGACCGCTGGGGAAGTCGCTCATTTTATTTATACATAAATATTCATAAGCCTATATCATGCATGTGTGTTTGTATATAAAATCAAACATATTGTTGGCGTGATTATTTGGAACAAACTGCTATCTGTTAGGTAAAAGAAGAAGAAAATGAAAGGTTTTATTTTACCTTCCTTTTTCTTCCCCTGTGCTCATCCTTTCTTTACACTGTTCCACGTTTCTGACCCATATTATTTTCCTTCTCTTTACAGAACTACTTGGAGCATTTCTTGAAAGGCAAGTCTACCAGCCACGGATTCCCTCAGTTTTTGTTTGTCTGAGAAAGCCTTTATTTCTCCTTCAGTTGTGAAGGGTAATTTCACAGGGTACAGAATTCTGAATTTGTGGGTTTTTTCCCTCAGCACTTTAAATACTTCTCTCCATTCTTGAGGAGTTGGAAGTAATCCTTACCTTTGCTCTTCTATAGACGATATGCTTTTCCCTCTCTCTGGCTTCTTTTATGATTTTTGTTCTTTATTTCCACTTTTCTGCAGTTTGAAAATGAAATGCTTAGGTGTAATTTTGGGGAGCATTCATCCTGTTTGGTGTTCTGTGAGGTTCCTGGACCTGCGATTTGGTGTTTGGCGTTAACTGGGGGAAATTGTTTCAGATGTTTCTCCTGCCTCTCTCTCTTCTCCTGCTGGAATTCCCTATTATGCATGGGCTACGCATTTGTAATGGTCCTGCATTCCTCGGATATTCTGTTCTATTTTTTTTTTTTTTCTTCAGCCTTTATTCTCTTGGCTTTTCGATTTTGGAGGTTTCTATTGAGATATTCTCAAGCCCAGAGGTTTTTTCATCAGCTATGTCCAGTAGACTAATAAGCCACTCAAAGGTGTTTCCATTGCAGTGTGTTAGATATGCAGCATTTCTTTGGGGTTCTTTCTCAGGATTTCCAGGACTCTGCTTACACCACACATCTGTTCTTGCATGCTGTCGACTTTGCTCATTAAATCCCTAGCATATCAATCATCGTTGTCTTCAATTCCTGGTCTCATCATTCCAGTCACCCTGCCCGGTTGTTGTTCAGTCTGACTGCAACAGGCCAAGCTCCCCTGTCTTTCACTAGCTCCCAGAGTTTGCTCAAATTCATGTTCACTGAATTGGTGATGCCATCCTGCCCTCAATCTTTCCCAGCATCAGTGTCTTTTCAGATGAGTCAGCTCTTTGCATCTGGTGGCCAAAGTATTGGAGCTTCGGCTTCAGCATCAGTCCTTCCAATGAATATTCAGGACTTTCCTTTAGGATGGACTGGTTGGATCTCCTTGCAGTCCAAGGGACTCTCAAGAGTCTTCTCCAACACCACAGTTCAAAAGCATCAATTCTTTGGCACTCAGCCTTCTTTATGGTCCAACTCTCACATCCATACATGACTACTAGAAAAACCATGGCTTTGACTATATGGACCTTTGTTGGCAAAGTGATGTCTCTGTTTTTTATTATGCTGTCTAGGTTTGTCATAGCTCTTCTTCCAAGGAGCAAGTGTCTTTTAACTTCATGGCTGCAGTCACCACCTGCAGTGATTTTGGAGCCCAAGAAAATAAACTCTGTCACTGTTTCCATTGTTTCCCCATCTATTTGCCATGAAGTTCTGGGACTGGATGCCATGATCTTTGTTTTTTGAATGCTGAGTTCTAAGCCAACTTTTTCACTCTCCTCTTTCACCTTCATCAAGAGGCTCTTTAGTTCCTCTTCACTTTCTGTCATTCGAGTGGAATAGTCTGCATATCTGAGGTTATTGATATTTCTCCTGGCAATCTTGATTCCAGCTTGTGCTTTATCCAGCCTGTCATTTTGCATGATGTACTCTATATAGAAGTTAAATAAGCAGGGTGACAATATACAGCCTTGACATACTCCTTTCCCAGTTTGGAACTGGTCCATTGGTCCATGTTCAGTTCTAACGGTTGCTTCTTGACCTGCATGTAGGTTTCTCAGGAGGCAGGTAGGGTGGTCTGGTATTCCCATCTCCTTAAGAATTTTCCGCGGTTTTTTGTGATCCACACAGTCAAAGGCTTTGGCACAGTCAACGAAGCAGAAGTAGATGTTTTCCTAGAATTCCCTTACTCTCTCTATGAGTCAGTGGATTTTGGCAATTTGATCTCTGGTTCTTCTGCCTTTTCTAAATCCAGCTTATACATCTGGAAGTTCTTGGTTCACATACTGTTGAAGCCTAGCTTGAAGGATTTTGAACATTACTTTGCTAGCATGTGAAATGAGCGCAATTATATCGTAGTTTGAACCGTCTCTGGCATTGCCTTTCATTGGCATCGGAATGAAAACTGATCTTTACTAGTCCTGTGGCCACTGCTGAGTTTTCCAAATTTGCTGGCATATTGAGTGCAGCACTTTCACAGCATCATCTTCCAGGATTTGAAATAGCTCAGCTTGAATTCCATCACCTCCACTAGCTTTGTTCATAGTGATGCTTCCTAAGGCCCACTTGACTTCATATTGCAGGATGTCTGGCTCTAGGTGAGTGATCACACCATCATGGTTATCTGGGTCATGAAGACCTTTTTTTGTGCAGTTCTGTGTATTCTTGTCCCCTCTTCGTCAGTCTCTTCCGTTAAGTCCATATTGTTTCTTTCCTTTATCGAGCCCATCTTTGCATGAAATGTTCCCTCGGTATCTCTAATTTTCTTGACGAGCTCTCTAGTCTTTCCCACTCTATTGTTTTCCTTTATTCCTTTGCACTGATCACTAAGGAGAGATCCTTATCTCTCCTTGCTGTTCTTGGAAACTCTGCATTCAGTTGGATATCTTTCCCTTTTTTCTTTGCCTTTAGCTTCTCTTCTTTTCTCAGGTGTTCATATGGCCTCCTCAGACAACCATTTCGCCTTCTTGCATTTCTTTTTCTTAGAGATGGTTTTGGTCAGTGTGTCCTGTACAGTGTTACAAACTTCCATCCCTAGTTCTTCAGGCACTCTATCAGATCTAATCCCTTGAATCTATTTGTCACTTCCACCGTATAATCAACCATAAGGGATTTGATAGATCATAGTTGAATGGTCTAGTGGTTTTCCCTACTCTCTTCAATTTAAGCATGAATTTTGCAATAAGGAGCTCATGATCTGAGCCACAGTCAGCTCCAAGTCTCATTTCTGCTGACTGTATAGAACTTCTCTATCTTCAGCTTCAAAGAGTATAATCAATCCGATTTCATCATTGACCACCTGGTGATGTCCCTGTGTAGGCTAGTCTCTCATGTCATTGAAAGAGGGTGATATGACCAGTGTGCTCTCTTGTCAGAACTCTGTTAGCCTTTGCTCTGCTTCATTTTGCACTCCAAGGCCAAACTTACCTGTTACTCCAGGTATCTTTTGACTTCCTGCTTTTGCATTCCAAACCCCTATGATGAAAAGGACACCTTTTTTTGGTGTTCGTTCTAGAAGGTCTTGGAGGTCTTCATAGAACTGTTCAACTTCAGCTTCTTTGGAATTAGTGGTTGAAGCATAGACTTGGATTACTGCGATGCTGAATCGTTTGCCTTGAAAACGAACAGAGATCATTCTGTTGTTTTTGAGATTGTACCCAAGTACTGCATTTCGGGCTCTTTTGTTGACTATGATGGCTACTCCATTTCTTCTAAGGGATTCTTGCCCTCCTTGCTGTATCAGAATCTGATTCTGATGCTTGTCCTGTCTCTTCAAACTATGTTCTTTTGCCTTTTAATTTTAAAGTGTGCAGTGTAATTTTTTCTTGATAGCTGCAGCATAATAGATAGAAGAAAGAAACTTTTAGAAATAGGACTTCAGTAAATAGGAAAAGGAGTACGTTAAGGTTGTATATTGTCACCCTGCTTATTTAACTTATATGGAGAGTACATCATGAGAAACGCTGGACTGGAAGAAACACAAGCTGGAATCAAGATTGCCGGGAGAAATATCAATAACCTCAGATACGCAGATTACACCACCCTTATGGCAGAAAGTGAAGAGGAACTAAAATGCCTCTTGATGAAAGTGAAAGAGGAGAGTGAAAAAGTTGGCTTAGAGCTCAACATTCAGAAAATGAAGGTCATGGCATCCGGTCTCATTACTTCATGGGAAATAGATGGGGAAACAGTGGAAACAGTGTCAGACTTTATTTTGGGGGGCTCCAAAATCACTGCAGATGGTGACTGCAGCCATGAATGTAAAAGACGCTTACTCCTTGGAAGAAGAGTTATGACCAACCTAGATAGTATATTCAAAAGCAGAGACATTACTTTGCCGACTAAGGTCCGTCTAGTCAAGGCTATTGTTTTTTCAGTAGTCACATATGGATGTGAGAGTTGGACTGTGAAGAAAGCTGAGTGCCAAAGAATTGATGCTTTTGAACTGTGGTGTTGGAGAAGACTCTTGAGAGCCCCTTCGACTGCAAGGAGATCCAACCAGTCCATTCTGAAGGAGATCAACCCTGGGATTTCTTTGGAGGGAATGATGCTAAAGCTGAAACTCCAGTACTTTGGCCACCTCATGCGGAGATGACTCATTGGAAAAGACTCTGATGCTGGGAGGGATTGGAGGCAGGAGGAGAAAGGGACGACAGAGGATGAAATGGCTGGATGGCATCACTGACTCGATGGATGTGAATCTGAGTGAACTCCGGGAGTTGGTGATGGACAGGGAGGCCTGGCGTGCTGTGATTCATGGGGTCGCAAAGAGTCGGACATGACTGAGCGACTGAACTGAACTGAATGTGGAGGTAAGGCAGCATTCCAGGTCTCAGTCCGACAGTGAGCCTGTGCCTCTGGACTGTGAATTTCATGAATGTTTCTCATCCCTTCCCCCTTAGATGGGACAGGACATCTAGAGTGATTTGAAATTTTGTTATAATGCTCCTTTCTCTCTAACACTCTGTTAGGCTCTGACTGGACTTCCCTGGTGGCTCAGATAGTAAAGAATCCACATGCAACGCAGGAGACTCAGGTTTGATCCTCGGGTTGGGAAGATCTCCTGGAGAAGGGAGTGGCAGCCCACTCCACTACTCTTGCCTGGAGAATCCCATGGGCAGAGGAGCCTGGCGTGCTGCAGTCCGTGGGGTCACATAGTCAGACACGACTGAATGACTAACACTGCTACTATTGCTAATAGCTTAAATAATTTGATAGATTAAATCTGATAGATTAGGTTAAACTGGTTTTCCCTGAGGGCTTTGTGAAGAATGGAATATTCTGGCATATTCCACAATGATTCCTTTCCCCCTCCTCTGCTGGAAGGACACAGAGATTTTTCCTCCAATATTCCCTTGTGAGAGCAGCTTGGGCTGTTGGAGGCGAAGTACGCAGACAGGTGAGGATCCCTCTTGCCCTGGCCCTCCTAGAGCTTCAATTCAGGGTCTTGCTCACCCTGAGTGGAGTGTGAGTCGCTCAGTCATGTCCAACTCTTTGTGAACCTGTGGACTCTTGCCTGCCAGGCTTCTCTGTCCATGGGAGTCCCCCAGGCAAGAATGGTGGAGTGGGCTGCCATTCCCTTCTCCAGAAGCTCTTCCTGATCCAGGGACTGAACCCGTGTCTCCTGTGTTGCAGGCAGATTCTTTACTGTCTGAGCCACAGGGCAGTCCCTGGCCACACTGAGGCCCTAGCGCTCCATCAGCTTCTGTTCGAGCTCCCTCCCCCTCCTGGACCCTGGGTGGCTTTCTGCTCCTGGGGGCCTCTCTTCTCTGGACTCACCTGCTTGTGCCTCCCAAGCGGACACAGCAGTTTTCCCCTTGGCCTCACCTCTTTTGTAAATCTAGCAAGAATTGTTGATTTTTCAGCTTGTGCAGGTTTTTACTTGTTGTTAGGCCTGGAGCAGCAGCTTCCACGCTTCTATGCTGGACTAGAGACTGAAAGTCTGGGACTGTGTGTGTGTGTGTGTGTGTGTGTGTGTGATTTTCTGTACTTAAAAAAATTAATCTCTTTATTTTTGCCATTTTAAAATGATTTATTTTTAATTGGAGGATAATTGCTTTACAATATTGTGATCATTTCTGCCTTACATCAGCATCAATCAGCCCAGTACACACATGTTCCCTCCCTCTTGAACCTCCTTCCCACCTCCAAGTCCATCTCACCCCTCTAGGTTGTGACCGAGCACTGAATCTGGGCTCCCAGCCTTTGCCACACAGCAGATTCCCACTGGCTATCTGTTTTACACATGGTAATGCATAACTGCACTCATATCACATGCTAGTAAAGTAGTGCTCAAAATTCTCCAAGCCAGGCTTCAGCAATACGTGAACCGTGAACTTCCTGATGTTCAAGCTGGTTTTAGAAAAGGCAAAGGAACCAGAAATCAAATTGCCAACATCTGCTGGATCATGGAAAAAGCAAGAGAGTTCCAGAAAAACATCTATTTCTGCTTTATTGACTACACCAAAGCCTTTGACTGTGTGGATCACAATAAACTGTGGAAAATTCTGAAAGAGATGGGAATACCAGACCACTTGACCTGCCTCTTGAGAAATCTGTATACACGTCAAGAAGCAACAGTTAGAACTGGACATGGAACAACAGACTGGTTCCAAATAGGAAAAGGAGTACATCAAGGCTGTATATTGTCACCCTGCTTATTTAACTTATATGGAGAGTACATCATGAGAAACGCTGGACTGGAAGAAACACAAGCTGGAATCAAGATTGCCGGGAGAAATATCAATAACCTCAGATATGCAGATGACACCACCCTTATGGCAGAAAGTGAAGAGGAACTAAAATGCCTCTTGATGAAAGTGAAAGAGGAGAGCGAAAAAGTAGGCTTAAAGCTCAACATTCAGAAAATGAAGATCATGGCATCCGGTCTCATCACTTCATGGGAAATAGATGGGGAAACAGTGGAAACAGTGTCAGACTTTATTTTTTGGGGCTCCAAAATCACTGCAGATGGTGACTGCAGCCATGAATGTAAAGGACATTTACTCCTTGAAAGAAAAGTTATGACCAACCTAGATAGCATATTCAAAAGAAGAGACATTTCTTTGCCGACTAAGGTCCGTCTAGTCAAGGCTATGGTTTTTCCAGTGGTCATGTATGGATGTGAGAGTTGGACTGTGAAGAAGGCTGAGCACTGAAGAATTGATGCTTTTGAACTGTTGTGTTGGAGAAGACTCTTGAGAGTCCCTTGGACCGCAAGGAGATCCAACCAGTCCATTCTGAAGGAGATCAACCCTGGGATTTCTTTGGAGGGAATGATGCTAAAGCTGAAACTCCAGTACTTTGGCCACCTCATGCAGAGTTGACTCATTGGAAAAGACTCTGATGCTGGGAGGGATTGGGGGCAGGAGGAGAAGGGAACGACAGAGGATTGAGATGGCTGGATGGCATCACTGACTCTATGGATGTGAGTTTGAGTGAACTCCGGGAGTTGGTGAAGGACAGGGAGGCCTGGCGTGCTGCGATTCATGGGGTCGCAAAGAGTTGGACATGACTGAGCGACTGAACTGAACTGAAATGAATGCGCATGTTTCAGTGATACTCTCCCCATTTGCCCCACCCTCTCCTTCCCCTGCCGTGTCTACAAGTCTATTCTCTACACCTGTGTCTCCACTGTGGCACTACATTCATCAATACCATCTTTTTAGAGTCCATATATACACGTGTGTGCATTAATATATGATTGTTTTTCTCTTTCTGACTCACCTCACTTTGTATAATAGGCTCTGGGTTCATCCACCTCATTAGAACTGACTTAAATGCATTCTTTTTTTACTGCTGAGTAATATTCCATTGTATACATTGTTGTTTTTTTTTTTTTTTCCTCTTTTACATTGGGTTTTGAACTGCATCCCTGGCTTCGGGGTGGAGAATGGGGTGGAGCACAGGTGGGCAGAGTGGTGAGGGGCTCTTGCCGGGTCTAGGGGAGGGACAGTTACTGGGTTACCTGGGATGTTTCCCTCTGCCATTTGTAGACCTACCCAGAGGCTTCTTGGGCATCTTCCAGGGTTTTGGCACATTCCTGAGATTCCCTGGGGGATTGAAGGACCCTCACCGCTCCTCCTCCTTGCTGGATTTCAGCTCCCTTGTCTGGTCAGGTGGGAAGTCCTGGGTGATAGGTGCTCCATCTCCCAGACTCCAGGATGCCCTTGTCCCCAGGGGTCCCCACACCCCTCCTAAAGCAAGAATCCTCCTGGCTGAGCTGTGTGGCAAGAGGGCACATAAGAGAGGAAGGGAAAAGGGAGTAGGTGCATCCGGAGATGGTCCAGAAACGTCTGCTTCTCCTGGTGACACCAGGCAGCTGGAGGCAGGACCAGGGTGTACCTGCGTGTCTCGGGGCCTCGGGCAGAGCCTGGGGCAGAGTCCTAGAGCAAACATGCCGGCTGTCAGAACATCACCAGCCTTGGAACGGGAACGGGAAGACTCCTTCCCATCTAATGCTGCTCCCTCACCCAGCATCTCCTCCTCTCCTTGGTCCCCTTTCTAGGCGTTTCTGTGCCCGAGAAGCCTTCTGGGGCCTCCCTGGTGGAACCAAGGCCCCTGTGGGGCTTCTGGGCACAGAAGCCCTTCTGTCCTCCGTTTCTTCTGGGCAAGACTCCAGCCTCCACGACCTCCCCCGAGTTCCAAAGGGCAGATTCCAGCAGTTACTGCTCAGAGGAGGAGCAGCTGAGCTGTTCAGTCGCTCAGCTCTGTCTGACTCTTAGCGACTCAGCACGCCAGGCTTCTCTGTCCTTCACCATCTCCCAGAGTTTGCTCACACTCATGTCCAGGAAACCACCTAAGGCCAGATTAAAGGGGCCAGGGAAGTTCATAAAGATTAGGAGAGTCAGCCCTTGAGACGCTCCACACACCCTCACCTTGTCAGCAGGCTCACTCTTGAACTGTGGCTATAGAAGTTGAATGAGTTGACTTCAGTTGCTCAGTTGTGTCCGACCCTTTGCGACCCCATGGGCTGAAGCTATATAACTCCTCATCAAATCCTCCCAGGGTGAGACACACAGGTTTTCGGGGCAGGAGCCAGCCACTGCGTCTCCCTTTGCCTGGCAAAGCAATTAAGCTATTCTTTTTCTACTTCACCCAAAACTCTGTCTCTGAGATTCGATTCGGCACCCATGGACAGAGAGCCAAGCTTTTGGCATCACCGGTAAGCGCCCTGGGTGAACTTCCCCACGCTCCTTGTCCCTCACTGCAGGTCGTTAACTAACGAAGTGTGTGATGACGTGTTCAGTTCTGTTCCGCCCACTGGACCTGATCTGTTTAGTCCACGTCTCTGTTCTCAGTATCTAGAGGGATGCTTACCCCACATAGGCACATGGCAAACTTAATAAATAAAGGAATGAATCTTGAACAAATAGGTAAAATGGATCATGGCTCATGCCGGACTGTGGCTAAAATCACCCAGTGGAGACCCCAGGGTGGTAGACTCTTCCGTACCCTTTGGGGTGCTGCTCAGCATGCTGACGCTCCACGGTGAAGGGCTGGCTGCTCTGCGGGCTGCCAGGCTGCACTTTCACAGCCCATCCGTCCCTCTGGGGCAGGCGGCGGCTGTGGCGGCTCCCAGGACCTCCATGCTGCCTACTCGCTCCGAGGGTCTTGGCTGCTTCCGAGGGATGTGGGAATTGCGGAGCTGCGAGGCCCTCAGGCGTGAGGCTCAGTCAGTCCTGAGCTGTCCTGATAAATACATCCTTCCCGTGTGGGCCCCAGAGAATGTACTGTTCTTGCAATATGATGTCTCCAGAACATGAGTCACCACTTAAAGAGAAAACAAGCCACAGATCCCGCTGCGGAAGCTTTGGGGACGCAGTGGGAGGCCTGGGGGCCCGTCCAGCCTTGGCGGCCAGGTGGGTGATGTGGTGAATGTGCCATGGCCGGGGAGGGGTGTGGGGGCTACCCTGCACCTCTGCTTCTAGACTGTTCCCTGGGGACTGAAATCTCCTGTCTTCACTGGAGCTGCTGCAGCCCGCTGCCCCAGATAGCTCCCTGTCCTCTGCTGGTCAGCTTCCTCATCCGTAAAGTGGGGATAATGATGATCATTCTGGGAGTTGCTGGGGGCCAAGGAGACCCTTCAGATAACTCTTAATAACAGATAAGAATGGAAGGTGGTGACACTTGTCAAGGACTCACCAAGCACCAAGTGTAGTTCACACCACCTGAATGGTCCCATTTTACAGATGAGGAAACCTCCCTGGTAGCTGGGGGTTTGGGCCGACGAGCTTCACTGCCAGCTCCCAGCCCCAGCCCCTCCGGAGATATGGGAGACCAAGCAGCAGTCCCATGAGCCACGGGTGAGCTGAACCCCTCCAGCCCCCCAGCCTCAGGTCTGGCTTTAGACGGCCCCCCTCAAGGTGACTGCCAGTTGCAGGAACTCAACTCTCTTCCCCCTGTGCCCCTAGCTCCAGTGACCCCTCCAGGCAATGGAGCCTCCGGCGGGAGCTGGGCCCAGCAGTTCAGACTGCCCGGTCCCTTAAAAAGCAACAGAAACAGGGGCCTCGTCATGCGCCAGGGCCTGCAAACATCTTTTCATTTTAATTTCTTTTAGAATCAAAAGAAAAAGGATAAATATAATAATATGAATCCAGCCTGGATTATATTTGTCTTTATACCAGTGCAGTTGTAAAATATAATTAAAAAAACTTTTAATATTGGAAGGAGCCTACAAAGGCAAAAACACCTCAGGTTCCTGAGAATCACCACATGGCCCAGACTGCAGCATCTCCCCTCGTCCCCCAGGTACAGGCAGACCCACGGGAGGCCCTGCACCCTCCCGGCCTCCCCCCTCGGCCCTAATGCTCACAGCCGACCACTGGCCGTGGTTCTGCTTCCAGCCACAGCTCCCTGGTCCCCCAACACCTCCCTCATGCCTGACTGTGTCCAGCCTTCAGGCGTCACCCCCTGGAGACCTCAGACTGTCTCACAGTGTTTGGGGACCCTCGGCCCAGTGCCCTGAGCTGCACTGGCTGTTTATGCATCGGCTGCTCCCACTGGTCTGGGAGCAGCTCCAGACTCCTGCTGTGTCCTAGTCACTGGGTCACCCTGCCCAGGCCAGGCCCAGGGTGGGATCGAGGTGTCCTGGGCAAGAGGTGAGGGTGCGGTGGATATTACTGTTTAGAAGCCAGGAAGCATCAAGGCAGAAATGGGCTGTGGTCCGGGACTCAGGGCAAGATGATGTGAGGACAGAGGGGATGTGGGCAGCTCGAGGTGGCGGGATGAGGGGACAGGATGAAGGGGTGCCCTGGGGAGAGGAGAGTGGGCTGGGAGACACTGCTGACTCTGCTGGCTGATCTCACTGCTTCAAAGAGCTGACCCCTGAGAGGACAGGCCAGTTAGCAGGCCTGTTCCGATCCAGAGGCCCACAGACAGTGATGGGGCAAGGCCTGGGGCTTGAGGGGCAGCAGAGGAGTCCCCATCCCTGGCCAAGGGTCTGGAGGGACCTGGCTGATAGGTGGGGTTCCAGGCACAAGGATCAGCCTGTGCTGTGGCTCAGAGGTGTGCTGCCACAGGCCTGGGGGGTAGGTGGGCCCAGCATGTGCCCTACAGCCCGGGACCTGGGAAGAGCGTGGGAGCTGCTGGCAAACGTTTGCGGGAGAGTTTCACTAGGCCAGCACGTGTGCTTGCACCTTCTCCCTCCACTAAGACCATCCTCCTCATTGTCAAACACCCATGGATGACCCAGATTGGCTTTCTGAGGGTGCCAAGGATACAGGGGTGGCTCGGGTGGAGGGGACACACTGGTGGAGGCCATCAGCTGTGCCTGCAAAGAGCCTGGGGGTGGGGGTATGGCTGTGTCTGGCTGGAGGGTGTGGGGACACTTCCTGCAGGAGGGTTGCCAGGGCTGGCCTTGAGGGATGGACAGAGGGATCCCTGGGGGTGCCTGCAAAGTGGGGGTCTCCTGAACTAAAGAATAGATGGAAACCGTGGGACAGACTGAACTGGGACTGGTGCGGCATGATCCTGGGATCGCCCTGGGCAGATGCAGGGCAGGTGACAACAGTGGGAAGGGAGGGTAGGTGGCCTGCTTGGCGGCTGCTGGTGAGTTCACACTCAGACTCTGGTTTTTAAATGAATGAAGCCACTTCCTGGTGAGGCAGGAGAAGCGATTGGATCAGGAAGAGAAGAGCTGGGGTGTGGAGGGTCTCTAGAATGGGACCTGGGCTGAACTAGCAAGGGAAAATGTTAGACCGTGTGTCTCAGGATGGATTTCCTCGGCAGCAGACCCTGCAAGGAAGTGACAGCTTCTCTGGGAGGTGATGAGTGAAGCACTGTGGTGCGAAGGCGAGGCGGCTGCAGAGTCATCCGGGAGGCGGGTGCCGGAGCCTGTGCCCTCAGGGGTCTCTGAGACAGCGTGGAATGAGCAGCCAAACAGACCAGTCCAGGGGTGAGGGCACTGGGGCCGCCGGCTGAGGGTTGATCTGTGGGGAGGAAAGTGGTCTTCCTGGCTCTGGGCCACCCCATGTAGCAGTGAGGTGGACTATGATGGCTGGAGAAACCGCAGGTGAAGGGCCTAGGTGTGCAGAGTTGAAATCTGCTGGGTCAGGGTGTCCGGGAAGGTCAGGGCCGAGGGCGTGTGGGAAGGGTGTCCACCGCATCGGCTGTACCCCAACTTGAGAACTCGGAGCTCAGGGTCCTGGCACCTGGCACAGTCCGGGGGACTGAGAGGCCCCTGTCCCTCTGAGTGATGGGGGTGAGCTGAGGGGCACCTGAACAGAGGGTCTTAGACAAGCCCTCTGAACTTTCCCGTCCCCAGGGGGCCTGTGGAAACAGTGGGAGAGGTGTGGATGTGGACCAGAGAGGAAGAAGGAACTCGGAGAAACTCTGGGGTTGGTTTGCCTGCCTGACTTGTGGACCTGAAAATCAGAACCCAGGTGAACTGTGGCCGTGAAGGACCCTGTGATGGACTGAATTGAGTCCTCCTGGGCGTATCCACCAGGAGCCTCAGAACGTGCTCCCATTTGGAAATAGGGTTGTTGCAGGTGTAGTCAGGATGAGGTCACCCTGGAGGAGAGCGGGCCCCGAATCCAACGCCTCGTGTCCTTATGAGATGAGGAGGAGAGACACACGAGAGAAACCCATGTGGCGACCGAGGCAGGGATGGGAACCACGTGTCCGCACGCTGAGGACCGCTGGCAGCCGCCAGAAGCCAAAGAGGCCTGGAGGCTATTTTCTCAGGGCCTCAGGGGGAGCGTGGCCCTGCAGACAGCTTGACCTCAGACTTGTGGCCTCCAGAACTTGGAGAGAATAAATATCTGTTATCTTAAGACCCTCGGTTCGTGGTAATCTGTTACCACAGCCATGGGACACTAATACAAACCCCAAGATGCCTCAGCCTCGGAGGGCAGACACCCCCCCTCCGGGGGACCCCAAACCCACTGAGCGTGGGGACAGTGTGCAGAATGAACGTTCACCCCTGTTTCAGGAAAACCAAGCGTAGCATTTCTGGTGCTCCTGAGGTTATGGGGCAGAGGGAGGCTGCTGTGTGTGAGGCCTCACTCGGCAGGCTTAGCAGGAAAGTCATGGCCACCTGGGCCCTTTCCGGCCGAGTCTCTGGGCCCCAGGTTGGCGTCATCCCTGACCTCTGGGCCAGCCCGGAAGGGCCAGTGTGTGAGCAGCCACCGCGTCAGCGGCCCTGCGTTAATATTTGATGATGTTGAATCGTTTTCTTCTGAGACAGAGAAAAAGAGGCCATTACACTTGGGTAATAAGATGCGCTAGGATGTTTGGCGAGCTCCCGGCTGTCCAGGGCCTGAGAGGTCAACGATGCTGTGAATAATTCATCTACCTGTAATGATTTTTTTCTAGCTCTGCATCCCTCTTGGCCAGCGAAAGCTTGGCTGCCCCCTCCCTGGCAGTCCAGCCCAGCGCTTGGTCACTCCCGGCCACACCACCCCGAGCATGAGAGGTCCATGCTCCCCAGGCTGGCTGATCAAAGTCTGGGGCTCAGCTGCAGTAGTAGGGGGCTATGTGCTCTGCCTCGGTCCTTCTGCCCCCGAACAGGAAGAGCAGAGAAGGCATACACCCTGGAGTCGGAACCAGCGTGTGTTGTATGACTCTGGGCACTTTGCTTGACCTCTCTGAACCTTGGTCTTGTTCTTTTAAATGGACTTTGGAGAAATTCTTGCCCTGCCTGTCTCACTGGGTTTTGCTGTAGCTGCTCTGTTTATTTACTTATTTAGGCTGCGCTGAGTCTCCATTACTGTGTGTGGGCTCTCTCTAGTTGGACTTCCCTGGTGGCTCAGAAGGCAACAGCGTCTGCCTACCATGCGGGAGACCCAGGTTCGATCCATGGATCAGGAAGATTCCCTGGAGCAGGAAATGGCAACCCACTCCAGTCCTCTTGCCTGGAAAATCTCATGGATGGAGGAGCCTGGTGGGCTACAGTCCATGGGGTTGCAAAGAGTCGGACACTGTTGAGTGACTTCACTTTCACTGTTTCTCTGGCTGGGTTTCTCATTGTGGAGGCTTCTCTGGATGTAGACCACAGGCTCCGGGGCACAGGGGCTTAGTCGCCCCGTGGCACATGGGATCTTCCAGGATCAGGGATAGAACTCAAGTGCCCCGCAGTGGCAGGTGGATTCTCAGCCACTGGACCACCAGGGAAGTCCTGTGTCTGTTGTGATTAAACTTCTCTGACTAGCTTCCCAGGGTCAGGCACAGGATCAGCTATACCCAGTTAATCTTTTCAACCAGCAGGTTTCATGTTTGAGATCCAACCCCTTAAGCCTAGGGCTTCCATCGTGGCTCAGACAGTAAAGGATCTGCCTGAAATTCAGGAGACTGGGGTTTGATCCCTTGGTCGGGAACATCCCCTGGAGAAAAGAATGGCAACCCACTCCAGTATTCTGGCCTGGAGAATTCCCTGGCAGGCTACAGTCCATGGGGTTGCAAAGAGTGGGACAGGCTACAGTCCATGGGGTTGCATAGAGTAGGACACAACTGAGCGACTAACACTTTCACTTAGCCCAGTGTTCCCCCCTCCACCCCACCCCACATCATTCTGGGCAGCACTGGCATCTCAACCTCAGGAGCCATGGACGACTGTTGAGACCAAGCTCCAGTCAACCAACCGAAGAAGCTGTCAGCCACTTCAGCTGGTGGTGGGCAGACTCTGAGAAGGCTCCCAGGGACTCTAGCCTCTGGGCATTCACCTTTTCGTGAGATTCCTTCCCCTCGTGTGTGGATGGGGCCTGGGACAAACTTAGAACCAATACAGCCTATGAGGAAGCCAGTGGGCTGTCACTTCCATGATCAGGCTATAAAGGACTGGAACTTCAGTCTGTGCCTCCTCAGCCTGCAGGCTTGGGTAACGTGACCACGTTGAAGAGGTTTATGAAGACAACAGCCAGCTGGTCACCGAGGCCCTCAGCCCAGGTGCCTTCAGGGAACCGAATTCTGCCACCATCTTTGGGAGCTTAGGAGTGGATTCTTCCCAAGTCGAGCTTTCAGATGACACTGCAGTCCTGCCCAACACCTTGATTATAGCTCTGTGAGAAACCTTGAAGCAGAGGGCCTGGCTAAGGCAGGTCCAGATTTCTTTTCTTTTTAAAAAATAGTTCTTTATTATTTGGCTGTGCAAGGTCTTAGCAGTGGCACGTGGGGTCTTTGATCTTTGGTGCAGCATTCAGAATCTTTGGTTGCAGCTTGCAGGGTCTTTATTTGTGGCATGCAAACTCTTTCTTGCTGTATGTAGGATCTAGTTCCCTGCTGCTGTGCTGTTTAGTCAGTAAGTCATGTCTGACTCTATGTAATCCCAAGGACAGAGAACCCCAGGGTTAGTAGAAGGAAAGAAATCTTAAAAATTAGGGCAGAAATAAATGCAAAAGAGACCATAGCAAAAATCAACAAAGCCAAAAGCTTGTTCTTTGAAAGGGTAAATAAAACTGACAAACCATTAGCCAGACTCATCAAGAAACAAAGGGAGAAAAATCAAATCAATAAAATTAGAAATGAAAATGGAGAGGTCACAACAGACAACACAGAAATACAAAGGATCATAAGAGACTACTATCAGCAATTATATGCCAATAAAATGGACAACGTGGAAGAAATGGACAAATACTCAGAAAAGTACAACTTCCCAAAACTGAACCAGAAAGAAATAGAAAACAGACCCATCACAAGCACGGAAATTGAAACTGTAATCGGAAATCTTCCAGCAAACAAAAGCTCAGGTCCAGACATCTTCACAGCTGAATTCTACCAAAAATTTAGAGAAGAGCTAACACCTATCCTACTCAAACTCTTCCAGAAAATTTCAGAGGAAGGTAAACTTCCAAACTCATTCTATGAGGCCACCATCACCCTAACACCAAAACCTGACAAAAATGCCACAAAAAAAGAAAACTACAGGCCAATATCACTGATGAACATAGATGCAAAAATCCTTAACAAAATTCCAGCTATCAGAATCCAACAACACATTAAAAAGATCATATACCATGACCAAGTGGGCTTTATACCAGGGGTGCAAGGATTCTTCAATATCCGCAGATCAATCAATGTAATACACCACATTAACAAATTGAAAAATAAAAGCCATATGATTATCTCAATAGATGCAGAGAAAGCCTTTGACAAAATTCAACATCCATTTATGATAAAAACTCTCCAGAAAGCAGGAATAGAAGCAACATACCTCAACATAATAAAAGCTATATATGACAAACCCACAGCAAACATTATCCTTAATGGTAAAAAATTGAAAGCATTTCCCCTAAAGTCAGGAACAAGACAAGGGTGCCCACTTTCACCATATTATTCAACATAGTTCTGGAAGTTTTGGCCACAGCAATCAGAGTAGAAAAAGAAATAAAAGGAATCCAAATTGGAAAAGAAGAAGTAAAACTCTCACTGGTTTCAGATGATGTGATTCTCTACACAGAAAAGCCTGAAGACTCCACCAGAAAATTACTAGAGCTAATCAATGAATATAGTAAAGTTGCAGGATATAAAATCAACACACAGAAATCCCTCGCATTCCTATACACTAATAATGAGAAAATATAAAAAGAAATTAAGGAAACAATTCCATTCACCATTGCAACGAAAAGAATAAAATACTTAGGAATATATCTACCTAAAGAAACTAAAGACCTATATATAGAAAACTATAAAACACTGGTGAAAGAAATCAAAGAGGACACTAATAGATGGAGAAATATACCACGTTCATGGATCAGAAGAATCAATATAGTGAAAACGAGTAAACTACCCAAAGCAATTTACAAATTCAATGCAATCCCTATCAAGCTACCAGCAACATTTTTCACAGAACTAGAACAAATAATTTCACAATTTGTATGGAAATACAAAAAAACCTCGAATAGCCAAAGCAGTCTTGAGAAAGAAGAATGGAACTGGAGGAATCAGCCTGCCTGACTTCAGGCTCTACTACAAAGCCACAGTCATCAAGACAGTATGGTACTGGCACAAAGACAGAAATACAGATCCATGGAACAAAATAGAAAGCCCAGAGATAAATCCATGCACCTATGGACACCTTATCTTCGACGAAGGAGGCAAGAATATACAATGGATTAAAGACAATCTCTTTAACAAATGGTGCTGGGAAAACTGGTCAACCACTTGTAAAAGAATGAAACTAGAACACTTTCTAACACCATACACAAAAATAAACTCAAAATGGATTGAAGATCTAAACGTAAGACCAGAAACTATAAAACTCCTAGAGGAGAACATAGGCAAAACACTCTCTGACATAAATCACAGCAGGATCCTCTATGACCCACCTCCCAGAATTCTGGAAATAAAAGCAAAAATAAACAAATGGGATCTAATTAAAATTAAAAGCTTCTGCACAACAAAGGAAACTATAAGCAAGGTGAAAAGACAGCCTTTGGAATGGGAGAAAATAATAGCAAATGAAGCAACTGACAAACAACTAATCTCAAAAATATACAAGCAACTTCTGCAGCTCAATTCCAGAAAATTAAACGACCCAAGCAAAAAAATAGGCCAAAGAACTAAATAGACATTTCTCCAAAGAAGACATACAGATGGCTAACAAACACATGAAAAGATGCTCAACATCACTTATTATCAGAGAAATGCAAATCAAAACCACAATGAGGTATCATTTCACACCAGTCAGAATGGTTGCAATCCAAAAGTCTACAAGCAATAAATGCTGGAGAGGGTGTGGAGAAAAGGGAACCCTCTTACACTGTTGGTGGGAATGCAAACTAGTGCAGCCACTATGGAGAACAGTGTGGAGATTCCTTAAAAAAACTGGAAATAGAACTGCCTTATGACCCAGCAATCCCACTGCTGGGCATACACACCAAGGAAACCAGAATTGAAAGAGACACATGTACCCCAGTGTTCATTGTAGCACTGTTTATAATAGCCAGGACATGGAAGCAACCTAGACGTCCATCAGCAGATGAATGGATAAGAAAGCTGTGGTACATATACACAATGGAGTATCACTCAGCCATTAAAAAGAATACATTTGAATCAGTTCTAATGAGGTGGATGAAACTGGAGCCAATTATACAGAGTGAAGTAAGCCAGAAAGAAAAACACCAATACAGTATACTAACACATATATATGGAATTTAGAAAGATGGTAATGATAACCCTGTATGCGAGACAGCAAAAGAGACACAGATGCATAGAACAGTCTTTTGGACTCTGTGGGAGAGGGATAGGGTGGGATAATTTTGGAGAATGGCACTGAAACATGTATAATATCATATAAGAAACGAAGTGCCAGTCTAGGTTCGATGCGGGATACAGGATGCTTGGGGCTGGTGCACTGGGATGACCCAGAGAGATGGTATGGAAAGGGAGGTGAGAGGGGGGTTCAGGGTTGGGAACATGTGTACACCTGTGGCGGATTCATGTTGATGTATGGCAAAACCAATACAATATTGTAAAGTAAAAAAAAATACATTAAAAAATATTTCTTTATCTATTTGGCTGTGCAAGGTCTTAGCAGTGGCACGTGGGGTCTTTGATCTTTGTTGCAGCATTCAGAATCTTTGGTTGCAGCATGCAGGGTCTTTATTTGTGGCATGCAAACTCTTACTTGCTGCATGCAGGATCTAGTTCCCTGCTGCTATGCTGTTTAGTTGGCAAGTCATGTCTGACTCTTTGTAATCCCAAGGACAGTAGCCCGATAGGCTCCTCTGTCCATGAGGAGGCAAAGGAGTGGATTGCTATTTCCTTCTGCAAGGATGTGAGCGAGAGCTTCTTTGGGAGGTGATGAGTGAGGCAACATACTGGAGTGGGTTGCTATTTCCTTCTCCAGAGGATCTTCCAGACCTGGGGATCGAACCTGGGTCTCCTGAATTGCAGGAGGATTCTCTACCACTGTTCAAACCCCAGACCCCTGTACTGAGAGCACAGTCTTAGCCACTGGACCATGAGGGAAGTCATGATGTTCAGATTTCTGACCCATGGAAACTGTGAGATAATAAAAATGTATTGTTTTGAGTCTCTGAGTTTGTGGTACTTGGTTATATAATTAATACTTAGTTACATAAGCTAACACATTAAATTCAGTCTTCAGTGAACGCAGCCACGCCCACCATGTGTGCCCTGATCGAATGCTGTATGGCTCCTTTCTTGGTCTAATCCCCTCAGAATCCATTCCCACAATGGCCCCCTGGGTTTCTGCCAATATGCACCAGCAAAGCCTTGCGATTCTTCTGCCAGGGAAGCTTTTCATGGCCAAAGCGTGTACCTGTGCTCCTGGAGGATACTGAAAATGGGCCCTAGGTGTGTGTTTAGTGGCAACAGGGAGGGGTTGTGGTGGGTCTGGAGGGGAAGAAGCAGCCCCTTTGGGGCCCCAGGTGAGCTCTCACAGAAATTTCAGGCAGAGGAAGGCTAGTCTTTCAGGACACAGAAAGGAAGGCTATTTCCCCTGGTGAGGGAGGCTCCGCCTGATGCAGTTCCAGACCGACAGTGTCATTTGGATCCAATCCGAGGTCCTCATTCCAGGGTTCAGGATCCTATCCTTTGCTAATCAACACCATTATCTGTCCCATGAGAAATTTGTTGAGACTATGAATTCAATTGATATATTTCAGCAACCTGCACAATTAAATTTTGTCTTTGATTTCCAGCGACATCAGGCTTGCAGCTAAAAAGACATTCGTGCTTCCTTCGGAGCTGTCATGGAAGTGGGCTGGTTCCCAGGCTGTGCCTTGAGCTGACGGGGCTGAGGCTGTCCTTTGCTCTTTGCAAGTGCTCGGCGGCACCTGTGAGAATCCTGAGCTCACCTGCACCCTCCAGGTCGCCGCGAGGGTCAAGTTCAGCCTCCACTCACAGTCCTCAGGCACCAGCCACTTCAGCGCAATCAGCGACAGGTGATGGTTTGGCTAATGGTGGTCCTGCTGGTCAGTGCTGTGTGCCCCCCCGGAGGCAGGACCAGTCCCACCCCCACGTGCCACCTGGGGCCGCTCCTGTTACCGGCTTTGCATCCATCAGGCTCCCATCAGGAGGCGGAGGGGACACGTTCATTTGAACAGGGAACTATTACAGAATTATCACCTATAACAAGGGATTGGAGTCCTGAGAGACTGGCTGGTTAGAAATGAAGAGACCTCCAAGGAATGGTAGATATTGGATTGGCCCAAAGATTCATTAGGAATCTTTCGTTAAGATGTCTTATGGAAAAATCTGAACAAGCTTTTGGGCCAACCCATAATAAGGAGTAACCACTGCTCTAAGGGTTAACATGGCACCCAGAGAAGATGCCACCTACCCTTGGACTGAGCTCTAGATATTATTGTGGGGGAGTGGTTATATTGCACTGAATGGCCAAGGGGCCACTGTGTTGCCAGGCTGGCAGAAGCTGGAAATCCATCACAGGGGACTTGCCGGAAATCTGCCCTCTAGGGTGTAGGGAAACTGCCCATGGAGAAGCGTGGTTCATGAGCAGACTGCCTGGCTGACGCTGGGGAAGCCAGGCGCACTGTGGACCTGCCCACAAGGTGATGGTGACCCCCTGCTCCCGCATGGACTCCAGAACCTTCTGGAACCAAGCTCAATGTGTGCCAGCCTCCCAGGAACTCGGGGGCTCATCTTCCTTCACCTGGAGAGGCATCAAGGTGGCTTTGAAGCTGAAAGGCAGTGAGGTGATAACCAGCACAGACAGAATCCAGCCCCCGCCCCCTCCCCACCCAGCCAGAAAACTGACATTCTCTCATTTCTCCCTTTGCACCCATTTCTGAGTTTTTTTCATGATATTATAATATTCCGTTTTTCCTCCGGGTTTTCTTCTATTCCTCTAGATGGTGTTCTGATAGCTGGTGTATTGAACTGCTGAACTCAGTGGAACACAGACAGGATTCTCTGCCCGAGGACTTTGCAGCCCTGCTCAAAGGGTCAGGAGTGGGGCTCTGTCTCCTTCCTTCCCCGCCCCATGCTAGTCCCCTTGGGCTGTTTCTAGGGGGCTTCTTTAGAAGATGGGGGCCCTCAGCCTAACTGCCTGGACTTTGGGGGTTAAGGTCTGATTCTGAGAGGAGAGACAAGTCTCCATTCACCATGCTCGCCCACCCTTGAACCCCTGGGTCCTGTACCTCAGACGATCTCAACTCCTATTGGAGTTGAACTGTGTCCCTCCTGCCAAATTTGTATGTTGACCTCCTAACCCCCAGGGCCTCCAACTATGAGCTTATTTGGAGGCAGGGTCTTTACAGAGGTGCTGTGTAGAAAAGAAGTCATCAGGGTGACCCCAACAGACTGGTACCCTCATAAGGGGGAGTTGGTCACAGGGACCCACATAGAGGGAATGGCCCTGTGAACACGAAGCCAGCCATCCAGAAGCCGAGGGGAGAGGCCTGGGACAGCCCCCACTGGCCTCCCCCAAGCCTTAGAAGGAACCAACCCTGCCATCACCTTGATCTTGGACTTCCAGCCTCCAGAACTATGAGACAACGCATCTCTATTGCTGGAGCCACTCGATCGCTGGTCTGTTGCTATGAAAACACCAGGAAACTGCTACAACCCCTGAGTGCAAACAGGGTCAGGATCGTGTGCTGGTCACGCACGTGACCGCTGAAGGTGGACTTGCTGTTTCTAGTCCCCTGCCCCGTGCTCTCGCTGTGTGACCTTGAACAAGTTTCTCAGCCTCTCTGTGCCTTGGTTCTCTCACCCGTGAAGAGGAAGTGTGACAGTACGCACAGGCCGGGCTTCCAGACCTACTTACTCACTTACACAAGTGCTTTGCTGGGGCCACACAGAGTGGATGTGCTGCAGAGGCTCCAGGCTTGCCTGCTCAGGAGAGGCAGTGGGCAAGAAGCCAGCAAAGGAAGGGTCGGGATGTCCTCAGGGGCCCCGGAGTCAGGATTGCACGGCTGGGTCGTGGCCATGAAGCGGCATCTCATGCTCAGGATGGACGGTCACATCCGCCTTGAACCTGATCCTCCCCCAGCTCTCGCCCACAGACATCAGCCATCTGGGCCCCACACAGCCCTTGGGGCAGCCGGCGAGAGGACAAGGCCCCCCGTGGAGGGGGAAGCAGGCCCAGTGATCTTCAGTTGACACAGTGAAGACACCCCTGAGTCGGGACTCGAACCCAGGTGTCTGGGCTCCGAACTCGGTGTCCCTGCTTCCCGGTGGCCTCCTCTGCCGGGAGCAGTTGGTGAGGGGATTCTCCCTGGAGTGCCCACACCCCACCCGCCATGCCCTGCGGTGCAGTGCAAGCCGCTCAGCCGTGTCCGACTCTTTGCGACCCCACGGACTATACCGTCCATGGGATTCTCCAGGCCAGAACACTGGAGTGGGCAGCCTTTCCCTTCTCCAGGGGATCTTCCCAACCCAGGGGTCGAACCCAGGTCTCCCACACTGCAGGTGGATTCTTTACCAGCCGAGCCACAAGGGAAGCCCCCTTCCCCCAGAGGTCTACGCTCATCCTGGTTCCCCCTTCCGAAGGAGCAGCTTGGGATTCCTGTGGATAAAGACCCCACTGTGTGCTTTCATCTCACCTGAACCACAACCCTGCCAGATGGGGGCCCTCACCCCTCTTCTAGGCGGGGGGAGGAAACGAGGCTCTGAGAGGCCAAGACACTTGCCCAAGACCACAAGGTCACCAGGCAAGGGCGCTGGGACTTGAATCAATGTCAGAGAAAAGATAGGCCTGCCACCTCCACCCCTGGCCTTGGGGACCCCCAACCACTCTCCCCCGGAGGCAGAGTTGGAGGCAGAAGGGGTGCAGAGGAAAAGCCCCTCAAGGGAATGCCAGTCCCAGCTCAGCAAACACTAGATGCTCAAAGCAGGGGGGTGGGGGGAAATGGTTGGAAGTGGGGTGCTGCCTGCAAACCGCGTTTTGGGTGGGTGCCCTGTGTGGGTCTGGGTGGGCAGCAGGCTGGGGAACACCGTGGAGAGAACTTTGCCAGTCTCTGCCCACTAATGACCAGAGCAAGAGTAAGTGACGAGGAGGCTCGGAGCCCGGGTGGCCCCAGGAGGGTGGAGGCCCAAGCAACCAGGGGCCAGCTTGCCGGGAAGGTCAGGGACCACCTTGTGTCCGGCCTGCCCAGGACTAAACTTTCAGCCACTGCTTTTCAAGGTTCCAAAAAGAAAGAAGTGTATGTGGGGCGGGGAGCAGAGAGGGAAGGCGTTGTTTTCATGCCTCTTGCCTCATTTGCATAAGGTGAAAAATGTTTCCATAGAAACAACCAGAGTCTGTAATTTTTGAATAACGATTTCTGCACAAAGCACAACCTGTCTTTTCGAGAAAGGGAATTAAGAAATTCTCAGCAGCGTTTCCCACCACAACAAAAAGTTGCTCGATGCAGGGAGCGCTGCTTGGGAGGGGAGGGGCTCAGCTCAAGGCCCATGCTGTGCCTGGGCCTCAGTTTCCCTCCTTGTGATATGGGGCGGCTGAGGATTGACTCGGAATCGGTGGAGGTTAAACTTTGTGCACATCAGAAGTGCGGGCGGCAACTGGTGTGAAATTCTCACGCCTGGGCCCTCAGCCAGGATTCCGACGGACGCCCGGGATCTGGTTGAGTTTTAATGAGCTTTCCAGATGAGTTTGTGGGCAGAGGCCTGAGGGCTACCTGGGGTGTGGGGGAGAGGTCAGCCCCTGCCCGGGGCCTGGTTCTCTCCGCAAATGTTTGGACAGACAGCCCGGTGATGCCTGGCTCCCTGGAGCAGAGGCAGGTGCTGGGTCTGGGCGCCTCTGCCCCCTTGTGGCCTGAGAGCACCGCAGCATTTGCTGGCCTGGGGCTGGCCTCCTGCCACTGGGCTCTCTGTCCTTTGGCCTGGAGTCATGTCAGGCGGAGAGAGGGACCCTAGGATCACCCTGAAACCGGCCCTGCACCCCCGGTCTCTGGGCAGCTGGCCCTCCAAAAATGGTCTCACCTAGGGGCCCCCTGGGCCCTGGGGGTATGCAGATTCCCGGGCTTGCCTCTGTGAGTCTGACTTAGAAGTTAGGTTGTAGAGGCTAAAGCCTGTAGGGCTGAGCCCAGAGGGACTCGTCTGCTCCCCCATACTACAGATGGAAAAACTGAGGCCCTGACAGCGGTCTGGCATTTCTATGGCCTCTCCACTGAGAAGGCCCTGCAGGCTCTGTCTGTCTCGAGCCCATGGTCGCTGTGTCCAAGCTGACTGGGCGTTGCGGGGTCTGCAGAGCATAGTGGGCAGGAGCAGTTGCTGTCCTCGCAGGAGTCCGGGGCCTCTTTATTTATCCACCTCATTTAACTGTGGGTTGAAATATTGTGCCAGAGCTGGAGCTGAGCAGGCAGAAATGCTCCGTATTGTGAGCTTAATTATAGCCGGAGGAGACGGGAGAAATGAGCCGTGAGCTGCCAGTGGCTCCACACAGGAACCAAGCCTTTGGACGTTCTTCCTTTTATTTTTTAAAAATACATATAAGATGCCTCCCTGGTTGAAAAATATTGAATCTACTGGATATTGACCTTTTGGGAGGAGCATCTGCCTCCACCCAGAGCTTCTGGAAGCTTCCATTCATCCCGCCACTCACCTAGGTGCTGGGTTGCTGGGCAATGGGATGGGATAGTATGGATGTGGCCTCAGAAGGCCCCGTGGGGATCCTGGCCCACCCTGGTGGTTGTAGCCAGAGACCACCTCTGGGAGTGCAGGGAAGGCAGAGAGTGATGCCTACACCCTATGTTCATGGGTCACGCCCTCTGGGAGTTCAGAGGTCGGCCCCTCTCTCTGCTTGGCTAGTTTCCTGCCTCACAGGTGCAGAACCTCCTGTCTACTGGAAGGTTCTCTGCCCATCTGCTGGCACGGGGCAGAGTAAGGAGGGTCAGAAGCAGAGTCTAGATCACCTGCCCCAGCCCTCTGCATCTAGCAACAAGATGGAGAGATAGCCCAAAAAGAGTGGGGTGGGGGTGATCACGGGCTACACAGACAGCCATGTGTGCTGTGTCACTGAGAAAGAGTTTCAGTAGACAGACCAGACCTTATCTGCTGTGTGACCTTGAGAAAGTCACTTCACCTCTGAGCCTCAGTTTTCTCATCTGTGAAATGGGGCTTTTGTCAGGACGAAAGGTAAGGATCTCTGTGAGCAGCCGACTCAGGGATGAGCGCCCCTCAGCCTGGGGGCAGTGAAAGGAGGTGGGGGCCTTTTTCCCTCCCCAGCTGGAGTCTTGGAGGAGAGCAGCTGCTCCGTGGGAGCAGACACGTAGGTTCACCAGCTCCTTTGAAATAGCAAGGGCTCGTTGTCTTGAGCCGCGGGGCTCCTGCTGCAGGCTTCCCAGGGAAGCAGCGACCCAGCACGGGTCTCGATCAAACTGCCAATGCCCCTGATGGTTTGTTGGTGAAATGAGAGACCGCCGACCTCTGCGTGTTCTCACGGGAATTCAAATCAATGATGCTGAACTCGTTTAGAGACGGTAACGCTCCGTGAAGGACGGTGTCTGAGATGTAACTCAGAACTCACGGTGCTCTGGGGGAGGGGACAAGTGAGAAATGGAGACAGGAGGCCTGAGGCCACACAGTAGGCACAGGTTGCAGCTCAGACGTAGGGGGCAACTCAGCTTATGCAATTTGGGGGTCCCTCAAAGTCAAGTCAAAGGCAAATATTCAGAAGAAAAAGAGAAATGCCAACAAGTGGTCCACTTTAGAAGTCGGCCGATCATCGCAGAAGCCAACACCGCCAGGCCGTCCCCACCAGGACAAAAGCGCCCTGGCAGCGACTCCAGCCCGGATCTTAGACTCCTTCTCTAGCGCTCTTCCCACTGCAGCCCCTCCCGGTAAGGCACTCGGTTTTCTGTGAATGAGTTTCTTCGCCTCTGGAATGAACCAAAGATGTGGATAAGGCTTTCAAAATGATTTTGCCCTGCTTGCCTCCACAGCACCTTCCCAGTCTGGGGAGTAGAGTGAGGCAGAATTGCTCTTGCTTGGAGACAGGGTGGGCGGATTTGGGGGGACAAGACAGCCTCTTGAGTTCTGTGCCCATTTACATATCACTTCTGTTCACTGTCAAGGAACCTCCTCCCTTCCCGGGTTCCTGAAAGGCACGGCTCCCCCAGGCAGATAAAAGCTTCATGGAGTTTTGCGACATGAAAGTCAGGTGGAGGGAATAGCCTTGTACAGCCTGCGTCAAGGAGGAAGGCAAATGGGACCCAGGAGAGATGAAGGCACCCTCAGTTATTTTATGGCAAAGGAGGTCCTCGCCGCCACAGAGGCGAGGAGAGAAGACCCCGAGAAAGAGGGAACAGGTCCTTCGTGGAAAAACGGAAACCTCTCTGAAACTTTGGGGGCCGTGTCCTGCAACACAGGGCTCCTCGCCGGGAGGTGAGGATGGGCAGCCCACTCCTGAGGGGCAGGGCAGGGCAGGGGCCGCAGGGCGGCTGGGGGAGCGCGGAGCCTGGTGCTGGAGGAGGCCAAGCTCTTGGGAACGCAGGTGGGTCCAGCCAGGTGGCCTGTGCCAGCCCAGGACAGGGGGCAGGGCACCTAGGCCCTGGGGAGGAGCGCTGGGTGCTGAGGAGTCAGAAGCCAAGAGTTTGATGGTTCTCTTGCTGCCTTTGGGGTTCCCTCGGTCTGGAGTGAGGCTGACTTCAAGGTGGACACTCCAAGGGGACAGTGGGAGGTGAGGTGGGCAGGAGGGCCGTGGTGGTGGCATTTGAGGCAAAATGGTCCCTGAAGGGGGTTAATGTGTCCGTTCTGGGTGTGAAAGGGCAAGCTACCCCCTTTCTAGGTCATGTGTTCATTCAACAGATACATATCCTATGCTGGGCCCAGAAAAGCTCCAAAAAAAAAAAAAAAAATCACTGGGGCTGTCACTGCCCCCAAGAAGCCACCGTCCAGGGTGTGACAGTCCAGCCCAGAGTAGGGTGGGATCTGACAAGGCGGGGAGGGGTGCTGCTGTGGACAAGCCCGGGGTGGGGTGGGTGCGGGGTGGAGAGGAGCCCGACACGGACACTGAGACAGGACCTGGGGGGTGGACAGGAAGCAGGAAATCCTTCCAAGTTTGGAGCTGAGTGCGGAGTCCCCGGCACTGACTCAGCCGGGTCGACGGCTTGGCCAGGTGCACCGCGTGGTTGGGAGTGTCGGGGAGGAGCGGGTGGGCCGGCTGGGTCACACCGTTCGGGGCTCTGTCCCTGTGGGAGGAGTCGGGGCCAGCCCCTGGATGATGGGGAGCTGCCCAAGGGTCTGCCTGGGGTACAGAGTTCCACTGGTGATGCAGCTCAGGGAAGGCGGGGAGCAAGAGATAGAGCCTGAGGCCAGAGAAGAGGTTGCTGGGTCAAGGTGGAGAGGAGAGGTCAGAGGCCCCACCTGCTCCTGAACTGGCGGGCCTCTGCTTGGAGGCTCCTAGGGTTTCCTTCCTGTCCCTCCCTCCTCCCCTGACCCCTCCTGCCTTCCCCCCTCCCTCTCTTCCCTCCTCCCTTCCTCCCTCCTTCCTCTCTTTCCTATTCCTCCCTCTCCCCCTCTCTCCTTCCCCTTCCTTCCCCTTTCTTTTCCTTCCTTCCCTTTCTTTCTCCCCTTCCCCTCCCCTCCACAGCAGAAGTCCTTCTTCCCTTCTTCCCTCAGGAGCAGCAGTCTGCCTCTATCCCCCTTCCCTCCAGCCCAGGGGGCTTTCTGCGGAGCCCTGAACCCCAGACAGCCTGTGTGCCCCTTCGCAGGCCTTGGCACCCAGTGACTCTCTGCAGGGATGGGAGGAAGCAGGACAGAGCCCTTGGAGCTGAGCCCAGACACCGTGGATGTTCCTCTCTGGGTTTTCTGTCTTGGCTGCAGACCTGGCATAGTGCAGACTGTGGGGAAGCCGTGCAGGCCCGCAGACACGCGGGTGCTGGAGCCCACCAGCTGCTGTTTAGGCTGGGAGGCCGAGGGCTGGGTGGGTGCAGCACGTCTAGACCTGGGCAGTGGGGGCAGCGGGGGAGGACTTCTCCTGTGGGGACGTGCCCTCAGATCACCCAGACCACCACCCAGGGGACCCTGCTTAAGGCCAACCCCAACTCCCTGGGGGGTGGGGCCAGCTCTGCAGGGAGCTCCTGAGAGGACTAGCTGCCCCAGGAGCACAGCTCACATGTGCCAGCCAAGGGCCAGATCACTCAATCTTCTGTTCAGCTCCCCCAGAAGGAAATGGCCACCCACTCCAGGATTCTTGCCACTAATGTGCTAATGGTTTAGCACAACTCAGCAACTAATACTTTCACTACTGCTTTCATATACGTTTATAGAGACACACACATGATTGAATATTCAGTTCAGTTCAGTCGCTCAGTCGTGTCCGATTCTTTGCGACCTCATGAATCGCAGCACGCCAGGCCTTCCTGTCCATCACCACCTCCCAGAGTTCACTCAGACTCATGTCCATCGAGTCAGTGATGCCATCCAGCCATCTCATCCTCTGTCATCCCCTTCTTCTTCTGCCCCCAATCCCTCCCAGCCTCAGAGTCCTTTCCAATGAGTCAACTCTTTGCATGAGGTGGCCAAAGTACTGGAGTTTCAGCTTTAGCATCATTCCTTCCAAAGAAATCCCAGGGCTGATCTCCTTCAGAATGGACTGGTTGGATCCCCTTGCTTGGCCATAAAAAAGAATGGAATATCACCATTTGCAGCAACATGGATAAACCCAGAGATTATCATACTAAGTGAAGTAAATCAGACAGACAAAGACAATCACCATGTGATATCACTTATATGTTCTGGAGAAGGAAATGGCAATCCACTCCAATACTATTGCCTGGAAAATCCCATGGACAGAGGAGCCTGGTAGGCTACAGTCCATGGGGTCGCAAAAGACTGAGCGACCTCACTTAGTTACTTATCACTTATATGTAGAATCTTTTTAAAAAAATGATACAAATGAACTTATTTACAACCCAGAAACAAACCCACAGGGAGAGAAAACAAACTTTTGGTTACCAAAGGAAAGACGGAGGAGGAATAAGCTAGTTATTTGAGATTAACAGATACAAACTACTTTATATGAAATAAACCACAAGGCCCTACTGAACGGCACAGGGAGCTATGTTCAGTATGTTTTAATAAACCATAATGGGGGACTCCCCTGGGGGTCCAGGGGTTAAGAACCCGCCTCACCTTGCAGGGGACACGGGTTCGATCCCTGGCCCAGGAAGATTCCACAGGCCACAGGGCAACTAAGCCTGTGCACCTGCAGCTACCGAGCCCGCAGGCTGCCACAGGAGAAGCCCCCGCAGGGCGAGGCTTGAGCACCGCAACAGAGAGTAGCTCCTGCTTGCCGCAACCAGAGAAAGCCTGCAGGCAACACTGAAGACCCAGGGCAGCCAAAAATCAAAGAGAAACTATAATGGAAAAGAATACGGAAAGAAGGCGTGGTGTGTATATTCACAATGGAATATTACTCAGCCGTAAAAGAGAGTGGAATATTGCCATTTGTAGCAACGTGGGTGGACCTAGAGTCTCACGCTGAGCGAAGTGAGTCACAGAAAGACAAACACCACGTGATATCACTTACACGTGGAACCTTAAAAAAAGTATACAGAAATGAGCTTATTTATGAAACAGAAGCAGACTCACAGATATAAAACACAAATTTATGGTTACCAAAGGGGAAAGAACAGGAGAAGGGATAAATTTAGGGGTATGAGATTAACAGATGCCAGTATATATGATAAATAGCAAGCATTTACTGGACAGCACAGGGACCCATAGTCAATATCTTGTAATAACCTATAGTGGAAAAGAATCAGAAAAATATGCGTGTATATATGACTGAATCACTTTGCTGTGTTGCTATTGTTGCTGAGTCGCTAAGTCGTGTCTGACTCTTGTGACCAGCGAGGACGGTAGCCCACCAGGCTCCTCTGTTGAAGGGATTTCCCGGGTAAGGATACTGGAGTGGGTGGCCATTTCCTTCTCCGGGGATCCTCCCTGATGCAGGGATGGAATCCATGTCTCCCACATTGGCAGATGGACTATTTACCCATCAGCCACCTTTATAGCTAATACAAAACTGTAAATCAACTATGCTTCAGTTCTTGCCTGAAAAATCCCATGGACAGAGGAGCCTGGTGGGCTACAGTCCGAAGGGTCGCAAAGAGTCAGACACATGACTGAGCAACTAAGTTTACACTTCAGTTAAAAAAAAAAATACCAAGAGTGGCTGTGGCTTTTCAGATATAAAGCAAGACTGTCTAGTTTTGAAGGTTCTGCGAAAATTAGTAATTACAAAAAAAGTATAAAAGAAGAAAAAAAGTACTAAAAAAAAATAAATTTGTAATTCCACCAGTAAGTCAGTGGCTGGTTAATATCTTCCCAGGCTCCCCTCTACAGCAGCACTCCAACCGAGATAGAAATCAAGCCACGAATGTGAGCCACATGGGTAATTTAAAATTTTCTAGTGTGGCCACTTTAAAAAAGGAGAACCGGGTGAAATTAATCTTAACAGTATATTTTATTTAACCCAGTGTATCCAAGATATTATCATCTCAACACATAATCAATATGAAAAATGATTAGTGAGACAGTTTCCATTCTTCAAATGCACTGAGTCTTTGAAATCCAGGGAGTCATTTGCACTCACAGGAGATCTCAGTTTGGAACAGCCACATGTCAAGTGCTCCAGAGTCCCACGAGGTTCGTGACTACTGTATAGGACCGCAGGGGTCTAGAGTGTTTCTTAAAGCAAATGGGAGTGGATGGAGTTCGACAACATCGGACTGGCTCGTTCTGAAGGTTTGGGATCCTGCGGGGCCGCACTTGACTCTGAGCAGACTCGCAGTCACAAAATTCTTCCTCCCTCTGGGCAGACTGTTCCATGCATCATTCCAGACGCATCGGATGCCAGGAACGATGCCACGGGAAGGAACGGGCAAGATGGCTCTGCAGTATCGAGGGCCCCCTGGGGTCCTCCAAGATGAAAAACCTGGGAGTCCTCAGAGTTCCTCCGTCACCCTCGTTAGCGGTGCTCCCGCCCCGTTGTCCACACTTTCTGAAGCTTCCTCGGTTTTGTACTCCAGGGAGAAGCTCCAAGACGCCTAGTACTTTAGGCTTGACATCCTGCCAGCTTGGGCTCCCCGCACTTTCTGAACCGCAAGTCTCCCAAGATGAAAGACTGTAAAAGAAGATAAAAATAGTCCCGAGGAAAAGGACTGCTTCCGCTGGCCCAGTTTGCAGAGTCCCCGTTTCATCTCAATGTGAATAATTCATCCCTGCTAAAGCATCGCTGTGAAGTCGGAAGCATCATTATCGCATCTTCTTTGATGAGGCCCTTTTTAAAAAAAACTATAAACACCCAGCACATTAGCAGGAGAACCCGAAGAGCATCGCTTAGAGTCACCTCCGCCAGCAGAAAGTGGCACCCCTGACCCACTGTGGCCTGCTTGTTCCCCAAGTCCACATATCAAAACTGCCTCTGGTTCCCTCCCTGGCAGGCAAGGAGGTATGACCTTGTTTCTTTTGAAAGGTCTGCCAAGGTGGCCCAAGGGAAGGCAAACCGCCTAGACCAGGAGGCTGGCAACCCGAAAACCTGCTCCGACTCCACCATCCAAAGCACTGTCCAAAGTTCAGTCGTGTCCAACTCTTTACGACCCCATGGACTGTAGCCTGCCAGGCTCCTCTGGCCATGGGATTTTCCAGGGAAGAATACTGGAGTGGGTAGCCATTGCCTTCTCCAGGGGATCTTCCTGACCCAGGGATGGAACCCATGACTCCTGGATTGGCAGGCAGACTCTTCACCACCTGAGTTACCAGGGAAGTCAAAGCAGCAGGCCAGGGTGTCTCCCCTCGCAGCCTCCTGTTCTCAATAAACCCAAAGAGAAGAGCCCGAGGATCTCTGGAGCGAGGCTGAGTCCTTCTCGCAGAAGCCAAAGGACACCCCATGGAGCTCTGGGGACATCAGTAATGATGTGAGTGACAGCCACCACCCGCCACCAGTAACTGGGCACTTCCTATGTGACCTGTCACCTTCACCAAGAACTTTAGGTCCATTATCTCAGTCCTGCAAGCCTATAAGAAACTCTTATGATACCCATTTTCCAGATGAGGCAACTAAGATGCTGCAGGGCTCTCTGCCCTGTCCTGTCCTTCTTCATCTCTCAGGAGGCACCCTCAGTGGTGACAGCCACTCCATTCTGATCTCTGACCGTCTTCGAATCCCAGCCAGGTCCTGGGATGTATAGGTCTGCAAGGAGGTTGCTGAGCTGGGTGACAGAGACCAAGGGACATCCCCGAAGCCAGCCTTCTCGTATCAAGCCAAGCTGCCCGCCCCACGCAGACTGCTGGGCTTCTGCTCACAGAGCAGACTCGGGGCAGGACGGCTGTGTGCCCGCTGCCCGGCCCTCGGGGCCGAGACTCTCCCACGGCATCCTGTGGTTCCCGTGGGCTCCCCCAGCTCCCAAACCTGGATTTCCAGGAGGGGAAGGCCAGAGGCAGGATGCAAACTTGCTCATACTCCCAGCCCCACAGCTGGGCCATCCCAGACTGTCTCCTCGACTAAGACAGTCTTAATCTTCCATCTCCGTGATAGCTGATGGGTCCCAGATTTGCTGCTTGGTAGGAAAACAGAACCCAGAGCTTTGGTTTGGCTCCCCCTCTGCACCCCCACAGAAAACCCTGCAGGTGGGAGGAGACGGGGACGACAGGAGGATGAGATGGTTGGATGGCATCCCTGACTCGATGGAGATGAGTTTGATCAAGCTCTGGGTGCTGGTGAAGGACAGGGAGGCCTGGCGTGCTGCAGTCCATGGGGTCACAAAGAGTCGGACACGACTGCGCGGCTGAACAACAGCAACAAACCCACCCTGCTGTTTGGCTGGCGTTGGTGGGGGCTGACTGGGAACTGCCTGCCTTGGCAGCCTCCCATCCAGTTACAGTGGAGCCTGGGGCAGGGAGCACATTAGGAGGCTCAGCAGGACCCAGGCTGGGCAGCGTGGCCCCCGGCTGCGGCCCAGGCCTGCCCCACAGTGAACGCCAGGCCCAGCTCAGCCCCGTGGGAAGGAGATTGGAGACTCTTCTCGCAAATCCACAGCCCAGATGAGTTCACTTGCGCCCCCTGTGGGAGGGGAGCAGAGGGACAGTGTGTCTCCTTACACGGAGCCAGGGTCTGGTCTGGGGTCCTGGAGCCCCTGTCTTGGCCACACTGCATCCTCCCCTTTGAGTCCCCCGTCTTCTTCTGAAGGCAGGTCAGCCCTTCTTGCTTCGGCCCTTGGATCTCAGACCACGGGCCAGAGGCTCTGTGTCCAGGACTCTCTGGCCGTCCTGAGCTGTGTGGAGCCCAGGTCCCAGCAACACCGACAGGGGCAGGCATTCTAAGCCACTCCGGGAAACGATAGCCATTCCCTTCTCCAGGGGATCTTTGCAATCGAAAGACTGAACTCAGGTTGTATTGTAGTCAGGTCTCTCACTGAGCCACCAGGGAAGCTCCAGATATATGTGGTATATATAGGTATATACACATATGTATACAGATATATACATATATACCACACTGTATCTGTTCATCTGTCGATGGACATTTATGTTGTCTTGGCTACTGTAAATAGTGCTGCTATGAACACTGGGGTGCATGTATCTTTCTGATGTATCCAGATGCATGTCCAGGAGTGGGATTTTAGTCATGCGGCCACTCCATTTTTAGTTTTTTAAGGTCTCTTGTACCGTTTCCCATTGTGGCTTCACCAGTTGACATTCCTACCAACACTGTAGAAGGGTCCCTTGTTCTTCACACCCTCTCCAGCATTTATAATTTGTAGATATTTTGGTGACAGCCATTCTGACTGGTGTGACGTGCTACCTCCTTATAGTTTTGATTTTCATTTCTCTAATAATTCAGCCACTGTTGTTTAATGAATCCCAGGGCTCTTTGGGAATTGGAACGAAGCTGCCCTGGGAATGGCAGTATCACCAGCTGTGCAGTGAGAACGGGGATGGGGGACAGCGAAGAATTGGGGAGGGGGGCGGAGAGTGCTTTGAGACTGTCAAAAATTAAAAATAGAGCTCAAGGTTTGCGAGTTCAGGGCCCTGGCAGGCAGGAACGCAAATGAGGGAGTCACAGGTAGCTTTGTCAGCCTGACACAGGAATTGGTTCCATTCATACCTTTGCCCTGATGGGGGAGACTTTGGGGGGTACACTGCAGGAAGCTGTTCTGTTCCTGCTGGGGGCTGGCTGGACCTGTCTGTCCCTTCCTGCAAAGAGTGGAGGCCACCTTGGCATGGGACTAAACTCAGGAGGCCCAGGAGAGAAAAGGGTCCACTTCCAGTCAACTAGATGTTAAAAAGCTAATCCTCGCTTATCACTTAAATTTCTGTGCGGGTCGCTCTGTATATCTTACACGCATTAATTCATCTGTTTCTCAGTCTCACTTTTATGAGATAATAATGTTATTATCTCCATTTCACAGATAAGGAAACAGGTGCAGCTATTAAGTAACTTGCCCCAGTCACAACTAGCAAGGCAGGTCCTCTGTGAGGGGAACTTCCTTATCCTAGCCACCAGGGGCGCTCTTCACAGCCGCTGACGCCTTGGACCAATGCTGTCCAACAGAAAGAACTGAGTCACAATCTTTAAAAGCAAAAAACAAGGGTGACGTTAATTTTACTAGTATATTTTCTTTAACTCAGAATACCCAAAATATTAACATCCAGACATGTAGTCAACATAAAACTTAATAATGAGATATTTCACACTTTTTTTTTCTTTTCTATGCTACATCTTTGGGCTTCCCTGGTGGCTCAGATGGTAAATAATCCCCCTGCAGTGCAGGAGACCTGGCTTCGATTCCTGGGTCGGGAATATCCCCTGCAGAAGGGAATGGCTACCCACTCCAGTATTCTTACCTGGAGAATCCCATGGACAGAGGAGCCTGGAGGGCTAGAGTCAGACACAACTGAGTGACTAACACTTTTCGTCTTTGAAATCTAGTGTCTTCTTCATACTTAGGACACATCTTCTTAAGGTACTGTGTGCATTCTAAGTACTCGGTAGCTCAGTGTGGCTAGTTTGGACCCTCTGGCCCCAGAACCTGGGAACTTAAAAAGACTAGCCTATGTTGGAAAACTGGTCCATACCATCGGCCAGCCCTGACTGTCGATGCTGGAGACCTGGAGGCCTGCGTTCAGGGGGCTGCTGAGACAGTGCCAGGATTCAGTGAGGAAGAATGCTGTGATTGATTAGCAATGTCTGCCGTGAACACGGAAGGAAACTCCAGAGGGGCCTGTGCCTCTTGTCTCCTGATGGGGAATGAGCCCAGCCTACCTCTGCAGCCCCAGGCGCGGGCAGGCCCGCACAGACACACACAGAGGGTCATCTGGTAAGGGCCCCATTCCCCGCTTGCCTGTGGTCTTGGCTGTCCGCCTCGGGTCAGGCTCCATGCACGCAACCTGGGTTCCGGGCCCAGATCCCTGCACATCTACTTTATGGCCGTGTGACTCCAGAGAAACTACTTTACTTCTTGGAGCCTCAACACCCACATCTGGAAAATGGGCCTAGCAACCTCTCTGCTTAGCAGGACTGTGGTGAGGCTTGAAGGACATGGAGTGTGTGAAGGGCTGGTGTGGAGTAGAAAGTAGCTTCTCCCTTCTTTTAATTCCGTGTCCCCTGCCCTCCATTCTGTTCCCACCTGAAACCCTCTTGGGAGGCACACAGCTCCTTCCTGCACCTGCCCAGAGATTTTCCTGTCCCACCCAAGATCGAGTGAGGCCTCCCGCATGCTCACTCCTAGGACGGCCCCTCCTTCAAGGCCAAGGATGGCCTCAGCTCTCAGCAGCCCCGGCACAGGAGCCCCAGTACCTTGGATTCCAGGGGCAGACTCGCCATTGCCGGCTCCAAGTGGGGGCCTTCACACCCATCAGAAGGTTGATGGTGCTGAGACACTCTGCCAGCCCCCATGCTTTTAATCACGCCCTTCTGGCCACTGTAGACAAGGACGTCCCATCCCCAGCCACTCGGTAGGATGCCGCTCTCTTCCAGCGAAGTGCTTCGGGCACCCTCTCCCGAGGCCTGTGCTGGTTAACACCTTTCCCAAGACACCCCTGGTCTTTTTGCAGGGGAGGAATTTACATCCAGCCACATCTGGCAGGAAACGAACGGTAAATGGTGAACGCGCTGGCGAGGCAGGGACTCCAATTAGGAAACAACCAGCCTTCTCAGAGTATGATGGGGAAAGTAATTCTCTGGCCAACAGAGTTTAATCAAAATGTTTTATGCAAGACGTATCCCTGACCCTGACAAATCTTCCCCCTCTTGCTGGAAATTAAACAAATATATTGTCAGCTCGGATTCCAATGAGCACATAAACAGATGCAGGGCCCGCGGAGTCATGAGGTTATGGGTTTCCACAAACCGAGATGAGCAAAGATCAGGCTGGAGGCTTCGGCATGGTCTTCCGGGCTTCTAGCAGCCCCTGCTTCCCACCAGAGCCTTTGTGTCTTTCCCGTGGCCTCTCCTGGCCCCCTGCCCTCCTATCGTCTGAATCATGTCCTGAATCCACTTCTGTTCCGACTCGTGCCACCCTGTGCTGCAACCATTTGCTTCAGCATCTGTCTTCCCTGGCAGGCTATGTCCGATTTGTCTCCACACCCCTGGCACCGAGGACAATGCTTGGCACACACAGGACCTTGAACAACTGTTCGTGGGAGGAAGAGAGGGGAGGGAGGAGGGTGGGGGGATGAGGTCCAGGGAGCTTCCTTCAAGCGGGTAGCATGGTCTAGACATGCCCAGCGTCAGAGTCTGGGGCACAGAGTTGCAATCCTCCCGGTTTTCCACTCAATGAGGCTCAGTTTACTGATTAAGAAAGTGGGCCTAATGATGAGGGGCATCTGCTCTGGTTGCAGTGAAAATTAAATGAGCCAGCAGATGTGTCTGTGTAGACGGTGTGAGCTGGAGACGATGGGGCTGCTGCTGCTAAGTCGCTTCAGTCGTGTCCGACTCTGCGACCCCACAGATGGCAGCCCACCAGGCTCCGCCGTCCCTGGGATTTTCCAGGCAAGAACCCTGGAGTGGGTTGCCATTTCCTTCTCCAATGCGTGAAAATGAAAAGTGAAAGTGAAGTCACTCAGTCGTGTCTGACTCTTAGCGACCCCATGGACTGTAGCCCACCAGGCTCCTCTGTCCATGGGATTTTCCAGGCAAGAGTACTGACGTGGGTTGCCGTTACCTTCTCCAGAGGTGATGGGGATGGAGGGAGAAAGACAGAATGGATCCGTTGCAGAGAGGGTGATGCTGCGGCCGGTTTTTAAAGTGGAGGGACCAAGGCTCAGAGAGGTGACTTAGGCTCCTAGTGAGGAAGATTGTGTGGCTTGCCCTCTGACTCTAATGTCTGTGGGCTCCCTGCTACCCTCCCCCAGGTGTTTCTGATGGAGTGTGGACGTGGAGCCTAGCGTGGATCCTTCTCGTTGGCTATAGAACAGGGGTCCCCAGCCCCCGGGTTGCTGACTGGTACCAGCCCCCAGCCTGATAGGAGCTGGGCAGCGCAGCAGGAGGTGAGTGGTGGGGTGATCTAACCATGTTTCCTCTGTGGCCCCCTCATCGCTCCCCATCACACAAATTACTGCCTGAACCATCTGTCCCCCTCACCCACCACTCATGGAAAAATTGTCTTCCACAAAACTAGTCTCTAGTGCCAAAAAGGTTGGGGACGACTGCTGTAGAAGAATCACACGTGGAAAGTTTGAAAAAGAAAGTACAGTTCTCGTGGTCCAGCCCCAGACGTCCTGGGTTACGGAGAGGCAGGGGGGCCCTGCCTCGCTCTCTGGGACAAACTGCCCAGGCGATTCTGATGCCCCAGAGGGCCAGGGGTGGCAAGTGCGGACCGTCCGCTTTATAAATGATTGTGAATATTAGTGCTTTAGCGACACGGGTGCTCAGTCGTGTCAAGATGGGCAGGGCAGGAATGGGTGTGATGAAACTAACCTGGCCGAGGCCCCCGCTTCCCACTCTCCAGCCCCTCCCCCAGCATCTCCTGGGGACCAGGGATTCCCATTGTGCCAGAGGTACCCAAGGCCCTGGGGCCGCACGTGCTGCCCAAGGAGCCTGTGGACCCCCGGCCAAGGCCCGGAAGGGGGCTGTCCTGTTGAGGAGAGGCCTATGTCTTGCTGTTCATGTTGGTTCTGTCATCTCAACAGCCCTGTTTTGCAGAGTGAAGGGTAGCAGCTACTGAGGGGAAATTGCCAAGTGGTAGATCCTGGGATCAGACAGGCTGGCGTCCTCCTTGTGTTACTGATGCAGAAAAAGAGCTCAAGGTCAGAGAGGCCCCCGTCAACATTCCGGCCTTAAGTATGTGAGACTGACCTCCTCCTTGGTTTGAACTTCCTCACAGACTAGGAAGAACTGGGAGTAAGCAGATGTGCCAAATACTTAGAGTCTGGGTCTCAAGAGGTCTGTGGGGACACCTCCCAAGCCCACTCCTTCACCTTAAACCTGGCCCCCTCTCTCCATGCAGCCTACATGGACAGCACCCACCATCATGGATCTGAACAGCACAGTGTCAGTAACAGAGGTGGCTGGTGTCTGAGGCTCTCCATTTGACAGATGACTAACTGCACTCAGGGGGTCCATGGACACAGTCAAGCCCGAAAGATGCCAGAAAAGGGGATGTGTGTGTGACCCAGGACATCACCTCTAGCAGGCGGGAGATGTCAGCCCATTTCTCAGGCAGAGAAGCTGAGGCTCAGAGAGACTCAGCCACTCACACAAGGAGGTTGGCAGGAGCCTGGCCCCCAGCACGCACCCGGCGCTCTGTGTGGCTCTGGTCCCCTGGGCCACTTTGATCTGTTTTGTGCATTTCGGGGCACATGTGTAAAAGCGTGTTCGAAGAGTTACATTCTAAAGTGAAGAGGTTGGGGGTCATCAGACTTAGACTCTCATTGCAGGGAGCTTCCTTGGACTGTAGAGAAGGTGGGGTTGGCCCTCTCAGCCTGGACCAGACACGAATGTCTGCACAGTGTTAGGAAGGGATGGCCAGGCGCCCTGCCTGAACTGTCCCCAGTCACCCACTCACGTTCCGGGAGTCGAATGGGCCCAGGACCGGATTCTCCAGGCCTTCCCTCGGGCACAGCCATTCGCCACGGCACAGATGGAGCGCCTGGTGTGGGGGGGTGGGCAGGAGGCTTCCCTGCACTCCTCGCCAACAGAGCAAGTGTTCCTGGGCTGGGCGGACACGGGGATTAGTGCTCCCTTGTCCCCTGAACCCCGAGTGCCTGTCTCATCTCGAAAAAACTCTCCCCGCGGCAGTGCCAGGCAGCTGGGCTCTCACGGAGGGGGCCTCCTGGCCTGCGGGACCAGGGCAGCCGTGCCCGGATCTTCCCATGGCCTATGTGGCCTGCTCGGACCACCAGTTTGCCTGCACCTGGGTCTCATCCCCAGTGGGTCTGGGCGGGGAGCCTCACCCAGGGCCTGAGGCAGGGAACGGGCGGGGGTGCTGACCCCCAGTCTCCCGGGTGGAGACTCTGGGCAAAGGTGTCTGGAGAGCACGGCTCAGCGTGGGGTTGGGGGGTGACTGATGGGAAGGGGAGGGGGGTCATGGACCAAGACAGTGCAGATGCAGGGGTGATGGGTAGGCAAGAAGGAAACTGCTGGAATCAGCCTGGCCTAGAGACATGGACGGTGCAGACCCCACCCCCTCATGCACTGGGGCATGCAGTGAGTTGGGGAGGAGGGGATCTTGCCAGGGGTGCTGGCTGCGCCCCAACACTCTACTCAGGACTCAGGCGAGGATGGGGTGACAACTTGGATATCGAACACGAGACCACTGGCCTCAGCCTGTTTGCCATTCCACACGACGTCCCATCTGCGCCCGGCCCCTGGAATCTCAGTCTGTCTCAGAACTGGCCATGCTGCACAGGCCTGGCTGAGGCCTCCATGGCTGCCCCTAATGGCTTTTTTTTTTTTTTTAAAAGGCGGTCCAAGCCTGTTGCAAAGGCCCATGCGAATGAGCATATTCCTGGCAGAAGGTCCTTGCTGCAAAGCAAAGGGTTCAGGGGGATGTGTCTTCCTGGGTCTTGACTCATGCACGTACCCCATCCTCAGCAATAATTGTTTAAGACCCATTAGGTGCCAGGCGTTATGTGGCCATGAAGCTCTTACACTGATGAGTAAGGCCATGTGCTTGCCTTGGCACAAGCTATGTTCCTGCTACAGCCCTCTATTCCTCTTTTTCTACCTGACGAACTCAGGGTCACCCTGTAGTCCCAGGGGAGGAAGCCATAAGACATCTTACCCAGATGGAGCAGACAGAGGAAGAGCAAGTACTTAGGCCGGGTAGCTGACGGAAGGCTTCCTGGAGGAGGTGACGTTGGAGTTGGTTCCTGACAGGTGAAGAGGACTCTGTTGGTCACACGAGGTGGAAAAGGGCTTTCAGACACAGGAGACTGTGCATTAGGGTAAAGAGGAAGGCAGGCCTATAGCCCTGGAGCTCTGGGAATGTAGCTTCTTCTGTGGAGGACTGTTGAAGGTTTCTAGGCCTGGTGGTGGTGGTTTAGTTGCTAAGTTGTATCCGACTGTTGGAACCACATGGATTGTAGCCTGCCAGGCTTCTCTGTCCATGGGATTCTCCAGGCAAGAATACTGGACTGGGTTGCCATTTCTTTCTCCAGGGGATCTTCCTGAGCCAGGAATCAAACCCGGGTCTCCTGCATTGCAGGCTTGCCTTGTGGCTCAGCTGGTAAAGAATCCATCTGCAATGTGGGAGACCTGGGTTCAGTCCCTGGGTTGGGAAGGTCCCCTGGAGAAGGGAAAGGCTACCCACTGCAGTATTCTGGCCTGGAGAATTCCATCGACTGTATAATTCATGGGGTCACAAAGAGTTGGACGTGGCTGAGCGACTTTCACTTCACTTTACTACTCCTGCATTGCAGGTCGATTCTTTACCCACTCAACTATGAGGGAAGCCTTTTCTAACCCTAATAAGGGCTAATATTGAGGAGAACCGGCTGGAAACACTTCCACGTATTCATTGCTGCCTTCTCCTACCTGGTGCAGTGCCCGGTATAGAGTGGGGCTTAGGAAGTATCAGTTGAATACGTGAATATGCAAACCCCCAAACACACCCTTACACACACACACACACACACGCACGCACTACATACTCTCACAAAAGTAGAATGTTGAATGCTGGCTGATACACAAAGAGGGACAACTGGGAGAAAATACTCCTTCTGGCCTCAGGATCTTTGCATATGCTTTGCATATCTTTGCATATTCCTCTGCCTGTCATGCTGTTCCACACTCCCCTTCCCCTGCTGTTCTTCATAATGGAGCTGTGTCTGTCTTGGTCCCCTTGGCCAAGTACAGAGCTGTCTGTTGGTCAATATTTATTGCTTTCATTTGTGTGGCCAATACCCAGAAGTAGATGTTTAGTACCATGTATTAAATAGAGATTTGGAAATGTGTAGGTGCGTGAATACCCACACAGAGACCCTGGCTGATGTCGGGAGACAAGGAAGGGGACGAACTGAGGGGAAATGCAGTGTTTCTGTTTAGCAACAAGCTTCCAAGGCTGGGAAATCTGGAGAAACGGTCCTTGGCTGCCGCTGTGAGCCTGCAGAGTTCTCTGCTTCTCGGCACTTTTTCTGAGCTACCCCTTGGCTTCAGCTTCTTCATCTGTAGCACGGGGGTGCTGCAGAGGGTCCCCATGCAGACGTAGGGATGACCTGGGCAAATAGGGGCTCTAGAAGTGGTAGCAGTGGTTACTGTAGTGGGAGCGGCTGCCCACCTCGAATCAGGGATGCCATTCTCTTTCGGAGATGGGGGTAAACCTCTGGGCCACCTTGACTGTCCTGCAGCCCCAGGGTTTTGGTTCTGAGCCCAAATCTGCCTGCCCGTCCCTGGACTCCCCCCAGCACCTGTCATCCTGAGCTCACTCTTGGGCCACTTGGTCCCCTCCTGATCACTCTTACCCACCCCCAGCTCAGATTTCTCACCCGGTAATTTGGGGCCGATTGAACAGGCTGACATTTGCCAACAAACAGCCTGCGATTCTATGGCCATCTGTTACAAGTACATCTTTCACTTTCTGCAAAGAAGAAATCAATCTCCTGGCTTCCTGGCATTTTCCGGTTGGCTCATCGAGGGGTGGAGGTGGGCAGGGCCCAGAGGTGGGCCTCTTCTCGGGGATGGGGGGGGGTCCTGCCAGCTACCTCCCCCAAGGCCCCATCTCCACGAGGGAGGCTGGAACTGGAGAACCGCCTGGCTCTCCGTTGCCTGCTGTGCCCGCCACTTCCAGCCCAGAAGCAATTTGCTTTCATTATGAAGGCCACGCGAGTATGTTTGCAGAAGGACTCAGCTTCCCAGCCACATGGACTGCGGGGAAAATTTTCCTTAATTATTTTTTTATAGCCTAACTTTTGTGTGAGACGGTTTGTTATTATCCCTGTCTCGCTGGAGAGTCATAAGCCTGCAAGAAGAATCATAAATAAAACTTTACTTAATATTCAAAGTCCCTGTGATGGGATGATGGATGGGGGGTGGGGAGGCAGCCCCTCCTCCCTGCTGCCCACCCCCCCACCTTGGTGGCAGAGCCGTCTTGGCTTCTGCGGGAAGGCAATTACTTTGAGCTCCCTGTAATCAGAACCGCTTCCTACCTCTGCATTTTGTTTTTCTAACTTTCTCATTTAAAACCCGTATGGGCGACATTGTATCCCATTTGTATTGTGCCGGGCGAGATTACTCCGAGCGTTGCTGTGCGCAGGGCCACTGGGACCGCAATATTTTACCTGGGAATCCGCTTTTGAAACATTGAAGTGAGACAGCTACAAAGACAGGGCCATGATTTGATCCCCAGCTTCCGAAGCTTCGGGGACAAATGCCTGGCGGTGGAATTAATTTTTCTTGAGGAATCGGAGAGCTGTAACTTTCCCTTCTATTATTTCAGAGCCGCCAGACTGAGTCTCCCAGGGCCCAAGCTGCAGCTGGCAAAAGTAGAAACGGAAGGGGCTGTGGTGGAGGAGAGCTGGGTTCTCTGGGCCAGGGCATGCTGTGTGACCTTCTGAGTGGTCTTGCCCCTCTCTGGGCTGCAGTCACCTTACCCAGAGAATGGAGGGACTGGACAAGAGAACAATGCTGAGAGCACCCTTTTCTGAGTTGACCTGTTGTTGAGTCACACCTACTGTGTGCCAGGCACCAAGCTAGGCCGTTCACGTGCATTATGGCGAGAAAGCCACAACAGCCTGAGGGGCAGGGCCATCCGCAATGCACTAGCAAGTATTACTGAGGCCCTACTGTGTGCCCAGCATGGTTATAGGCATGAAGGGCGCAGTGATGAACAAGAAAGGGAAGGAAGCATAGAGAGAGCATAAACATGTAGACAAACAAGATTGTCCCAGGGAATGAGGGGGTGGCCGCTTCGGAGAAAATTCAGACAGGATGAGGTTGCAGGTGGTGACCAGAGAGAGGTACAGTGAGACGGAGAGATCGTCATGACAGCCTCTCCGAGGATGTGATAGCCAAGCGGAGCCTGAAAGACGAGGAGTTATGCAGATGCATGCAGATGGGCAAAAGCATTCAGGTAGAGCAAATGGCATCTGCGAAGGCCCCAAGGTGGGTACAGCAGACCCTACAGGGCGCCCTCCCACTTGCCACTGCCCCCCACCCCTTTGCCCTCTTGTGCCATAGAGCCTGGAAAGCTGAAGCAATGCTTCTTAGAGCTCCTGGGGTGAAGGTCCTAGCTGGGACCTGAAGGCTTCCCTGATGGCTCAGCAGGTAAAGAATCTGCCTGCAATGCAAGGAGACGTGGATTCCATCCCTGGGTCGGGAAGATCCCCTGGAGGAGGAAATGGCAACTCACTCCAGAATTCTGGCCTGGAGAATCCCATGGACAGAGCGGCCTGGAGGCCTATATAGTCCACGGAGTTGCAGAGAATCGGACACGACGGAGCATGAGGTCGAGTACGTGGGACCTGAAGGTGCTCCTGCACAGGATAAGGAAGGAGGGGGCTTTTCTGGGGGGCCTGGGGCAAGAGTCATGGGTGCCGGGTGGAGAGAGGCGGCAGCAGGGGGTCCTGCTGTGACAGCGGGGGCCGGGGATGCCACAGCCCGCCGCACGTGGGCTTTCCCTGGCCTCTGGCCTGGCCCCCTGCTGGAGTCTCAGTGGGGCTTCACCTGAGCTGTCCTGTGGTCAGGGCAGGTCCAAGTGCCCTGGGGAGGGCCCTCCACCAGCCACCGACCCCAGGGTACCCGCTGGCAGGACACTGCGGCACCTTCTCTCCAGTGCGGGCTCGCCGTGGTTGCTGCTGGGGGACCCCTGCCACCCCCTGTGCTGTGCTGACTGCTGGCCTCCCTGCCTGCTTCCCTGTCCCAATGAGTCCTGCCATTGACCCTCCCCCCTCCAAATAAACAATTTGCCCTCAGGTCTTTAGTCTGCTTCTGCAAACCCCAAAGAACTCTTTCATATCTGCCCTGTATTTTGGTCCCCTGGCGGGTACGATCAGCCTTTCTTGCCTTGAGATTCCATGGGACTTCTAATCCCACCTAACGAGCCCCTCCTGATCAGGTCCGCGAGGGTGGATTCTGACATCGGCAACGGAGAACGCTGGCAGATCTCTAGACCTCCTCATTCTCATCGTGGCCTTTTCGCCGGCGGGGGCGCAGAGGCTTGGGGCAGGCCCACCGGCCCATGCTGCTCTGGGCACCAGCTTCCGTCATTGCCAGGCGATTCGCAGGCCTGGGTCCTGGGCTGGCCCATCTGGAGCAGAGATCCCTCATCCTTTGTAAACGTGCTCTTTGAAGGAGCTGAAAAGGTTAATGGGGCTTCTGCAGGCTCCCGGCCAACTGTCAGGGAGTGGCTGGGGCGGCCGCCGCTTGCAGCTCATTAGGTACGTGGCAGGTAGATGAGCAGGTGGCATTATTTCACTGCTCAGGCCACGAAGCAGCCCCAGGCCACCCCGCCAGCTCTGCAGATACCTCTGTCGTTTTGCCGCTGGCTCAGCTCCTGTGCACGCGCGGTGCACCTGCTCTGTGCCTGGCTGGGGCTGGGTTGAGGGAGGGGAGCTCAGAAGCAGTTCAGCTCTTTCCAGGAGCTCCTAGCAGACAGGAGAGACCCCAGCAAAACCCCTAATCACCATTGAAAGGGCTTGCCCGCCCATCCCCACTCCCTCCAGCAGGCACAGAGCTGGGAACCAAAATTGTCATCTGGTGACAAAGATCGCAAGCCAACAGGGATGGGAGCAGAGACAGAAAGAGCCTGGGGTCCACCAGGGCCCCCTTGAGCAGTGGAACCAACACCAGTACTACCTACCTTTAGGCTTCTTGCTAAGTGAGAAAAAAAAAAAAGCCTCATTTGTTGTAGACGGTGTTCGCTGGGTTTGCTGTAACTTGCCTCCAAGATCATTCCTAATTTATAAGATCATGTACTGGCCCACAGAGGAGATCTGAACACATCGTAGAAGTTTAAAGCACTGAGCCACGTCCTAAACACCGCAGATCTTCTCTTAGGTGCCCTCAGGCCACCCAGGACTGACCACTGCCTCCTCCATGTCCCCTCTCCTGACCTTGGCCATCCCTTGCCCAGAGCGGTTCACCCCGTTGCCACATACGCGTGTGGCACGCCATCAGGCTGTGAGCTCCTGAGCCCTGGGGCCCAGCACGGAGCCAGCATGGGGAGATCAGAGGCTGTTTGAACCACTAGATGAGGTGCCTGAATGCATGGGATCACCCTTTCTCATTCTGGGAGTCTGTAAGTCTTAGCTGAAGCTGGGGATAGTGTGGGCAAAGTTGGGAATTCAGCTGGTGGTGAGCCAGGAGGCTGGTCCCCTGGGGAGTGAAAGGCCCTGACGTGTAGCATTTGCCAATTTCCTTGGTATAAATACTCCCACCACGGCCAGTTTCAAACTGCCAGATGTTCAAACACCAACTCACAAAATTGCTTGAAAATTTAACAGTTGGTTCTTGCAAGCCAGTACAAGCCAGCTTTGGCACACAGCTCGTTTCCACTCCCTTCCTTCCTTCTTCCCCTCCCTCCATTCTTTCCTCCTTTCTCGTGTTCCCTCCCTTCCTCTGTCTTTATTTTTCTCCTCAAGCGTTTTCTGAGGCCCCACCAGTGCCTCTCAGGAGCTCTCTGGGAGCTGGGCCCCTGGTGGAGGTATTAATCACCTGCTCTTCTGGAGGAGCAGATGGTCCTGTCCATAGAAACAACACAATTGTTCAATAGACGTGAACTATTGTACTTCGATGGGGAAGACACAGCGGTCAGAGAAGGGGCTCCTGCTCTAGCTTTGGGGGAGGCAGTTAGGACAGCCTGAAGGAAGGAAGGGGCAACTCCAGTGAGACTCCAGAAAAAGGGAGCTTTGCCTGGCAGAGGGTTGAAGATGGGGAGAGTGTCACTCCCAGCAGGAGGACCTAGGGAACCTGGACATCTGTGATGGAGACTGGGAGGAGAGGGGTGCAGGGGGTGGGCACTGCCAGTACAGCGAGGGGCTTGGCCTTTGTCCCAGGGGCGAGGTGAAGCTATTTCTTTTAAAGTGGGGCACCAGCAGATTGGCATTTTAATAAGCTTCCCCTGAGTACAAAAAGGAGGTGGGGCAGGAAGGCCGTGGTTGAGGAAGAGAGAAGGATGCAGGCCGCATTGCTAAGATGGCCGTGCCGCAGGCTCAGGACCGCAGCAGACATGGCTGGGGCGGGGGCAGGAGGGTCAGCCAGCTTGGCCCCTGGGTGGATGCTGTACCTTCTTCCAAGATGGCGATGGGGGCTGGAAATGGGAGGAGGAGCAAGATCTAGGGGAAAGAAGAAAGCTCTGGCCGGCCTGGGCTCTCATCTGCTCCTGGCGTCCCCCCTTGGGAAGTTCTGTTTCAGGACCATAGCCTGTCATCCGCTTAGCAGGGAAATGAATGAGAAACTGATGAGATAGATGCTGGCGGGATCTGTGTGTGAGTGAGGGGCGGGGGAGCTGAAGGGTCCCAGCACGCTGGGGTGCTGGGAGGGTACCTCTTGACACCAGCTGGGAAATGCAGGAGCCCCCCATGTGAGACACAGAAGAGCTCCAGGCTGAGAGGAGTCTGAACATCGGGGAGAAAAATGGGTCTGAAAGTGAGCAACCTGGGGCCCTTTGGCCGGGACCCCTTGGCCGGGCTCTGAGATGCACCCCCCGACACCCTGCATTCGGGGGTGGGGGGGTGCAGGGGTGGTGAGAAGACCCGCTCCAGGCTGTTTTCCTGGGCACACGAACACAGCCATTCCCCAGGCCAGACAGGTACACAGGATGAATAAGGCCGACACAGTCTCCCCGGGGGGGGTGCAGCCAAGCTAGCCTCGCGGACGGAACCATCAATCACATCCCCTAATAGCTCTGCAGGCTGTTGCTCCCCCCACCGAATTTAAAGTGAGGATGCAGGCCGCCGGAGGCAGGAGGATGCCGCAGCCCTTAACCGCCATAATTATGAAGTCTTCATGGAAAGAGATGCTTATCGTATATGTTAAGTGAGCAGAGCAGGAGGCCAGATGCCCTGCCTGCGTGCGCACAGCCGTGGGCATAGACGCCTGCCTGGAAACAGGGGCGGGGGGCGCGCAGGAGAGCTGCCACTTCCAAGGTGGGGATGGGAGGGGACAGGCAGGGGCTCTTGAACAATTCAAAACCGTACTTACTAACATTGATGCCTCATCCTTTTATTAAAAATTGTGTCTTCTTTTTCTGATTACAATAGGGGATCGACTCACTGTAGAATCTGTGGGAAGCGTATGAGTACAAAGAAGAAAATTAAAATCCCGCGGAGTCCCCATCCAGAGGCAGCTCCCCGGGGTGAATGCTCTTCAGCGGCTCTGCTCCCACAGCTCTGTGGCTCTGTTTGGTTTGGGTTGTTTTACGCTATGGAGATGATTCATTGTATTTTTAATATGTATTTTGAAGTAAGTGACCAGTCTCAGGTGTGGGGCTGAAATGATCATGTAAATTCTGTCCGTTTGACCAGTAAATCCAATATATGAGGGGAGATAGGAAAAGAGTTTACACAGAGAAAATCGTTATAGGCCTCTGGCCCCCAAACCTGGGGAGGTCGACCATCTGTTTTGGGTGCACTTCAGGAGCCCCTCAGGCGTGCGGGGTTGACACCGGGAGCCGTGGAGGGGACCCATCTTACCCTGGGCTCCAGAGTCCCGAGATGCAGAGACAGTGCTGGTGGAAACGCTGAGGGTCCCTGGGACTTGCAAGGGTCTGGTAGAGCTGGAAGCTCCCTTCCAACTGTGGTTCTCTGAAACTTAGAAAGGCAGGGACATGCCGAAGGTTTGTGATGCCTTTGTCCTGGAAAGGCGTTCTGGGTTGGGGGTGGTTGGGTGTTGGGGGGCCAGATTAAGCAAAAGCATGGCGGCCTGACTGCCCCTAGTCCAGCTGGTCGGGAACCAGGTTGCTTTTTTTTTTCCCTGGTGCTTTCCATCTTGTATGCCCAACTCCCTCTTTGAAGGAAAAAGACCTGTTTTCCAGGATGACTGCCCACTCTTCCTTCAAGCGCCAGTGCCACTTCCTCCAGGAAGCCCTCCTTGGTTTCTCAGACCGAGATAAGCTCTCCTACTCCAGGCCTGCAGCACTCACCGCTATTGAGATGCCTGAGCCGCGTGATTGATTTTTTCATGTGTGTCCCTCCTGCTACTCCCACCACTAGACTCTAAGCCCGTGGCCCCGGGGCTGGTTTGCTCATGGTCCGCAGCACCAAGCCCAGTGCCTACCTGCAAGGAGGCCAGCGCTTGAGGAACAGAGTTCACAGTCTCCACCACCTGTCAACCCACTTTAGAAGTAGAGAGGATTGGGGGCCGGGCACTCGCAAATCCTGCCCCACTGGACCCCGGGCCTCTGCTCACCCTGTGGCTCTAAGCTACCTTGTTGCAAAGTTCTGGGCATGAAGAGGAAGTTACTAGCGACTCCGACTTTTTATTTCTTTCTTTTTTTTTTTATCTGGTGACCTTTCCATGTAATTAAAAGGCAGCTATTCCAGGAGACGAGGCAGCCGGAAGCAGAGACGCTGCTCTCTGTGTACGTGGGTGGAAATTTATTGTCTGGAGCACAGAATTCTGCTTGAGGCTCCTGTGCCAAAGCTCCTGCTGGCTCCCTCGGGGGTACTGACCCCGGCCCAGGGAACGTCCCCTGCTGCAGACCTACTGTGCGCCCAGCAGGGTCCATGTCTGTGCTCACTGACCCTCAAGCCGCCCCCAGTGTATACTCTTTTTAGGAAAGTGGTTCTCCTGAGGGCCCACCAGTCTGGTGACATCCACCAGGTCTGCTTCACCTGGAAGGCCCCCCGGGCTGATGGGCTGTGCCCTCCCCACCCCTGCTGGATTCGGGTCCTCAGGCCTTTGTCCTGCAGCACAGAGGGCCCCCGGGCCAAAGCATAGTCCTGCCTTCTCACAGCTGGAGTCTCACGTGGCAGCTCCTTCTTAGCTTGCTTGTTGAGGACCGCCCCCCTCCCCCGAGAACTAGAGGCACCGTCAAGGAAATTCGTGTGCAGCTTAGGGAAACGGGCACAGCCCAGAGCAAGATGGGTGCAGCCCTCACCAAGGAGAGCTGGGCTCAGATGCTGGCACCCACACCTCAGTTCACCATGTGGCTCCAGATGAGACTCCGCACCCCGCTCCCCCTCCGCCCATCGGGGCCTAGCCTGCTCCCTCCACTCTGGCGGAAGAATCCTGGGAAAGTTACATTCTGGACAGAAATCCTTCCTTGGCTGTGTCTTCCCTGTGCTGGGGTTGGGGCCCCTCTCTTCCCTGTGTGGCTCTACTCAGCACCTCCCGAGAATGCTACCCCTCCCTCCAGTTGCTGGGTCCCTGGGTGGAGGGTCTGGGGTGGGGGGTCCTGAGGCCCCGGAGCCCCCTGCCCAGCCAGGCCTCCACCCTTTGGCTCCCCGCAGCTGCAGCTGCTGAGGTTAATGAAGGAGGCCTGGCCCCCCGCCCAGCTCCCCCCTGTGCCACGGAGAATTGCAATTTAGCAAGTTTGTCAAATGCCGAGGCAGGGGCCCAGAGCCGCATCTGTGACATCAAGGCGTCCCAGGGTACCGGGGGGCCTCCCGGTCCCCATCCGCCTCTGCACCCGGCCCGCTTCCCACAGGCCTGGATTAGGCCCCGGCAGCTGGGCGGGGGCGGGGGCCCGGGGAGCAGGGGGCCTCCGGGCCGGGGGCCCAGGCGGCGGGGCCCTGGGCCTCTCTGGCCCAGCCTTGCCACGTGGTCCCTGGTAGGGTGCTGCGTCCCTGGGCTGTGGGCATACCATCTCGAAAGGGAGGTGGGGTCCTCTCGCCAGTCCGTGGGACCCTGGAGCCGGTGGTTACACCCGTGGCAGCCCCCAGGCCCACACAGAGGGGCTGGGGGAAGGCTCTGACAGTCGGGGAGCAGCTCGGGTCACTCGGGGAAGGGCGAGTGGAGACGTCACTGGGGCCTCACCGGGCAGGAGTGCTCCAGATGAGGGCGGTGGTCAGGGTCTGTGCTGGGCTGAGGAGTAAACAGGGCCCAGGCCGGAAAGACAGGATCTGGGGCCTCCTCTCTGCTTGGAAACCAGGAATGTGGTGCTTGGAGCAGCCTACGTGGCCCATGAAAGTGTCTGTGAAGTGCACTAGGCGTTTCCGTGGCCACGAATGGCCCCTTCTCTGACAGCAACAGCACAGGTTTCAGGAGCCACAGGGCTGAAGGGCCCAATCAGTCACTCCCTCCAGACCCCTTGGGGACCAGAGGTTCTGCAGACCAGAATCCCACACAGAGACTTGCTTGCCTGCCGGGATGGAGAGCTCACTACCTCACTGGGGAGCCTGTTCCTTCCTGGAAGAGTTCTCATGGTTAAGAAGGAACTTTCCAGGACTGCACTTGGGCCCCAGTGCATCTGGAGACGGCAACCTGACCCTCCCGACCTCTTTCCTCCCGACCAAGTCGCCAGGCTTCTTTTATCTGCTCCTTGCATGATGCCTGTCGGTGCCTCCCTCTGGACAGGAGTCATCTGCCAGCTTCTCCCAGGACTGAGCGTTAGTACCCCAGCTACAGTCTGCAGCAGACTCTCACCTCCCTAGCTGGCAAGACCATGCTCCTACTAACGAGACCCTCGGTGTGTGTGTCTGATGGACCCATCACTCTGCTGAGTCCTGCGCAGAGTGGTATCGGTCATTCAGCTGGTGATAGTGGATGAAGCAGGGGGCCGCCCTGCGCTGCTTGGGGAAACTGAGGTCCAGAGAAGAAGGCCCCTGCCCAGCTGCCCCCCATGGCATCATCGACAGAACTGGGGAAAGCACTAGGCCTCCCGCCTGTCCTTCATCGAGACACAAAAGGGCCTCCATCCACTTCCCCCGCCCCTCGCCCCCGCAGCTGCCTCCCGCCTTCCTCTGTGCTCCCGCCCGCCCGCGTTTCCTGAGAGCCTCTTGGCTGAGCCAGAGAAGGTGAGGCCCATGGCCTTCAGATGCTCCTGATTACGGGTAGAGGGGTGAGCGCAGGGCAGGAGGGGCCTGGGCCCCACGGCCTGCGCCCTGTTCCAGGGAATCAGTGGCGCCGAGGGGCTTGGGGGCCGAGGTCCTGCACAGCTGACCCCGTCCAGCTTGCTCTGCAGGCTCTGGGTGTTTCCAAGATCGCTGGGCCTGCACATTCCTTTCTGCTGAGGGAACTCCCGGCAAGCGTGGAGAGGCACCGGCCAGCTCCAGGAGGGTTTCTGGTGGGAAAAGGAAAGAAGCTCGCGTTGGCCGCTAGGCGCTAATGTGCACCAGGCGCCCTTGGGCGGTGCGGTGGGGGTCTTTCCTGTGCCACTTGGGGAAGTGGGCACCGCGCTCTCCTTCCCTTGCTGGGGGCGAGGGGAGGGGCGGCGACCTGAGGCAGCGGGTGACGATGACTCCTTCTTCCGGGATGTCCACAGAAAACTGAAGTCATAGAGGGGCCCAGTTCAGCTCCCAGAGCCCGTGGGTGCCTGCCGAGCCCACTGTCTGCGTCCCCAGCCCCAGGGTGAGGGACTGGCAGGCCTGGGATTTGAACCCGAGTCCGTGAGCCAGGGCAGCCCCTCCGTGGTCGGGGGTGAGGGCCCCTCTGTTGGGGAGGGACTGCCTTTCCTGCATTGCCACCAGCCTGGTCCCCGGCCTGAGGCTCCCTACGAGGAGGCAGTGGGTGTGGGGGCTGTGCACCCCCACCCCTCAGGCCTTAGTCCCGGCCTAGAACATTCCATGGTGTGAAGCTGCAGCTTGGCCACCCCCCCCCCCCGCCTCCACACCCCTGCCAGAGGCCGTGCGGGTGTCCTATGGGCAGGCTGCCGCCGCCGCCACAGAGGCCTGGCCGGCAGCCCTTGAGTTTCCACCAACTAATAATTTTTACAAACCTCCAGCCTCGTAAAAAAGTGCACAGTGGCCTGAACAACCTTGGCTGGGAGCCTTGTGGGAGAGCGGAGGCATGGAGGCTGGGGAGCGGCGATCTCGGCCAGAGGCCGCTTCCTGCCTGCACCCCCTCTTGGTCCCTCAGGCTGCAGCCCTGGGCCATCCCCCGCCTCATGGCCTTTCGGAGAAAGGCTGCCCTGCTAAGCGGCCCAGGGAGGTCTCCTCTGTGCCGCCCCCATGCCCTCCCACCTCGAGCTCTGGGCTCCCTGCCGGGAGCTGCCTGTAACCCATCCCTGAGCTCGCCTTCTGCTGAGCACAGGCCTTTCTGCATGTGCTGTTCCTTCTGTTCACAATGCCCTTCCCTCACGCCATCAGGGAAGTGGAGATGGTGTCGCGTCCTCATCCCAGAGGGTCTCTCGTGCCCAGGGGTCTTGAAGGAAGGGACATGTGATCCATCTGTGCCCCGACGGCCTCCAGACAAGGGGAAGGGGTGTTGAGATGAGAAGGAAGGCAGAGTGGGTGCCTGGAGCCCCTAAAGCCAAGCACCCCTATGGTCCCGGGAGCTATGGGGGGGCTCCTTGATGGAGGGATGGGGGCTGGGCAGGGGGGTGGGTGGATGGGCAGGAAGGGGAGTCAGGCAGAGTCGTGGGATGGGGGAGTGGGTGGGCTGGAGGGAGGTTGCTGAGGCAGAATTTTCAAGACTAGAGATTAGCTGGAAATGGAAAGACGCTTGCTCCTTGGAAGAGAAGCTATGACAAACCTAGACAGGGTAGTAAAAAGCAGAGACATCACCTTGCCGACAAAGGTCCATATAGTCAAAGCTAGAGTTTTTCTGGTAGTCATGTATGGATATGAGAGTTGGACCATAAAGAAGGCTGAGCACCGAAGAATTGATGTTTTCAAGCTGTGGTGCTGAAGAAGATTCTTGAGAGTCCCTTGGGCTGCAAGGTGATCAGATCAGTCAATCCTAAAGGAAATCAACCCAGAATATTCATTGGAAGGACTGATGCTGAAGCTGAAGCTCTGATGCTTTGGCCACCCGATGAGAAGAGTCGACACATTGGAAAAGACCCTGATGCTGGGAAAGATTGAAGGCAGGAGGAGAAGGGGATGACAGAGGATGAGATGGTTGGATGGCATCACCGACGTGATAGACATGAGTTTGAGCAAGCTCTGGGAGACAGTGAAGAGCAGGGAAGCCTGGCATGCTGCAATTCGTGGGGTCACAAAGAGTCGGACACAACTGAGTGAGTGAAACACAACAACAAAAGGGATTACCTGGACCCGAGGGACGAGGGAGGTGGGCAGGTGGAGGCTGGAGAGAGCTTTCTGGTTTGGCCCCTGATCCCAGGAGAGAGGGGTCCCACGTCACAGGTGCTGGGTGTGTGATTCTGTGGTGCTTGGTGGTGGAAGGGTCTACACAGTAGGTGGGCCCCTGGGGTAAGCTTGGGCCTGGGCTGCAGATGAAGCCTTGAGATTCCTGGGCACACAGCCTGGCGGAGGGTAAATGCTGGGCAGGATGCCTGTCACAAAGAGAGGGCTGGGCACGAGGCTAACCCTTGAGGAGAGTCTGGGAGGGTCTCCAGAGAAGCCTGAGGAGACCCGAGTGGGTCCCCAAGACAAGAGAAGAGAGTGTTTGAACAGGCAGGAGTCAGCCCCTGGGGGGTGGGCAATGACAGGATCTATGAGGGGTATCCATCAGCTTCTGGGGTCACGGGCATCCTTGTTGGGGGGCAAGACGATGTATGAGCAACGCTGAAGGGAAAATGGGGGCGGGAGGGGTAAGCCCCCCACCCTGTGACCCTGACTCTCAGATGAGCCCCTGTAGGGGGAAGATTCACTCCGGCCCCTCCCAGCCCCTCCAGCAGCTGCCAGGGACTCTCTGTCAGGGGCTGAGGTCTCTGAAGGACCCAGAGAGGTCTCAGAAGGACCCAGAGAGGTCTCAGAAGGACCCAGAGGCAGCTGGGGTCTTGGATGGGGCGGGGGTTGTGGTCCCCTGCAGGACGGGAGAACAGCTTGTGCTCCTCAGGCGTGGTGAACACCCACCCGCAGGTTTCCCCCCGCCTGTGGGAGGTGGTCAGTGACCCCTACCCTGGGGGGCCGCCCGTAGCTCCAGATGGGGACTTAGCGCTTCCGGCGTGGGAGGCCCGCTTCGGGAGCCTGATTTATGGGCCTGGCCCTCAGTGCACGCAGCTCTGGCCCTTCTCTAAGTGCGTGTTCAATCAAATTAAAAGTGCCGGAGGCTGGAGGAGCCATCAATTACCTGAGTCTCTTGGCAGCTATCCCCAGGCTCAACGTGCCTGAGGGGCTGGGAGCCACGTTCCTCTCCTCCCACCTGCAGGGTGGCTGGAGCAGAGGCTGACCGGGCCTCCAGGATGGCCTCAGTGTGCCCATCTGTAAATGGGCACTCTGGGTATGGGAAAGCGGAACTGGAGGCCTGTGCCCCCCGAATCTTGGTTGAGGGGTGTCTGTAGTGCCTTGCCTGCTGCCAAGACTTCTGGGGAGTCTTGTCCCAAGCAAGGATCTTTCTGCAGCCGACCTCAAAGACAGGCGCCCCAGGACCCTTGGGACCCCCGGCAGAGCTGCCGAGAGGGAGGGAGCCAGGGCCCCACCTCCTGTCCTCGCTGGATGTCACTGCCCGCTGTGCCTCAGTTTCTCCTTTGGACATCTCTCTCCAGCGTCAAAGAAGGGTGTCGGTGCGAGAGGCTCGACTCTGCTCCCAGCTTCAGACCTATTGTAAAAACCCCCTTTGTGTTTGTATCCCTGTATTCACAACAGCACTTGTTACAAATACACAACAGATAAACAAAATGTACTCCATCCGCACGGTGCATTATGTTCAACCTTAAAAAGAGAAGAAAATCCCGACGCAGGCTGCAACCTCAATGAACCTGGAGAACGTGATGCTCAGTGAAATAAACCAGACAAAAGGACTCATGTTGTAGGATTCCACTTACATGAGGTACACGGGGGCGGGCGATTTCCTAGAGACAGGAAGTAGCAAGGTGGTTTGCAGGGGCTGGGTGTGGGGGGAGGGCGGAGAGTCGCTGTTTAATAGGGACCAAGTTCCAGGTCGGGAAGATGAAAACATTCTGGGTTGGGTGGTGGGGATGGTTGTACAACCATGAGAATGTACTGAAAGCCACTGATCCATACACGTAAAAGTGGTTAAGATGGCGAAATTTATGACTTGTATATTTCACCACATTTGAAAAAAAATTGAGATTTGTGTCTCATGAAGCATTGATTAAACCAGCGTGCCTCATAGTCCGGAGAGCCTCGCAGTATGCATGCCATTCTTTTCTCCTCCCATTCACGCAGGCGTGCTAAGTCACTTCAGTCATGTCCGACTCTTTGGGACCCCATGGCCTGCAGCCCGCCAGGTTTTCTGTCCATGGGATTCTCCAGGCAAGTACACTGGAGGAGGTTGCTGTGTCCTCCCGCAGGGATCTTCCCAAGTCAGGGATCGAACCCGCGTCTCCTCTGTCTCCTGCCTTGGCAGGCAGGTTCTTTACCACTAGCGCCACCTGGGAAGGCCCCCTCCCTTCAGGCTTGCCGGTAAAAACCTCTTCCTTAGGGAGTGGTCTGAGAATGAAGCCCGGATGTCCTGGCATCCAGCCCAGAGCTCCTGGGAAGTGGCCTGCTGAGGCTGGCTTGGGGAGAAACTACAGTAGGTAGGGGTCTTGGCGACACGCTTCCAGCTGGAAAACCGCACAGAACTCTCGGACGGCCATCCACCTGGCCCAGGTCAGTGCAAACCAGACAGTTATTGGCTGGACCGAGTCATGCAGTCTCGTCGGCCCTGACAATATCAGATGCTTCTGAGACCTCTGCTGTCCCTCTGCTCAGCTGACACCAGCCTTCAGAGAACAAGCAAGCCGGAGGATGGAATTAATTTCCTAAAATTGAATGTTATGTTGCCAAGCCACCTCAGGATCTCTTGCCAGGGAGGAAGGAGAAAGAAATGGCCATTCGGTCCTCTCTGGGTCTTGATAGCCTGTTGCAGCTTGCACTCAAATGTTTAGTTTGGGGATGAAATGTATGAAATTGTCTTCTCTGTAGTGCAGAGATGATAGACTCTAGGCAATTTTATATGGTTCTATCTATTCAAAATAACTATGAGCATATTGTTCCAGAGCAAAAGGGAGAAAAATACCTCTGTATCTACTTTCTGGGGGATGCGGTATTCCTGAGATTCACAATAGATGGTTTTGCATCCAGTGAATTAGCCAAATGCAGTCAATCCTTGAACGACACAAGAGTTAAGGGTGCCGACCCTTCATGCAAAATCTGCATGTGACTCCCAGTGGCCCCTCCGTATCCATGGTCTCTCTGTATCTGAGGTTCTGCATCAGAGCACATGACCAACCTCAGATCACGTAGTAAATAGTATTTACTATCGAAAAAGGGGACTTCCTAGGTGGCTCAGATGGTAAGGAATCTGCTTGCAATGCAGGAAACTAGCGTTCAGTCCCTGGATTGGGAGGACCCCCTGAAGAAGGGAAGGGCAACCCACTCCAATATTCTTGCCTGGAGAGTTCCATGGACAGAGGAGCCTGGCGGGCTGCAGTCCACAGGGTTGCAAAGAGTTGGACCCGACTGTGCCACTAAGCACATTCACAATAAATCCTGCCTCTACTGGGTTGGCCAAAAAGTTCACTTGGGTTTTTCTGCTAGTAGTGAAGAACCCGAATGAACTTTTTGGTCAGACTTTTTTGCCAACCCAGCAAGTAGACTTTCGAAGATCAAACCTATGTTGTTTAAGGGTTAACTGCATATACATTTAATGACAACCTCAGAGACACACTTGTCAGAAGGGCACCAGGAAATGTGAGACTCACATGGGCCCTTACAGAGATGAGCATGAAACGTGGACAGAGTTATAAACATGCTGATACCTGTTGCTCTTGAGGCTGTACTTTTGGAAATGTGTTCCTAAGAGACAACCCCCACACACAAGAAACCCTGTCCTATGTTAGTGGGAAGGTAAATTGGTACATGCACTATGGAAAACAATACAGAGATTGCTTAAAAAACTAAAAATAGAGCTACCATCTGATCTGGCAGTCCCGCTCCTGGGTATATATCTGGGAAAAACAAAAGCACTAATTTGAAAAGATGTATGCACCCTGATGTTCATAGCAGCACCATTTACAATAGCCAAGACATGGAAGCAGCCCAACTGCCTATCAGCAGATGACTGGGATCAAAGGGTGTGGCACCCCCCCCCCCACACACACTGGAGTACTGAGTGTGCTGCATCTGCTTAGTCACTGAGTCGCGTCCGACTCTTTGTGACCCCATGAACTATAGCCTGCCAGGCTCCTCTGTCCGCGGGATTCTCTAGGCAAGATACTGGAGTGGGTTTGCTATGCCCTCCTCCAGGGGATCTTCCCAACCCAGGGATCGAACCCAGGTCTCCTGCCTTGCAGGCAGATTCTTTACCATCTGAGCCACCAGGAGATGCCATACACACACTCACATGTACACACGCATGCACACACACACACACACACACACTGGAATATTGCTCAGCCATAAAAAGAATGAAATACTGCCAATTGGAGTCCTGTGGGTTGACCTAGAGAGTATTCTGCTTAGTGAAATCAATCAGACAGAGACAAATACTCTAGACGGTCACTCACATGCGGAACACACAGGAGTGTGTATGCAGAGCAGAGACAGACCCACAGGCCTAGAAAACAAGCTGTGATCGCCCAGGTTGGAAGGAGAGGAAGGAGAAACAAATTAGGGGTATGGGATTAACAGATACAAACTACTGTATATAAAATAGACGAGTAACAAGGATTTACTGTATAGCACAGGGAATTATAGCCATTATCTTGCAATAACCTATAATGGAATATAATCTGCAAAAAATACTGAATCATTTCACTATACACCTGAAGCTAACACAATATTGTAAATCAATTATACTTCAATTTTTTTAAAAAAGGAAAACCACCCAAGAGAATCAAAACTGCATTTTCAGGAAGATGTTCACTGCAATGCGAGTCAGGCTCTGGAAAAAACAGACATCAGCCTTGGCTTCCAACAGGGGGATAAACCGAACCCCTAATGAACCCTAGGGAAGCAGAAGCTGGTGTGTTTCAACGCACAGCTGGGTGGTGCCTAAGCCCCCTGGGGAGGGAAGGTTTTCCTTGGTGACCCTGGCACGGGAAGGTTTTCCTCCAAAGACTGTCACTCGGGTCGGTTGCCCTGCAGTTAAAATACGTCAGTTTCTCTATTCCAAACTGGAAGCTTCAGGGACTAGACCAGTGTGCGTGTCTGTGCGCGTCCACGCACTTTTTTATAAACTAGAAAACGGAGATGGCTAATGAAACACGACAAGATGAAAAAGCAGAGAGCAAGCGAGGTCGTGCCTGTGACTGCGGTGGGCAGAGCGCAGACGAGGCGGGTGCAGCGCAGTGGATCGGAGGTGGCGGGGTGGTGGGGGCGGGGGGCTCACACCGCTGCTTCTCCCTCTTGTCAAAGTTGACTTTCCTGCTTGATGCTCCCATAACTCTTTTTTTAAGGTAAAAAAAAAAAAAAAAAGAAAGCTGCAGCCACTCTGTGCTCAGACTTGTGGGGTGGCCTCATACTTCCCACACCTGCCAGAGCTCCTGTGATCCCTCCTAGGACCTCTCAGAGCCTTGAGGGGACCGAATGCTGCTGCCCCCTTCTACCTCAGTGCCCCCCACTGCTGCCGTGACCCCACCACGCATAGGGGGTGGGGACAGAGGGAGAAAGAGGGCCTACTAGAGGGGCCTGGGGCTTGCGTCTGGAGTGCAGAGTTTACCCCCGACTGTCGGGACGTGCTGTCTCCCCTACCTGTGCCAGTGACATCTCGTGTCTCCTCCCCGTCAGCTGTCTTCTCCAGGCCTGCAGCTCCTTGTGGGGAGGGGAGGGCTGACTGCCCCCAGCTGGCAGCCTCCTCCTGGTCCTGGGGTCCTAGGTGCCCTCCTTCCTCCCTGGATGCCTTGGACCAGTCACTGCCCAGGGTCCTGGAGCCCTGGGTGGGCTGGTGGGTTCAGGCACGTGCTCTCTGTCTCGGGCCTCCCTTCTGGATCTGACATTCGATGCCTTTTTTATCCTAAGGGAGATGGATTAGCCCCAGGAGAGAAATAGAAAGGACCTCTGTGGGGGCTGCTCCCTGAGAGGCTGCCAAGGATCGGGGAGTGGAGGGACTGATATCCGAGGAGCTCTCTGTGCTGCTCCGGGCCTCCCCCAGCGGGGGTCCCCAGGTCCCACCCCCTGACTCCCTTGTGAGCACCGTGTCTGGAGCGGTGGCAGCAGCTGCCGTGTGCCTCAGGGCTGCAGGACAGGGAGGCGAGGCCGGCGCACGGAACCCTCAGAACCTGTCAGTTGCAGACGTGCCTGAGCTCATCGTCAGCCATGAGGAATGAAGGGTCTCTCTCAGGCAGGCGCCAGAGAGATTCTCCAGCAGCCTCCAGTGACCTTGACGTGGCCAGCTCCGAGGGCTGCCTGGGTGACTGGTTCCAAAAGCTCCCCAGGAATGTTTCTGGCTCCACTGGCCCCTGTCCAGGCCCAGAGCCCTGAGGACACCTGGAGACATCCCCGCCTCTGGCTTGTATGGCACAGCCCCATCAACTTGGCCTCTAGGGTGCCCTTGACCGTTTGCCTCTCCAGCCCCACAGCCATATCCTCTGGTTAGGGCCGCACCTTTTCCCACCTCCCAGGTGGCCACCAAGCTCAGGTCTCAGGTCCACTCTGAGCCTAGGCAAGCTGTCTAGACCTCCACTCTGACCATGCCCCTGCCCTGCCCACAGCTCCCGACCCAGCAGCCTCAGGGTACGGGCCTGGGCCTTGCGTCCACGGCCCTCTTGACTCACCCCTTCCTTGAGCTGCATCACTGGCTCCTCCTGTTGTCCAAACGTTCAGGCCTTTGCCTCCCCCACCCCTTGCTACCCTCCCCTGCCTGGTTACCTGTATCCCTCCAGAAACTCGGCTCACCTGTCCTCTCCTCCAGAAAGTCTTCTCTGACCACCACCCTCATAAAACTCATCCTCTCCCCTTGTGACCCCACCTCCACCCCAGTCTTAATGAGTTTAGTTTGGAGCAGCAGTCAGTTAGGATGAGCAGGTGGCAGTGAACAAATGAATGAGTGAATGAAAGGGTGAATGAATGAATGAATGAACAAATGAGTGAGTGAGTGATGAATGAATGGGTGAGTGAGTGAATGGAGGAACAAATGAGTGAGTGAATGAATGAATGAATGAGTGGGTGAGTGAATGAATGAGTGAACAAATGAGGGAGCAAATGAATGAATGAATGAACAAATGAGTGAGTGAATGAATGAATGGGTGAGTGAGTGAATGAGTGAACAAATGAGTGAGTGAGTGAATGAATGAATGAACAAATGAGTGAGTGAATAAATGAATGGATGAGTGAATGAATGAATGAACAAATGAGTGAGTGAGTGAATGAATGAGTGAACAAATGAGTGAGTGAATGGATGAATGGGTGAGTGAATGAATGAATGAACAAATGAGTGAGTGAGTGAATGAATGAGTGAACAAATGAGTGAGTGAATGGATGAATGGGTGAGTGAATGAATGAATGAACAAATGAGTGAGTGAGTGAATGAATGAGTGAACAAATAAGTGAGTGAATGAATGAATGGGTGAGTGAATGAATGAATGAGTGACTGAATGAATGAGTGAACAAATGAATGAGTGAGTGAATGAATGGGTGAATGAATGAATGAATGGGTGAGTGAGTGAATGAATGAATGAAAAATGAGTGAGTGAATGAATGAATGGGTGAGTGAGTGAATGAATGAATGGGTGAGTGAGTGAATGGATGAGTGAATGACCATGTGGATGCTTGAGCTTAGAGGTACCTCCACAGGGCTTAGGGGTGCGAGGGTGCAGCCCCCAGGCCTTTCTCCCCAGGGTCCTTCATGACAACACTGGCCTCTGCCTGACTCCTTCCCTGGTGCCTCCTCCCCCAGTGGAAAGAGGAAGTGAGGCCTCTGGAGCTCGCGGGCACGGCCGTGGCTCCGGCCCTCTCCCTTTCGTCCTGTCAGCGTGGGCCTGATGGCTGCACCGCCCTGGCCCCTGCCTCCCTGGCTCAGGAAGAGGGGCCAGGATTAATCGCCCTGCTTCTGGAGGAAGGATGGGGCCTCATGGCTGGTGAGGAGCTGCAAGGAGAGTGACCTGGTGTTACCTCCCTGGGGGGCCCTGAGGACACGCAGGGATGGTGGGGGGGTGCTGTGTCCCTGGCAGGGGGGCTACTCACTGCAGGCTCCCTCTCCCCTGCTTCTGCCAGGTACCCGTGAGCCACGCAGGGACCCACCCCTAGGGCGGCCAGCATTAGTATTCCCAGCACAGACGCCTGCAAAGAAATGACTCACCCTCTGATTGACTAATTTGAAAGTAAGCTGTTTTTGCTGCAAGTGGGAAGGTTCGGTGAATCTTAAAAACTAAGCGATGGAGATTTTATTCCTCGTTCTAGACCTTTCCTTCTGCGGGGAAGGCGGCTCTGCCGCAGCCTCTGTTTATCATAATAGAAATGTCTTTTGTTGGTTCACCTGCAGTGGGGCGCGGGTGAGACTCCAGTCTCAGCTCAGCTCCCACCTGCCTCGTGACCTCGGCGAGTTACTTAACCACCCCAGGATGCCAGGAACAGCTTATAGTAAGGATAAAGCCTCAGAGGAAACACAAAATGCAGCCGGGGAGGAGGCCTGGGGCTACAGAAACAGGATGAGGCTCTGGCCCGTCCACCTGTCCATCATGACTCCTCTTGTGGGGTGGTGGGCTGCCAAGAGGGGGTGTGTGCCCCCACATGTCGGGGGGCTTAGAGTATGAGGGGGGTATTTCCCCTCAATTTACAAATGGGTAGCCAAGAGGCACAGAGAGGTTATGTGACCCACCTGTAGTCACACAGCTTCTAGGTACAGAAGGTGGGATTACAACCCCGGGACACCAGCTGCAGTCTGATTTCCCAGTTTCGGTTACCCCCTTGAGTTAGAGAGGTGGACAAGTGCTGGACCTTTGGAGCTGGACATCTTACCGTTGTCCTGTGTCAGGTGGGGCGTGAGAGATCAGATCTGAACACTCTGTAGGAAGCAGGGAGGCCCTGGAGGAGGCGTTCGAGGAATGGAGGCTGAGAGCAGAAGGTGGTCAGGCTGGGGTGATGGCAGAGGAGAGAACGACGCAGCCAAACCTAGGACATACCTCCAAGATGGACCCAATGGAACCCTGGCATGAATTAGGGAGGAGACGAGAAAAAGAACGGTCACGGGGCTTCCGAGAGTCTGGGTCGCACACGTCATCTTCAGGACCCTGACCGCCGTCCATGGCCGTCCATGCCTCATGGGCCTCCTGCCTCTCCTCTCTGACTCCCGGCTTTAGACACGCTCTCTAGGTATGCTGTCCATCGACAGCACAGACGGGGCAAGCCCAGGGAGAGGGACAGTGGCTGCCTCGCCCAGGCCTCCGCTCATGCCTCCCAGGCACGGCGTGGGGACCGAGCAGGTCAGAGCATGAGTTTCCCGGAGCCTGGGCTCTCAGGTCGCTGGGTGGGATGCCCTCTGCTCGCTCCGTGACTTTGGGAGAGCTGGTCAAACACGGTGTGCCTCCCCGCCCGCTGCTGTAAGTGGGGCCCCTACTGACAGCTGGGCATCATGTGTTCCCACCCTCGGCACTTCTCAGCCCTTTCAAGGACCACAGTCGCCATCTTCCTCCAGGGCTGAGGAAGAGGATGTGTGCACTGAGCCCGGGGCCCGACACAGAGGAGGCACTCGGTAAAGATGCGCTGTGATGCGCTCATTTGCTTTTTTCTTGCTCGCTGTGTGTCTTTGGGCAAGCAGATCTGCCTCTCTGAGATGCAGCTGTTTTTTGTCTGTGAAGCCGTGATAATGTGGTCCCTGTTTCCCAGGGTGTTCAGGAGGTCTTGACTAGGTGGCTCGTATAAGACTCCTGGCATGGGGCCTGGCCCCTTTGAAATGCTCCATCAGGGTTCACTGTGATGATTATAAAGTGGCAGGGCTGGGACTAGCACCCGGCCAGGGGCAGGCTCACCCGCTTTGCAGCACCAGCCTCTTCTGCAGCCACCTCACCTTCCCTGGGAAGCTCTTTTTTCTCCAAGAGCACAGTGATGAGCAGAAAATTGAAAAACTTCGTCAAACTAGCATATTACTTTCCTAGGGTCCCCCTCCTCCTCCCCCACCACCGAAACACGAGCCACAGATAACACCTTCCCAAATAGGTTTACTGAAGTCAACCCATTACAAGTGCGGACACGCTTGCAGATAACAGAAGCCTGTGAGTTCTTAATATCCTGCCCGGCATGCAGAAGGAATAAATGAGGGACGGAGGCGAGCCAGCCTTGACTGCAAATATTCTGTCGTGTTCTTTGGCCATCCATCAGCCCGTGTGTCAGGCAATGTCTCTGGCCCCGGGTTTGGGAAATATGGTCGCCATAGGGATGGAGTCAAATGCATCCTTTCAAAACAGATCTGCTTAAAATTCATTAACTTAGACAACTCCACCAGAAGAAGCAATCAATTCCTTGAACTCTATAATCATGCTTCTCACAGGGATCTTTTTGCCTCAGTGTCGGTTAAGCTAATAAAGGCTGTTTGGGTCCAGTGGAAACAGAGGCATGAGAGGGCACGAGGCACGGAGTCTAGCCTTGATGCTCTGTGTCCAGCTTGGACCCAATTACTTCCTGGTGTATTTGTCTCCTGAGTGAGTCATCCATCACGTCAGCCAGGGGGTCTGCTCTGTCCCTGCTGGGCGCCGGGCCGGGGCCAAGGGTGCCAAGCAGCCCAGAAGCGGCGTCACTCACAGGGGCTCCAGTGAAGTGAGGAGATTTGGGGACAAGTGTCTGCGTTCACTCCCGGTGATCTCATTCTGCACATGGCTGTAAATCCCACTTGCTTGCTGACGAGTCCGGAATTTACATCTGCAGCCCAGGACCTCCTCGCTGAAACCCCAGACCCTGCAATCCCAAGGCCCACTCTGCCTCTCCGCTGGCATGCCGAACGGGCATCTTTGCAAACTGGCCGCATCCAGGGGCAGCCAGACCCACCTGGGGTGCTTTCCGCAGCTCAGGCTGGAGAGGGAAGGTCCCTCTGAACTCTCCGACTCTCACATCCCGCGTCCAGCTTGTTGGGAAGCCCCGCGGGGCCTGCCTCCCTAGACCAACCAGACCCCAGCCGTGTCTCTGGGCCCAAGCTGCCTGCCCCACAGCATCTGGAAGACTGTGGGGGTCCCTACCTGGTCTTCCTGCTTCCGTCCATGGCCCTCCCCACAACTGCCCTGATCTCAGCCCAACTGGAAGAATCCTTTGCACATGTAAGCCACAAAGTCTCCTGGGTTACCCACTTGTCTCTGAAACCCTCCAAAGTGCCTATGCCTCCCCTCCTGGCCTGTTACTTGCTGCTTCCTTCACTCCACAGCAGCCATCACAAACAGCCGGCCACGCTTACATGCCCTTCCCAGGTCTGAACCCAGGTCTTCCTTCTTCACCTTCTCTGATATTGTACCTCCCCTTAGCACTTCCACTAGCACCAGTCTCCACCAGTGAGATGTCAGAGCCACAGAGTGGGAGGGAGTGGGGGGCGGGGTCTGTGTGGTCCCTGCAGCGCGCCCTAGACGTCCCATGGAACACGGTGGGTACTCAGGAAGTACGCTGGAAATGAATGAATGAGCAGATGAAAGAAACATCTCTTTTTCTCCAAAGGGCTGCCCCCTGCCCTCTGTGCATCGCGGAGTTGAGCTTTCGGCTCCATTTGGAGGCTTCCAACCGCAGCTCTTTCGCCGTGGTGATGTCTTCTCCCACCTGATGAGCTGGACGCTGGCCCCCATCCGACCTGTCCCACCTGTTACCTCTGCCCCTCGTCACGCGTGGTGTGGACGTGGGCACAGTCAGCCGCCTGCTCTCCATGCCCCTGCCTCGTGATTCTCTTCCGGAAACTTCCACTCCATATTCCCCTTCTGACCACCGGTTCCCCTGGGACAGCCCCCCTGGCTATCCCTGGGATAGCTCAAGTCAAATTAAAATCTCCTTCTCATGCCCCTGCCTCCCAACCTGCTCCAACAGCATCACCCTCACCCCATGGTCCAGAGGGAAATCTGGGGACCCTGGGTGCCTTCCCACCCACCATCCATCCCCCCTTCCCTCTGCCCCGTCCACTGGTCTCCCAGGCCACCGCGGCTTCTTAGCCACTGTCCCACCAGCCTGCGAACCCATGCGCCCTCCCCCCGCCCCCAGGTGCCAGCAGGGCAAGAGCAGGGCTGCGACCTCTGGGATGGAGCGGCCACCGGGGTAGCCCAGTGCTGGTGCTGCTGGGAAACGGGGTACCACTTACACATTCAGCAAACCCCATTAAGACGCACAGGAGTACAGCGTGGCCTCGGGACACGCGCGGAGAGCCTGGAAGCTTCCGGGCGGTGAGCCTCGCACTCTCTGTTGATACAATTCAGTTCGATCCACTTAACAAACATTGACCTGGTTCCTGCAGCGGATGCAGAGCATCAGGCCAGGCCCTGTGGGAGGCCCCGTCGCTGGTCCCGGGGCCCTCGGTTGCTGTGGCCTCTGCTGCCCCGCCAGTGCCCTGTTCCCGCTCCCCGGCCTCCTGCTCCCGTCCCCTTCTTCCCTCCTGTCTCCTCCTCTGCCGCTTCTGGGGGCTTCTCTGCAGACCCTCCGTGCCAGGCCCCTCAGTCCTCACAGTCAGCCCTGCTGGGTGGAGGGGGGCAGGAAGGGCAGGAATCCTCAGGGTTCGCGTGGTGGCTGGTGGCCATGCTGTGATATCTGAGGAATGGGGCTTCTGGGCTGGGAAGCCGCCTGGTCCAGGCACAGGGAGGGGGCCTGGGGGGCGTCCAGGCGACCAGAGCACATGGGGGCCCCAGAGGGCAGCAGTAACCACAAGGGGTCCCTTCACCGGCCATTGCTCCCGGCACTGCGATGGTGCATGTTAGGACCTCTATGGGAAAAGAGGCCAGCAGCACTTGTGACTGATGGAGGTGGGCCTGGAACAGGGGGCTCAGGGTTGGAGGGAACGCCCGTTCATCTCTGCCTCCTCCCGCAGCTCAAGGTCATAAGGACACAATTGCGAATAGACCCAGACTTCAGCTTACCACATGCCAGGCACCCATCCAGGCACCTTTGAGTGGCAAACTCGGAATGCCAGGGAAAGGGCTGCTAATATCCCCGTTTTATGTATGGAGAAATGGAGGCACAGAGAGGTTTAGCAACTTGGCCAGAGTCACACAGCCAGGGAGTGCCAGAGCAGGGATTCAAACCCTGGGGGAAGAGGACCCATAGGATGTTCAAGATGTGGGTGAAGAGGCTGAAACTGTCCCCACATGCCTCTGACATGGGCAGGGTGGCCAGGGGTGCTGGGGCAGAGGCAGGAGCTCTTCAGCTCAGCTGGCCCTGTGGCCTGGCAATGCTGGCTGCGTGCGTGCTCAGCTGTGTCCATGTCTGCCACACCACGGACTGTTGCCCGCCAAGCTCCTCTGACCATGGAATTTTCCAGGCAAGGAGACTAGAGTGGGTTGCCTTTTCCTGCTCCAGGGGATCTTCTGGGCATGGAACCCGTGTCTCTTGCGTCTCCCGCTTTGGCAGGTGGATTCTGTACCACGGTGCCCCCTGGGAAGGCCTTGGTGAGGGAGAAGTGGATCCTCTCAGCCATCTGTATCCCTTCATTCGCTCCTCCACCCACTCATTCATTCCTTCACCAAACAGAGTGAACACGGAGCGCTGGGGACGCAGGGAGAACTCAGACACTGCATGGCCCTTGCTCACGTCGCCACCCAGACATCGGGCTCCAGGAAGCTAGTGGCGTGATGAGAGAGTGCCCCTGGGGGCCTGTGGGCAAGGAGGAGAGGGGCAGGCTGAGACGCAGCTGGGAAAATGAAGCATCTCTTTTGTTCTGTCTGGGGGGAGGCTGAGAGCTAAACTGCCGGTGGAGGGGAGCAGGCTCAGACACCCTTGTGGCCCAGACTCACCCGCCTCCGACTTTGTTTTCCCTTGCCTCATCTCTCTCGCCCACTTCTAATTTATCTGACTGCTGTGGTGTCACTTCCTAAGCCCTCCTAAAGCCTCTGCAGAATGAAGTGGGGATAAATAACATCACTGCCGTCAGCCTCAGCCCAGTGGGACTGCCGTCAACCCCAGGCACATCTGCCCAGAAGATGACCAGCAAAACTCGGAACATAATCAAGCCGAGACTCGATTTTTCTACTGTGGCCGGGGGACTGAAACTGTGTCCCTAGCCACAGCTCACCTCTTCTGCCCCGCAAAGTTGGCCAAACCGAATAAAAACAAATATATGTGGTGGAGGAAGTCAAATTGTTGAACAAGAGTATTCAGCCTTGAGAAACTGGCCTCCGCGTCGACTGGCTTTCTGAGCCACTCTCTATCATTAAGATGAAAAGGGATTCATTCATCTTATCTGTATTTTTGTCCTTTGCTGTATAGCATGTCCCCCTCCACTCTCTCCAAATAAAAAGCGCCACTTGACCCTGGGTTAGAGAGCAAGGGGACACCCCCCACCACCCTGGCTACCCGCCCCACCCCTCAGCTCACATCTTGAATGCAGAGCAACTTCCAAGACTGTGTCCAGTTTCTCTCCAGATTTTTCTAAATGATGAGGGTTCTAAACTCTAACAGTTGGGAAAACTGATCACCTGCCCATCCTTCCCAAGGGAGGCTGCAGTGGGTCTCTTGATGGATTCAAGGGAAGGTTAGTTCAAGACCATCTATATGCCCTAAAAAAGCTCTTGAGGGACTTCCCTCGTGGTCCAGTGGCTAAGATACCACACTCCAAATGCCAGGGCCCTGGGTTCCATCCCTCATCAGGGAACTAGGTCCGACCTGTGCAACTAAAAGATGCTGTGTGCCTCAACGGAGATCAAAGACCCTGCAAGCCGCGACTCAGACCTGGTGCAGCCAGATAAACACTAAACAAACAAACCAAAAAACCTGGACTCTTGCCATTGACAATTCAATCCCTAGTTATTTTACCATCGAGCGTCCCTCAAATCAACGTCTTCTAAACACAGCCACGGACCTAAGATCCAAAGATCAGAAAGAAGGCCCCGAATCACCGGCATCTCTTTCACTCCCTCATCAACAACCAGAGTGATGTCACACCTGGACTGCTTAGTGGAGAGTTAGGCGGTGTTAACCGCGGTGGCTTTGCGGCTTTCGCCACCTCTCAGGGACACATTCAGCCGTATGAATCTGGCGTCCACGGCTTCTTGGCAGGTTCCCATGCTGCCCCACCCTCCCCAGAGACTGCGGAATGACCCTGAAGGCAGCAGCCTTTGATCTGCCGTCTGATTGAGCAGAGACTGTGCTTTCCGCTGGGCTGAGTGGAGCAGGGCGCTCAACCCTCTGGCGCTAGTCCTTTTCAACGTGCATGACCCGCTTGTAACTGTCACTGCCAAGGGGTTGGTTTCTTGCAATTTCTTGTTCGAGAAATCACCCAAGGTTTGTTTGTTTTTTTTTAACCAAGTATTGGATCGATTTCTTGAATGGTTTTAAACCAGCATCCGAGACTGCCTTTCACGTTTGGATGGCGGTAGCCGCCTGTGGACTCGGTTATGTTTGGAAGGACGGCTCTGGGAAGAGCAGTGCTTAGCCTGCACCGACTGTGCCCAGTCTCTTCCCAAAGCCTGTAGGGAGGAACTCACCTGGTTCTTCCAAAAACCCCATCAGCAGGGAACCATTTTATTATTATTATTATTATTGAGGCAAAATTCACATAACATAAAATGAACCCTTTGAAAAGGAGTAATTCCGTGGCATGACAACCACCAGTCTGCCTCTGCCTCTGTGGATTTGCCTGCTCTGGACGTTACATACAATTGGAATGATACAACATGAGGTCTTTTGTACCTGGCTTCTCTCAGTTCACGTGTCTTCAAGTTCCGTCCGCGCTGTAGCCTGCATCAGAACTTCATTCCTTCTCACAGCTGAGGAATAATCCATTGAGCGGATAGGTCCCATTTTGTTAATCCAAGCCTCTGTCGATGGACATTTGGGTTGCTTCCAGCTTCTCTCTAGGGCTCCCCTGGAGGCTCAGATGGTAAAGAATCTGCCTGCAATGCAGGAGACCTGGGTTGAATCCCTGGGTCAGGAGGATCCCCTGGATAAGGGAATGGCTACCCACTGCAGTATCCTTGCCTGCAGAATCCCATGGACAGAGGAGCCTGGTGGGCTACAGTCTAATGGGGTCGCACTGAGTCAGACATGACTGAGCGACTCACGCTTTCTCTTCTTCTGGCTCTTGTGAAGAGGGCTGCCATGAGTGTGCTTGCACATGTATTAGTTTGGGGCTATTCCCCATCATCCCCATTCTGTAGATGAGAAGACCGAGGCAGGTCCTAAGAGGTCCCGTGACTCTCCCTACCTGCATGGGACCTGCATGGAGAGTGATGGTTTCGGGGGTCGCCACGGAGGTGGGGGTCCCGGCCTCGTAAGTCTGAAGGTCCTCATCACACGCATGGTGTTCTCCCTGCTTTCAACCTCTCACTCCACATTCCGTTTTCAAGCTGTGATCCTGGTTCCCACGAGAAACACCATCTAAGACTTACTGCTCTTTGAAAGGTAGACCAGACATGCTGGAGAGTCTCCAGATCCCCTCCTGTCAGCACTCCCGCGTCTTTGATGTGTCTCACTGGCGGGGTTGACCCTCAGCAGGAAGGTGTGAGTCCAGAGGCTGATGAAGCATGCTGGGGGGGTGGGAATGGGAGCCAGGTTGCCGGGGGCCTCAGGAGTGTAGCGATACTCCCAGGCAGAGGCCACAGAGTCCACGATCAGCCCTGGGGGCAGGGGCACCCCGGGCTCCTCCTTGGGTGGGCACAGCCCCAGCCAGCAAGAGTGACAGGGGCTGCCTGTGGGAGTAAGGCCAAATGAGGGCAGCCCCCCCACCCCCGCCCCGGACTCTGGACGGATGGCTAAGAGCGAGCCTCCCATTTCCTCCTTGAGAAAACGAGGCACAAATGTCGCAGCTCACCCCAGGCCACACAGCAGCTCAGGGGCAGAGCTGAGATGGGGGCAGCTGGGGTGAGAACAGAGTTGGGGGCGTGGGAGCCAGGGGATGGGGGAATCCCTGGTCCATGAAAGACGGCAGGGCCAGATGACAACCCTGTCTTTCAGAAGCATCCTGGGCCGCGTAGACTCCTGCAGGACACTGGCAAGGAGGCTGGCTCCAGTCCGAGCTGGTGGACCGGCCAGATCCATGGCATCACCTGCGACTGAGAGCCGGGTTCCCACCCCGTGGGAGCCCTGGGTTCTCCAGTCCTTCTGGCCTTGGCCAGAGCGCAGGGCTGGGTCACGCGAAGAGCAGGCGGGCGCCGGGTTTGCTGTGCTTGTGACTCACTGCTTAGAGGAGCATGGTGTCACGACCTTCTTCTCAATGAGCCTTGACGTGAAGGACATTCTGGAAGGTAAGTCCCCAGCCCGGTCCTGCCCAGCCTCCTGTCTGGGGGGCCTGGCTGTGCTTCTTTCCCCGGATACCCACCCCCCTCATCCCGCCCCTCGTTTTTCCCCCTTCCCCCGGGCTGTGTTAGTTCAGAGAACCTAGAATCACGCGGGGAGACTTTCCAGTCCCTGGAGGCCTACTTTGTTTCCTTAACAGCTTTATTGAGACAGAATTTATGTATCATAACAATTACCATTTTAAGTGCATAATTCAATGGTGTTTAGTAAATTTGCAAAGTTGTACAACCGTCGCCAGCATCTAATTTTAGAACATTTCCATCACCGAATGGAAACACCGAGTTCTCCTAATTTGTTTCTGATCTTCACTGTCGGGGGCTGCCCTCTCCACTCTGAATAATGACAGGCTCTCGGTGGGTACTGTACCCCCTGCCGGGTCCTGTTCCGGGGGCTTTCTGAGGACGCACATGGTAACCGTCCCGGCAGTCACGCAGGTCAGGTCCTGTTATCCCTGACTCACACCCACCGAAGCAGAGGCAGGGGTGTCCCTGAATTCCCTGCTTTAGGAGCTTGAATGGCTAGCCGCCCCCCACCAAGATGTGTCCATGCCGGAACCCCCAGAAGCCGTGATTGTGGCCTCGTTTGCCGATGTCATGCAGCCAGGATCTGGAGGGGAGATTATTCAGGCAGGCCCTGAATCCGATGGCAGCCGTGGAGATAGAGGAGACCGAGCAGGCGGGACAAGGCAAGGCTGTTCCTTCAGAGCTGCTGGGGCCGGGGGCCGGCGCCCCACTCACCCCTTGGAAGCCTCACGGATGGGGAGCTTGTGGCCCACGGGGCTGCTGGTCTGAGATGATGGGGGGCTCACAGGAGGGGGGCTCCTAGGGGGCCTGTTAGGGGAGCACCTGGCTGTCTCTGCCGGGCCCCACCTTGGAAGCAGGAACAGGAATCGGGGCAGCGGTGAGTTACTGATCAAGTCCCGGCGATGGTTACAGGGTCACTGCCCCCTGCCCCCTGCCCCCTGCCCTCTGACCTCCTGCAGGCGGGCTTCCTGGGCAGTTTGCTGGACGGACAGCTTGGCTGCCTGGGCACGGTGGCTGCAGGCGGTGGGTTCTCAGAGGTCTGTTTCTGTGTTTGGTCTGCTCATTGCCCCTTCGGGCATTTGGTCTCCCACGGGGTCCTTATAAGAGACCCGCAGAGAGAGACACAGACGAGGAGGTGGAGGTTCCAGTGAGGCAGCCGTGAGCCAAGGGCTCCAAGAGCCGCCGGATGGTGGAAGAGCCCCCGGAGGAGCGTGGCCTGCCCACCCCTTGATCTTGGACTTCCAGCTTCCAGAGCTGTGAGAGAATCAACTTCTGTTGTTTTTAGCCACCACGTTTGTGGGGTTTGTCACGGTGGCCACAGGAAATGGATCCGCTTATGGAGGGTGGCAGGGTTGGTGGCTGGCGGTGAAGGCCGTGGATGTGGAGGAGGGGAGTGGGAGGGCGGGGGGCACTGTGGCTTCCTCCAGGGGCCAGGCGATGGGACTTCCTGCTGGTTTGAGTGGGGAACCTGGGATCACATGACTCATTTATTCCATATTTGCTGAGATCCCAAGGGGGCCACGGGCTCGTAGGTCATAGCCTGAGCGACGTCCTGGACCAAACTGTCCTTCCGGTCGCCCCCGGCCCTGGGTTGACACCCTCAGCCCACGTGCCCGCCGGGGCCCCTTGCAGACTGTCAGCCCCAGACTCCAGGACCGTCACTCCGGCTGCCCTCGGTGCTGAGAGCCTAAGAAGTGAGGGGAAACCCAGCTGCCACACCGGTGTCGCCGCGATAGCCTTGTTTTATTCTCTCCTCCCCCACCTTTCAGTTCCAGATGGCTGCGAAGTGGCTTGGGAAGCAGTGACACCCACATAGCAAGTTCACTTGGAGGCTGGGAGGCAGGGAAATGGGGTGGGGTGGGGAAGGGAGTGGGCGCTTGGAAGCAGCGTGAGTCACGTGGGGCTGTGTCCAGGGGCTGGAAAAGGGTGTGGGCCACAGCACTGCTTGGGACAGAAAGCCTCAAGCTGGACCCTTTCTTGCTGCTAGAGTGGCCAAATCTAGCCTGGGGAGGGGGGACGAATGGTCCCTTCTGTGTTTGCTATCGTCTTTCCCTCTGGGAGGCTCTCCTTGCCCATCGTGAAGCCCAGGAATGAGGGTGTGGCTGGAGGGACCCATCAGAGCCCAGGGTGAGGGGAGAGACAAGCCGTCACACGTGGGGCAAGGAGGAACTGTGATTGATGGTGACTGTGATCGATGGTGACAGTGTACGTGGGCTGTCCCATCTGTCTGTCAGGATGTCCAGGAGGTGGCCACCTGGTTCAAGAAGCAATGAGACTAGGGCCCAAGGCAGAGCAGGGCTGAGCAGAAAGGAAAGGTGATCCGGTAAAAAGAGAGCCCCAGGGACATGCCTCCTGCTCCTGGGTCCAGCCATGCCCGACATCCATTATCTTGGCCCAGACCTCCCAGTTAAGTGGGTCAACAAGTCCTCATAAACTTCTTTTACACAGATTTGCTCCTGCCAGGAGCAGCTTGGGCTCACACAAGTACCTAATATGAGAGGAATGGGGGTGAGGGAGACATTCTCTTTGGGTGACTGCTGCTGCTGCTGCTAAGTCACTTCAGTCATGTCTGACTCTGTGTGACCCCATAGACGGCAGCCCATCAGGCTCCACTGTCCCTGGGATTCTCCAGGCAAGAACACTGGAGCGGCTTGCCATTTCCTTCTCCAATGCATGAAAGTGAAAAGTGAAAGTGAAGTTACTCAGTCGTGTCTGACTCTTAGCGACCCCATGCACTGCAGCCCACCAGGCTCCTCCGTCCATGGGATTTTCCAGGCAAGAGTACTGGAGTGGGGTGCCATTGCCTTCTAATTCCTGTTTCTCTCATCCACACTTTCCATGGTGACTGGGCTGTGATGGGGCTCACAGGCTAGTGGCCAAGGGTCACAGAGACCCCACCAGGACAGTGGGCCCCTCTCCTCCCAAGTCAGGCTGGGGAGGCTAGCTAGTGCAGAAATAAGAATGTGAGTTTTTACATGGAATCTAGAAAAGTGGTACTGATGAGCCTGTCTGCAGGGAAGGACTGGAGACACAGACGTAGAGACTGGGCTTGTGGATGCAAGGGGGAGGAGAGGGGAGGACGCGCTGAGAAAGCAGCACTGATATACATACGTGTCCGTTGCGTGTGCCCAGTCACGCAGTCGTGTCCGACTCTCTGCGATCCTATGGACTGTAGGCCGCCAGGCCTCTCCGTCTATGGGGTTCTCCAGGCAAGAGTAGTGGAGTGGGTTCCCACTTCCTCTTCCAGGGGATCTTCCCGACCCAGAGATTGACTTGGGGATTGAACCCACGTCTCCTGCGTCTCCTGCATCGGTAGGCAGATTCTTTACCGTTGAGCCACCTGGGAAGGTCATATGTACACTGCCGTGTGTCGAAAGGGCAGCCTGCGGGAAGTTGCTATTTAACACAGGGAGCCCAGCCAGGCGCTCCGTGACGACCCAGAGGGCGGGATAGGGGTGCAGAGGGAGGGAGGCTCAAGAGGGAGGGGATATATATATATATATATATATATATAGCTATGACTGACTTGTGTTGTACAGCAGAAACCAATACAATGCTGTAAATCAATTATCCTCCAATTTAAAAAATTTTTAAAAGAATATGATTTTTTTCCCCATAGAAAATATTTTGTCTCTTTAGCAAGACACAGAGAAGGAGAGAATCTAGACATTTTCAAAGCACGGATGCTTTGTTTTTCGCTCCCTTCTGTCCTTCCCTCAAAGCAGGATTTCTCAGCCTCGGTTCTCTCGACATCTGGGTCTGGATCATCCTTTGCCGCGGGGGCTGCCCTGTACCTTGTGAGGCATTTAGCAGCATCCCTAGCCTTGACCCACTGGATGCCAAGAACATTCTTCCCTGCTCCCAGTTCTGACAACTGAAGATGCCTCTAGGCTTGCCAAATGTCCCAGGAGGGGAATAAAACTGCACGGTCGAGCCCCCTGTCCTGGGGACTCCTGTATTCACAGCACAGACACCGGGAGACAGAGTAGAAAAGAGAAAAGAAAGAAGCTAATTTTTTCTGTATGTGTGATTTTTTTATTGTAGTGAAGTATGCCTAGTATGGGTACAGAAGACACGGCAACCCACCCCAGTCTTCTTGCCTGGAGAGTCCCAAGGACAGAGGAGCCTGGTGGGCTACAGTCCAGGGGGTCACAAAGAGCTGGACGCAACTGAAGGGACTTAGCATGCATATATAATATAAACTTTACCATCTTGACCGTTCTAAGTTTCTCTTTTTAATCTTTTAGGTTTTACATTTAGGTCTATGGTCCAGTCTGAGTTCATCCTTGTATGTGGGGCGAGGCATGCTCAGTTGCTGCTGTTTTTTGCACAGAGGCATTCAAGTTTCCCAGCTCCATTTGTTGTTCTGCACCGGGCAGCACGTGGGATCTCGCTCCTCAAGGGATCAAACCGGTGCCCCCTGTAGTGGGAGTGCAGAGTCTTAACCCCTGGACCACCTGAAGTCCTCCTAAATAAACTGCTTTAAAGTGTACTATTCAGCGGTATTAAGTACTTCCATGTGTGATACAACCATCACCCACTATCCATTTCCAGAACTTTGTCATCCTCCCAACCAGAAGTTCGGTACCCATCACACTAACTATGCCCATTCTCTGCACATTCCGTACCCACTGCACTAACTCCCCTTCTCCCAGCCCCTGGCAACCACCATTCTACTTTCTGTCTTGGTAGACTATTCTAGGTACCTCATCGAAGCAGAATCATACAGTATTTGCTTTAAACTAAAAAGGTACACACCCCCCTATGTTCACAGCAGCACTATTCACAATAGCCAAGACATGGAAACAGCCTAAATGTCCACTGAGAAATGAATGGATAAAGAAGATGTGTGGTACATATATCCAATGCAATGTTAGCCTAGAGCCGGACATCCTGGAGTGCAAAGTCAAGGGGGCCTCAGGAAGCATTGCTATGAACAAAGCAAGTGAAGGTGACAGAATTCCAGCTGAGCTATTCTAAATCCTAAAAGATGATGCTGTTAAAGTGCTGCACTCAGTATGCCTGCAAATTTGGAAAATTCAGCAGTGGCCACAAGACTGGAAAAGGTCCGTTTTCATTCCAATTGCAAAGAGCAACAATGCCAAAGAATGCTCAAACCACCGGACGGTTGTGCTCATCTCACACGCTAGCAAGGTCATGCTCAAAATCCTTCAAGACAGGCTTCAACAGTACATGGATTGAGTTCTTCCAGAGTTCAAGCTGGGTTTAGAAAAGGCAGAGGAACCAGAGATCAAATTGTCAACATTTGTTGGATCGTAGAGACGGCGAGGGGATTTCAGAAAGACATCTACTTCTGCTGCATTGACTACGCTAAAGCTCTTGACTGTGTGGATCACAACAAACCGTGGAAACGTCTTAAAGAGATGGGAATACCAGACCACCTCACCTGCCTCCTGAGAAATCTGTATGCAAGTCAAGAAGCAACAGTCAGAACAATGGACTGGTTCAAAGTTGGGAAACAAGTACTTCAAGGCTGTATATTCTCACCCTGTTTAACTTCTATGTAGATACATCATGCAAAATGCCAGGCTGGATTAATCACAAGCTGGAATCAAGACTGCTGGGAGAAATATCAACAACCTCAGATATGCAGATGACACCATCCTTATGGCAGAAAACACAGAGGACCCAAAGAGCTTCTTGATGAAGGTGAAAGAGGAGAGTGAAAAGATTGACTTAAAACTCAACAATCAAAACACTAAGGTCATGGCACCAGTCCCATCACCTCATGGCAAATAGATGGGGGAAAAATGGAAACGATGACATAGTTTATTTTCTTGGGCTCCAAGATCACTGCGGACAGTGACTGCAGCCATGAAATTGAAAGACACTTGCTCTTAGGAAGAAAAGCTATGACAAACCTAGACAGCATATTAAAAACCAGAGACATCACTTTGCTGACAAAGTTCTGTCTTGTCAAAGTTATGGTTTTTCCAGTAGTTGTGTATGGATGTGAGAGTTGGACCATAAGAAAGGCTGAGCCCACAGAACTGATTCTTTCAAACTGTGGTGCTAGAGAGACTCTCGAGTGTCCCTTGGCCAGCAAGGAGATCAAAGCAGTCAATTCCAAAGGAAATCAATCCTGAATATTCACTGGAAGGACTGATGCTGAAGCTGAAGCTCCAATACTTTGGTCATCTGATGTGAAGAGCCGACTCACTGGAAAATACCCTGATGCTGGGAAAGATTGAAGGCAGGAGGAGAAGGGGACGACAGAGGATGAGATGGTTGGATGGCATCATAGACTCAATAGACATGAGATTGAGCAAGCTCTGAGAGATAGTGAAGGACAGGGAAGCCTGGTGTGCGGCGGTCCATGGGGTTGCAAAGAGTCAGACACAACTGAGTGGCTAACAGCAACTCAGTCATGAAAAGAATGAAACAATGCCATCTGCAGCAACATGCGCGCAACCAGAGATTACCATCCTGAGTAAAGTATTAGTAAGTCAGGAAGAAAAACGCAAATAACATATGGTCTCACTTATATGCGGAATCTAAATACGGCACAGGAGAACCTATTTACGAAACAGAAACAGAATCGTGGGCATAAAGACTGGTGGCTGCCAAGGAGGAGCAGGTTGGGGTTAGCAGATGCAACTAACAAGATGTAAGCTTTCATTTATACACATACATGTATACATATAGGAAAGTCGCTCAGTCGTGTCCAACTCTTTGCAACGCCATGGACTATACTGTCCATGGAATTCTCCAGGCCCAGAATACTGGAGTGGGTAGCTGTTCCCTTCTCCCGGGGATCTTCCCAACCCAGGGATCAAACTCAGGTCTCCCACATTGCAGGCAGATTCCTGCAGCTGAGCCACCAGGGAAGCCCAAGAATACTGGAGTGGGTAGCCTATCTCTTCTTCAGGGGATCTTTCCAACACAGGAATCGAACTGGGGTCTCCTGCGTCACTGGCAGATTCTTTACCAGCTGACAACCAGGGAAGCTATATATATATATATATATATATATATATATATATATATATATATATATATATATATAAATGGATATATAAGGTCCTACTATATAGCACAGAGACCTATATTCTATATCCTATAATAAACTATAATGGAAAGAATATTAAAAAGGAATGTATATATGTTTACAACTGAATCACTTTGCTATACTGCAGAAAGTGATGCGACATTGTAAATCAATTATACTTCAATTTAAAAAATTGAAAGAAAGATGAGAGGGTTCTGGGGATCTAATGTATAGCATGTTGATTATAGGTAACAATTCTGTACTATATACTTGCAAGTTACTGAGAGAGTAGATGTTAGATGTTCTCAGCACAAAAAAGAAATGGTGATTGCACAACGTTGTGGAGGTGTTAGTTAACACAGTGCCCATAATTATACTGCAATACATAAGTGTGTCAAGCAAACATGCTGTATGCCTTAAAGTTATGCTATATGTCAATTATATACCAATAGAGTTGGGAAAATAACAGAATGAATGTAATATTTGTCTTTTTGTGACTGGCTTCTTTCAGTTAATATAATGTCCTCAGGGTTGTAACCCATGTCAGAATTTCATTCCTTTTTAAGGCTGAATAATATTCCACTCTCTGGAGAAGGGCAGGGCAACCCACTCCAGTATTCTTGCTTGGGAAGCGCTAGAGACAGAAGATCCTGGGGGGCTACAGACCATAGGGTCACAAAGAGTTGGACACCCTTAGTGACTGAACAGCAACGACGCGTCACTGTATAGATACGCCGGGTCTTGTTTGTCCGACCGTCCATCAGAGGCCACTGATAGCTACCGTTTGGCTGTTGTGAATAACGCTGCTACGAACAGGGGTGGAAAAATATCTATTCAAGTCCCTGCTTTCAGTCCTTTTGGGTATATACTGAGAAGTGGAATTACTAGATCACATGGTAACTCCATGATCTGATTTTTGAGGAGACCTGTTGTACTGTTTAGAAGTTCAGTCTTGACTTTTGTAATTCAGAGTAGACTTTTGCAGTTCACTTGAGGAGGTGGAAAAAGCCGAGGGCAGGTATACCATACCAACCTTGGGAATGGGGTGTAGGGCACAGGGGGTCAGCACTGACCTGAGGGTTGGTTTTTAATACCCACTGGACGGGTCCTCGGAGGAACTGAACTGTAGAAAAACAAAGTTATCTTTCTTGTTTGCCTGATCTTGTGACTCAAGATATATACTGGTACCCTGGGCCCCAAAGTTCTCTGTGGAGCGTGACCACAGTATTTTTAGCCTGGAAATATTTGCAGGATGGGAGTTGCCCAACACCTACATGGACCATAAAATAATTTCCATAATGCGGCAGTGGAACGCCTCTCTCGGAGTCTCGTGAGTGCCTGCAAGCCCAGTGAGATCAACACAGCCCCTGAGGCTGCCCAGGCCCCAGACAAAGGAGGGCTGCTGTAGGGGCCAGACCGCCTCAGGCTGTCCTGCGGTAGCCCTCTTCCTGGGGGTCGGGCGGAGGCAAGACCGGGCGTTTAGAGCAGGGTAGGGTGGTGGGGCTAATAAAGGCCGCCTGTCCGTCCATTTGGGCCCACGTTGGCCGTAGCAAGACTTTAATGGTCCCAGCCTAAGGGATCTGGTCTCTTTCAACCATGAGTCACCCTCAAGGGTAGGGCCGGTGCAGGCCAGCTGTTTTCTCAGAACCACAGGGGACGAAATCGGGGGGGCTGCTGGGCTGAACCTGGGCCCAGAGGGAGCAAGGCCGAGTCTGCAGAAGCCCCAGGACTGCCTCAGCCTCACCTGGGCCTCCTGAGTTTGGTGCCTGGGCATGGTGTCCCATTTGCTTATTTCTGGGTCGATTTCTGTCGCATGTCACAGCTGCCCAAAGTGCCCAAGGGGGGCGGGGGAGGCACCTGGAGAGGCAGCCCCTTAAGACCTCAGAGATTTGGCCTCTCAGGCAGGTGGCATTCAGCGAAAGGCTGGACTGTCCACCCCCACCCGCCAAGGCAGGGTGGCTTTCAAGGGAGGGGCCGTTGCCCCACGGACCGGCCTGTGTGTCCTGGAGAGAAGCCCTTAGCCTCTCGGAGCCTGTGAGTCACTGGACACGTAGACCTGCTGTGAGGCAGGGCGGTTGTAAGGGGACAGGGCAGGTGCGCCTGGCATGGGGAAGTCCGTGCTAAGTGTTCAGTGCGGGCAGCTTTGGGGCGGTGCCAGCATCAAGCTGTGAGCCTGGTGTAGGGTGGGCAGTTGGGGAAGGAGTCGGCCTGGGTCTTCCAGGGAAGGACGGTCCTGGCAGTTTCCTGGAGCTGGGCTCCTCTGGAGGTGGACCCGGGGTCAGCGGGTGGACAGGATATCCCAACCCCAAGCTGACGCTCCCCGGGCGCCCTGCTGGTGGCTCCTCCTGATGCCGCAGTGTGGTTCCGAGGGATGAAGGAAGCCGGGTGCCCAGCCCAGTCCTACCTGGAGCCCAGGTGTCTGTAAGGTGGAGACAGCGTCAGTCTTGATCCAACGGAGCAGATTCACCCCACGTGGGCATTGATTGAGGCGGAAGAGCAGACCGCCCGCGGCAGACTCGAGGTACAGAGCCCTTCGGGTGGTGCCTTGTAAGCCACTGGTGTGGATGGATTTCAAGGGGCCAGGGCCCATGTGGGCTTCTCACTGCAGGCTCAGTCAACATGGTGGATAGAGTCTGTTTAAGTGGGGTGGGCTGGGCACCTGAGATGCCGACCGGCTTTCGGGCAGTCCTGGGCTCAGGTGCCCACACAGTCCCTGGCACCCTCCCTGAGGGATCGGGAGGAGGAGGCTTTGAAATATTGTACAGGTGATGGGGCATGGCTACCGCTGCCTTCTGGAATTCCCCCAGAGTCCTGGGAGAAAAGACAGCGGGAGGACAGGGTTTGACTCTCTTTCTTCTGCTGAAAAATGGGGACCACGAAGGTAGGGGCTTGGCACCTGGGGGCCCCTCCTTCTTCTCAGGGAGGGGGAGCAAACCCCGGCCCTGCCTGCCGACGTGATGGCTGTGGGTATCTGGTGAGCGACGAAGCTTTGTTCGCCGTAAAGCGCTAAATAAATGAGTGCATCATTTGATAAACTAGAAGCGCTCAGAGGCAAATAAAATAAGGATGTTGGCAGATTGCTGGGAGAGTGAATCTGACCTGGAAGAAGTGAAGGAGTGTGCTGTGTGGCCATCCTGGAGAAGGACAGGGTTAGGGGCTTATGCTGAGCACGAGCAGGGGGCCCAGTGCAGCTGGAGGCAAGGGAGGGAGGAGAGGAGGGCTTGGGGACAGCTTGGGGGGCAGCCAGCTCGTAGGGGGTCCGGGTGTGCTGGCTTTTCCAGGCCCACCCTGCAGGGGAGATGCTGAGAGGCTGTGGCCAGGATGCAGGTGACAGACGCTGGAGGCTCAGGTCATTCACCTAAGCCTGTAGAAGTGACTGGATTCTGGACACATTTTGAAAATAAAACCATCAGGACTTGCTGATGGCTTGGATCTGGGTGTGAGAGGAGGGCCGTCAAGATGCTTCTGGGGTTTCTGGCCAGAGCAATGGGAGTATGGAGGTGGGGCCCCCACCAGGGGTCCCATGAAGGTGATGAGGGGGTCATGGAGGCATGGTGACGGCCGAGCTGGGCCCAGCTCACCTCCAGCTTCCCGGGTGATGGTGGCACTTCCTGTGGGCACCCAGAGGGCCGTCAGAAGCCCGGGCACCCGGAAGGCTCAGCCTTCCAGATTCAATAAAGCCATGGGCATGTGGCATGTGAAATGCTGGCCGACAAAGCTCGAGGCTGTCTCCTCTCCCCATAAGTGTGCGTGCACTCACTCACACACACACACACACACACACACACACACACCTGGCTCACAAATAAATATTCACAAGGTTCCTGGTGTCTTATGTTTTCCTCTTCACACTCATCTCTGTTTTCCAAGTTTTCTAAAATGAATATATATTGTACCAACCCCCCAAAAGACCTATTATTTTCCTTTAAAAGACTTCTATCATCTTAATATGGAGAGTGTACTTTTGAAAAGAACTCATCTGCAGCATGAGAATACAGTTAGACACGGTGACATTATGACAGAACTGGCTTCCACTAATCGAGTGGAAATTTCAATCCTAAACGTCTCCAATAAAAAATTACCAGCCAACTGTGCTGCAAACCACACAATGAACCATTATGTAGCCATGGATACTTCCTCTCTGTTGCCTTTATATAAACAGAGGGAAATATTTCTGCATGGGAACCGTCAAGAAACAAGATTACAGATGAAGCTGGATTCCTGGCATGCAAAGCCAACCTAAGAGAAAATGAACAGAAAAAAGACTGGAAGGAAATGCTTCAGTGGTGATATTTTCTGTGTAGAGAAACCATGCATTTGTTTGTTTTTCTTCTTCTTCTTGATTTTCAGCCTTTTCTAACTTTTTCTTTAAGCAATGTATATTCCTTTCAGAAAGAAAAACAACCCCAAGTTACTTTCATGCTTTTAAAACTCCTACCCCATCTTCAAAGCCCATTAGAAGATGTCCTGAGCCCCACCCCCGAAGGCATCTTGTCCTGTCTGTGCTGCAGGTACACAGGGAGTCAGGAGGGTCTGGATTCATTCCTTCCTGCCCACACAGGCTTTCTGTCTGCAGGGACAGCCAGTGGAACCAGAGGTGACTGCCCCCACTGGGACCATCTCCGAGTGTCACGGACCCTCGGCACAGCCCGAGGACGTGGCTGCTGGGAGTGCCCCGGGCAACGTTTGGGCCTTTCTGCCCTCACATCATCACCTGGTCACCTGGTTGGAGACTCCCCAAGGTAGAGTGGGCGTCAGTTACTGGCCGAGGCCTCTGGGTGGCTCCACCTGCTCTAGCCTGGGAGACTGTCCCGGCCCGTCCTCCCAGGCGCACCTCCTGAAATGTGGAGCGTCTGTCCTCCCTGCCCGGTGACAGCTGAAGGCCTGAGAGCCGTGGAGGCCGGAGGGTGGAGAGGGGCGCCTGGAAACATTTCTCCTTACTCTATTCAAAGTGGCCCAGTGAGGGCATGGGATGACCCCTGTGCACCCCAAATCCCCGTGTGCTGGGACATGGGCTGGAAAAATGTTCGCTTTTGAGCAGAGAAGGTCAGCAGTCTGGGACACGTGTCACGGGGTGGGGAGGGGGTTGCTGGAGAAAGGTGGGGAGATTTTCCACTCACTTCGGGGGTGGATCCCAGGCCAGGCAGTGGCCTCCTCTTTTCCTGCCCCCATTCCTGTCCCCACACTGCAGAATGGCCCCCAGCTTCTCCCTTCCTCATCCTCCCACACATCCAGCACAACTGGGGCCGGCCTGGCGCCCCTCCCGCCAGAGTGGCCGGACCTGGGGCCCTCGTGACGCCAGGGGAGCCGTTTGGCCGGGCTTTGCAGGGCCTGATGGGAAGTTTTATTGACCAGGCCCTGCAGTCTGGATTTTGTCTGAGGCAGCTGTCTGCGTGGGCTCCCAGGAGGGGTGAGAGCATCCAGCCACCAGGCAGAGCTTGCTGGGAACGGACGTCAGGATGACGGCCTGGAAGGCCTGGGCCTCCATGGGGCTCTGTGGGCCCCAGGGCGCCTTCCGGCTTCACGGAGCCGCTGAACTCTGTGACTCACAGCACAAAGACCTCTGCTGTCTCTCCCATCCTGGACCTGGGGGTCCCCTCTGGCCGGGTCTGTTGCCCAGTGTCCACGGGGCCATAGGAGCGCCCTCCCACCTTCCAGAGGCACCCGTTCGCCGCCTCACCTCCACCAGCCTCCACCACCACTGGGCCCACAGGGATGGGCGACTGGGAGAGAAAAAATCCTAGGGCATTGTCATCTTAACGCTCGCCCAATGAGGTGTGAAATTCTGCGTTTCCAAAATTTGTTATCAGCCGCACGCTCTGTCCTTCCCCCCGCAGGCGAGGGGGCCGCACTGAGGACTCTCAGAGGAGCGCCGCGACTTCCGCGACAGGAGTTATGGCAGGCCTGCGGCGCCATGGCCGGGAGCACGCGGGCCTGGGAGGGACTGATCAGTCTGGAGAGAGCCTTCCGCAGGCTTCATTAGGCTGAAAATGATAACAAATATCTTCCCCTCACCTGTTTTCATTAATAATGGCTTCCCCCTTATCTTTTTGCCGCACGTACCGTCCTTTTAGGAAATAGACGCGCGCGGCCTGCCGAGAGAAACCGGGCAGCTGGCTGGCGGGAGGAGAAAGGCGCATGCCCCTCGCCCCCCTCCCCGGGGGGTGGGGGTCCCCGTAAGTCCTCCAACTGGCGCCAGCAGGGGGCGCCGCGGGCTTGCCGAGACTGGGGCGGGGGGCCCTGACCTTCAGGGGGACGCTGGCCGGCCGTGGCCGGCTAGATGTGCAGGGAGGGGAGCCAACCTTCTGGAAACTTCCAGGCCCTCCCCAGCTCTTGGTTCACCCCGCCCTCACCCGCCCCCGCCACGCTGCCTTTCCGGAACCTCGGGCAAATGTAAGCCTTCTCCAGCCACGTCTCCCCTCCCCGTTGATCCCGTGGAAAGCAGGGTGGCGGGATGAAGGCCTTAGGGGAGGGAGCCCTGCTGGCAAGGGAGCCAGAGCCGGGAAGGAGGCCGGGAGTTGGCTCTGGCTTCCGATCCAAGGGGAGGCCTGGGCCTCCGGGCCTCCGGGCCTCCGGGCCTCTGGGCCCCCAGGCCCCGCGGCATCCTCCCTCACCCCCGGCTGGGCCCCTCCGCAGCATTCCTGCCGTGCACACGGCCTGTCCTCCCCCAGGCCGCCGCATGCTCGCTGGAGCTTTTCACGTCTCTGACCTCGTACTTCCGCTCCTCGGAGCCGCTCTCAGGCTCCTCCTGGACACCGCCCGGCAGCCTAGCATTTGAGGCCCCGGCCTTGAAGCCCCTCCGACCCTCAGCCCCGGGGGCGGGGGGCGGGTGGCTGGTCCCCTCACTCGGCTGTGTCTCTGACGGATGAGCCACCCCAAATAGCCAGGCGCGTGGGCACCCTGGCCTTCCCTGGCTCAAGCTTGTCCTGCCACTGGGCCCCACTGCTGGGAAGGCCTCCCCATCCCCTGCATTTGGCGAACTCATTTGTCCCCTTCGAGGTCTATCCCCAAGGTCACTTCCACTGGGAAGCCCTTCAAAGGCTCTCAGGCCTGTCGAGCTACCCGGGTACCCTCGTAGCTCGGTGGGTGGGAGAGAGTCCCCACGGCCCGGCCCTGGGCTCCCCACCCAGCTCAGGGCTCACCCTTCTGAGGGCCCTCAGCTCCCCACCCAGCTCAGGGTTCACCCTTCTGGGGGGCCTGGTTCAGCTGTACTCTGCCCTTCCTCCTCTGGGCACCACTGGCCCCCAGCTGCTGCCCCAGGCACACACTCTGGGCACCATGGACCTAGGTCATTGGTCTTACTATCATTTCCGTCTTGCAGGTCAGGACTCTGAGGCTCAGAGGGGCGAAAGCTGCTTGCTTCGGTCCCACAGTCTGTCAGTCTGTCTGTCTGTGCTCTTCTCCACAATCCTGCCCTCCCCCATGAAATCCCAGCTTCCTCCAGCAACGGGGAGCTCACTCCCTGGACTGTGCTGAAGGAAGACTCGCCGAGCTGAGATCTGTCCTAGAGGCCCCTGTCCACTGCTCTGGGGCTCCAGGGAGAAGGCATAGATCCAGCAATGGTGTTTTTCTGGGCCCACAGTTGCTGCTTTGTGGGTGAAGGTGCCGGGCCCCCCTTCCTAGGGGGTCCCGTGGAGAACGGGTCAGCCTGGTGTTTTTGCTGGGTCTTCCCCAGACTGGCCCCTGCAAGATGGGCTGTGTCGACCAACAAGCAGTAACAGAGTTGAGGAAGGGTCTGCAGGCAGAGGGGCCAGAGGAGCTGAGGTCCAAGAGTCGGGACCTCCCGGGTGTGTGGGAAGCAGGGGTGGCGGGCAGTGAGGGTGTGACGTCAGGACAGGAAGGCTGGCCATGGGAGGGGAGGGGGCGGGGAGGCCTCACGGCCAGCCTTAGGTGGAAGGCGAGAGAGGGAGGCTTGATGGAGATGCATCGACAGGGCAGATCTTGGGACCAGGATCCAGACGGTCTTTGGGTGTTGTCATAACCGTTCTTAAGCTACGGAGGGGAAACTGAGGCCTGGGGGCGTGGCGGTGCAGCCGGTGATGGTCAGCACTTCTCTCGACGGGAGCGCCCATGTGTCTGCACAGGCCTGCTCCCCGCCAGCCCATAGGCTCCCAGTGGCCTGTTCCCAGAGTGGCCCCTTCTCCCTGGGGCCTGAGGACCATGTGATGGAACGCAGCGGCATCTGGGCCGCCTCGCTGGGCCCCCGAGGTCACGGTCTTCAGACTTGCTAATTAGTTGGTAACCACACACCCCGAGAAATGTGCCCATCTTGATTACACGGCTTTCCAGCATCTCCCCGCCCCCCCGCCCCCCGTCTGCCTCTTTCCCGGCAAGGCTCAGAGAAAAAAAAGAAAAAAACCAGCAGCTTCCCCTCTCTCGAGGAAGAGTCACCCGCAGATGTTTTTACAAAGTCGGGGCCAGGGAACATACGAGTAAATGCCACGATTCATGTTTGCAAACCCCTCCCTGCCAGCTTCTGTCTTGACAAGCCGTTGGGGGGGCGCTGGGGCGGAGGCAGGCAGATGTGGAAGCCGGGAATGGGGCCAAGCGCTTTGTTCAGACAGTGTTCCCCATCAGGGGCAGAACTAAGTGGCGTGCAGAACCGGGGAAGCTCCGTGACGATCGGGGGCTCCGGGGTGCCCGTGGGCCAGCCCACCGGCCAGTCATCGCCCAGCCACCCCCGAGCAGGTGGCCTGGCTCTGCAGAGGGGGAGGGTGCCTGTCAGGAAGGCTCTGCTGCCCTTGAGAGAGGTTCAATTTCCCCAAAGGTCAGTGGGCACATTCCTAATTATTGTAATAACAACAATTAGTAGGAGTGCTGATAACCTGGTCCGGGAGCTCTGCTCCAAGCCCAGCTCCACGGCCTCGCTGGAGCCTGGGGCGGGGGGCACCTGGGCAGGAGTCCTGAGCCCCCATCTTACAGATGTAGCCACTGAGGTCGATGGGGTTCCAGACCCCTATTCTGAGGCACCAGTCGGGCTGTGGTGGGTGGGAGCGGGTGCTGGAGTTCTGATTGCTCACTCTGGAGGTGCAGGGTGGTGGGATCATCAGTTGGGGGGGTGGAGTAGCTACTTTTCAAGTTGGGAGGGGGGGGTCCCTGAGGTCACATGTAGAGGGTGACGGCCAGCTCTGCTTTTCTGCAAGATCAACCCCGCCCAAGGAGGCCTGGCCATCCCGCCTTCCTTGACAGGGTCTCACTGACATTTACTGAGCACCTACTTTTTGCCTCGGTGGGAGACCCTGCAGCTTACTGGGAGTTCTTCCCCCCAGGCTCCCCCAGAGGGGAGGAGCATTCTTGTCCTTTGGGAACACTCCAGCACCAGGGTACCTCCTGGCCCCGAGCGTCCATCTCCCAGGCAGGACAAGAAGCCAGAGAGAGCTAGGAGCTGTGACCTGGGGGCCAGGAGGGCAGGGTCGGGGGAGAGAAGAAGGAGGGACTCTGCCCCATGTTCCTTGGGGAGCAGAGCGTAGATGGGTCTACCATGGTCTGTGCTGGGTGCTGAGACGCTGAGCTCAGAGGAGCGATGGTTGGCTGTCGAGCGGTGAGCTGACCAACTAACCTCGCCTGGGCCTCAGATGAAGGCAGAACCAAGAGTGTGAAGGTCGGGAGCTGAGCAACTGGCAACAGAGCTGCGAGCCACTGCCCCCCAGGGGCCCTGAACAGACCCACTTCCAGCCTGACCCTGGAGAGCCTTGTGTATCTGTGAGAGGGCTGCCTGGAGGAGGTGGCAGACTCTAAGACAGGGCCAGGCTGTGGGAAGGTGTGTGTGTGTGTCAGGGGCCCCCTACTGCAGCACACACCACCCCTCCCCTGGGGCTATGGACGCCCTGGCCCTGGGGTTCTGGGGCCCAGAGGCATTGCTCCGTGTGTTTGCAGAGGAGAGCCCATCTGAGGCAGCTCCAGGAGGGCAGGCTTCTGGGGAGGGGAGGGGTCCTGGAACCAACCACAGAGGCTTCCCTCTGCAACCTCAGAGCTGCGTCTTAATTAGTCAAGTTCTCAAATCATTTACCGCTCCCCACACACAGAAGGTTTACTAAAAGCCGCACCAAATCAAAAATCCTGGCGACAACGATGTGCAGGCCGAGGGAGCTGCTGAGATAGGTGCCCCGATCGCGAGCAAGCCGGAGTAGCTCCTCCCGGGGGAGTCCCTGCCCACGTCCTGCCCGTCACCCAGCTGGAGGGACATGGGACAGCCACCGCAGCTC